>NC_054057.1:109574887-109890356 GCF_017639655.2 Falco naumanni | reverse complement strand
AACCTATGCTCTCATGTTTTCGTGATGACTGGTATACCTACTACAAAATGTTCCGGTATTACTGACACTTTAATTCTGCAGATACGATCTGACAAGAAACGTACAGACTTCGTAATGTATGAAATAATGTAGGCAGATATTTTCTTCTGGAGTCTTCTGTTTGAACGTTCAGCCTGTGTAACTACCAACAGGAAAGCGTACGTATGTCATCCAGCTTCCGAGTGGGTGTGAGTTAGGGTAGAATTCTACTGAAGTATGCTTTGTGTAGTCAACATTCTAGACAGAATATAATCAAAGGGATTCTCTGTAATAAGGTTGGGAGAGCAACATTTTACAGGAATAACTACTTAGTACCTAGTACATGTTCTTCGACGAGAGCTTTAGTGCATAATCCAAGGCAATAGTTTCTAAATACCCACAGTGTTGCAGTGTTATGTGTAATAACTCACATGCTTACGAAAACATCCATTCTAAACTAATGTTAGAAACCATAACACGTAAATGACTTTTTGATGGTTTTTTTTTGTTTTTGATGTGATGTTCAACTAATTGTTATTTTATAGATTAAACCAATCTCTTTCACATATTCTCTTTAAGGTGCTTGAATTTTTCTCAGATATATTGACTGCATTTTCTATAGATTTTCACACTTTTTTAAAAACTATATCACTTATGTGAGTTTGCAACATACAAATTCAGTTTCATCAAGCAAATTTGTTTGGATGTAGTAATCATTTGCTTGATCTGTTTTCGTTCCAGATGAAAACAAGGCCATATAAATTCATCTGTAGGCACCAGATCCTTCGTCTAGGAATGCTGGATTCACTTTCCCAGCAGTTCTTACTTTCTCTGCAGATGTTGTTACTCACCCACTGCAGGAGGGACTGTAAAAATTTCCTAGCAGCCACCACTGATTTTCTGCTGTACTATCCCCTGCTGGTTTCTCAGGTGTGGTTACATTTCCAATTACAAATTATTCCTGCATCTGCCATAGAGACCTCAGGGAAAGCCCCGTGATTACTTCATATCCAGTCACTCCCTGACTTCTCAGAAATCACACCATCTCTTCTTACATCCCATTCAGTCATAAATGACCTCCTCGAACTATTAGTTTTTCTTAGTGTCAGTTACTTTCACCATACTTGGAAGTCTTAAATGAAAATCTCTATCGGTCTCTGCCTTTACAGTCAAAGTTTTCACCACAATTAGAGACATCCAGGTCCCACAAAAACAACGCAGAAGAGTAACACATGCATAACGCAGCAACAATGCAATCCAGCTCCTTTTACCCGCAGACCAAAGTAAATGTTTTTTCTCAGTCCTCACGCTCTCAAGCATGGACCTTGAAAACTACCCTGATTCGCAACAAAATTAATTCCTCCTCCCTCTGCACTTACCAATTATCATATCTTCTCCTGTAATTATGGGTCTTTTTCCATATGAGATCCATATATTGTTACTCTGCCAGGCTCCTTGGGCACTTCTGGCTTGCAAGCCCTCTCTCTGTTCCTTCCTATCCCTCTTGTATTTCAGCATCATGACAAACCCCTTTTTCTCCCACTGTATCAGCAAAGTTCTTTACCTTTGCCCGCCCTTTATCCTCACAACTCTGCCTTCCCAGCACTGTCTGGGCTGGCACTTCATCAGGCTCTAAGCAAGAGAACTTTCTTAATCCTGTGGTGGTAAACATAACAAGTAATGGAGAACTGGGGGAAGTGGCAGTCAGAGTAGTTTCTCCTTCAGATATGATGATCCCTTTGCAATTACTGATCTTTTATAATTGCAATGGCTCCTTTATTAATCCCATCCCGTTTTCTTTCATACTCGTCAAACAGCATTTCTCTTTCTTGCCAGTCCCAATCTTGCAGCCCAAATTTCAATTATTTGCCTTATCCACACCAGCAGCGGAGGGCCCAGACTAATTCACTGGAAGGTTGTATCACCAGAAGGTCATAATAAAAGTGTAAATAAAATAAAAGTGTTTTATTTTATCACAGTATTGTGTTGACTTAAACATGCTGCTGTAGTTTCTGTTACTACTGCTAATATATGCAGTCAGTCTCTTATAGTTTAATATAAAGACGCATTAAGTGCATTTCAGAATATGGTTTCTGGGTCATAAAAGAAATTAATCCCATAGAACTGGGTATTGTAATGCATATAAATGGAATATAGAATTGATATGAACTAAGTGATCATAATTCATAGTGATGCATGTTTTTACTGTCATCTGTAAAAGTAACATATTTGATTTTATAAATTACAGATGTCTTTTTTTTCTATGAAATCCTCTTAGTGGGAAACTCCACGATTTTAAATAGCTAAACTAGGCACTGAAAAAAACCCACCTGGCTGTTTTTGAATGATATTTTAAAACTAGTACAAGCTGTAAATAGACTGTTTCTAAACAGGATCCTTTGTGTATGTTTAAACTTTGTCAACTCCTCTGAAGTGGGGGAAATGCTAGCATGACATTCCTGTTAGTCACTCGCAGGTTTTAAAAACTGGTAGTGTTACCCAAAATATTTTTTAAAAAAAATTGTAAGATACATTTATATAAAGCATGACTGATTTCTGATAACTGTCGTTAGTTATTTTACTAGGAAGGAAGATGTATTTCAGCATCATGCTAGATGGCATTCTTGTAAAGAAAAAAAGACAACAAACCCCACCCTGTGAAGTGTTCACCTCGATCTTGGCTCCTCTAGGAACAGCAGAAGCGCTCTCTGCGCAAGGGCCACCTCTGTCCCTGGGGTGGCAGCGGCAGTAACAGAGGGAAGCTCAGTCTCTTCTGAGCAGCCACATGCCACGCTGGGTGTAATTGCAGTGCTCAGACACTCCAGCCATCCCCACTCAGCAATGCAAGCACTAGGAGCCCCCTCAGCCACCCCCTCACCCCCCCCCCGCATTGCCTCTCGAGTCCAATTGGTTATTAAACTGGACGGTGTCCTGCAATTAAACCGCTTTTAAGCCTCGGTAATCTTTTACTCGCTCAGCTAGTTAGTGACATTTTAGTTTGGGATCGGTAGTTTTCGTTACAGTCTGATGCCTTACTTTCTCTTTTTACCACTTGGCTACTATCTGTGTGCTTCGGTAGGGCACCAGAACACTTACAGCTTGCCACCGTTCAGGACTCGGCATCTGGCTCAGTACGTCGTCAGTGTCAGGTTCAGCATATCTTTGGCCAACGGTATTGGTTCAGCTATAGCGATGCACAGAAGGATCTTTAACAATGCCAAAACCTGTCCAAGTGGCCCAAGCTTGTCAAGGGCAGACGGCTATGACGTGTAACACCATATGAATCTGAATCTGGCTCAACATGGGAACAGGGCGGCTATGCCTGCAAGTGCTGTCCTCAAGAAACGTAAGGTCTTCTCCACTGAAGTCAACGTGAAGTTTTGAGCAACACCTCAAGGCTTCTTTTTTTATCCTTAGCCATAGAACTACACTTTTCCCACATGTTCTGGTAAACAACATAGCAGTACCTCCTAAAGAATGTTTATATGTAAACTTGCAGTTAGAGAAGTATTTAAAAACAGAAATTCTGTCAGAAGCCAGTCCTGCAGATCTTAAACCTGTCTAATCCTTTGGCTTGACCTTATTTTAGACAATTAGTTTCACAGTCAATCCAAATAATTTTTTTAATGTAATTGGATGGTAAGAAAAGTGAGGATTTCTTTGCACACTTGAGAACCATACAACTGTTGCTGCTTTTGTTGGGTAAGAGGGGGGTTAATATACACCTGATAGTGGGAGGAGCAATATTTTGAAAAATAGATGTCATTCATGCCTGCCTTCAAAAGGGGCAGGTTTTCAGACCACAGATGTAACTCCCTTTCTGAAAATCAGATGTTTTGCAGGAGACAACCAAGCATCCAATGCCCTTCACACTGACACCGGGACATTCTAACGTTCAGTCATGTTTAACACTTTAAAGTCCTTGCAAAAGTATCTGGTACATATGGTTGCCTCCTCCCTCCAGGTATTATACGTATTACTCTTACAAGAAAAAGCTCATGATAAAATGAAGTGGATCTTTAAACATTACAACAATTTTAAGAAATAGCAATATCTGAGCAGAAATTAATACTGAAGTAAATCCTCAAAGATTTTGTGCTTCAAGAGCCACACAACCAGCAAGACCACATTTTACCTATTCAGAAATATCAGCTTGTATCGGTTCAATACTTTCCTCTCAATTAATTAAAAACATCAGGTATGTTCCACTTAAAAATATCTGTATTAAAAGATATAGTGCATTCTATAAACTTCCTGTGTAATTATTAAGCATTTCTTCAATACTATTTATGTGCCCCAAGAGTGGAAAACCATTCATTCATTTCTTAAGAAACATTTGCTCTGGATTTCAATTATTATTTCATTGTTTACTTTGCTATTATTGTAAAGCCTTTTAGCTGTGAGGAAGCTTAGAAGAGACACCCCAGATCTGAAAATTCCAGAACAAGTATTGCCAGCGTTTTGGTTGCCAATACTCCATGCCAGTGTCTCTTGTAAATGAACGAACAGAATAATGTAAATGCTTTTGGACTTAAAACTAATCTTGTTATTAGAATGAAGCAGTCTTTCTCCGTCTCGGTAAGAATTTCTGTGGCACTTAGATATTTTGAAAATCCTCAAGTTTTGGCAATACTATTTACAGTGCAGCTCATTCCCAACTACTATGCAAGATGGAAGATTACATTCCAGCGTTGTGATGAATGTGCATGTTCGTTTAAATCCAAATGCCTCTTTTAAGCATTCTCCTGGAGAAACTGGCTGCTCATGGCTTGGACAGGTGGATACTTTGCTGGGTTAAAGGCTGGCAGGACGGCCGAGCCCGTGGGCAGTAGTAAATGGCATTAAAGCCAGTTGGTGGCTGGTCACAAGCGGTGTTCCCCAGGGCTCAGGGCTGGGGCCAGTCCTGGTTAGTATCGTTATCAGTGACCTGGATGAGGGGATCCAGTGCACCCTCAGCCAGTTTGCACACCAAGTTGGGTGGGAGTGTTGATGTGCTGGAGGGCAGGGGGCTCTGCAGAGGGATCTGGCCAGGCCGGGCCGATGGGCCGAGGCCACCGCATGGGGTTCGAGGGGGCTGAGTGCCGGGCCCTGCCCGGGGGTCACACCAGCCCCAGCAGCGCTGCTGGGGGCAGGGGGCTGGGAACTGCCCGGCGGGGGAGGGCCGGGGGGCGCTGGCTGACGGCCGGCTGGGCATGGGCCAGCGGTGTGCCCAGGTGGCCAAGGAGGCCAACAGCATCCTGGCTGGTATCTGAAACTGTGTGGCCAGCGGGACCAGGGCAGTGACCGTCCCCCTGCGCTCGGCGCTGGTGCGGCCGCACGGCGAATCCTGTGTTGGGTTTTGGGCCCCTCACTGCAAGACAGACACTGAGGGGCTGGAGCGTGTCCAGAGACGGGCAGCGGAGCTGGGGAAGGGGCTGGGGCACAAGTCCTGTGGGAGCAGCTGAGGGAACGGGGGGTGTTCAGCCGGGAGAGGAGGGGGCTCAGGGGGGACCTTATCGCTCTCTGCAACGACCTGACAGGGGCTGTGGGCAGGGGGGGTCGGTCTCTTCTCCCAGGTGACAAGTGACAGGACAAGAGGAAATGGCCTCAGGTTGCGCCAGGGGAGGTTTAGATGGGATGTCAGGAAAAATGTCTTCACGGAAAGGGTGGCCGAGCATGGGAACAGGCTGCCCAGGGAGGTGGTGGTATCACCGTCCCCGGAGGTGTTTAAAAGACACACAGATGTGGTGTTTAGGGACACGGTTCAGTGCTGGGCTTGGCAGTCCTGGGTTAACGGTTGGGCTTGATGATCTCAAAGGTCTTTTCCAACCTAAACGATTCTATGTAATACTCGATTTGTGTGTCTAATTCCTAGAAGCACTTGAATATCTAAAAGAAGGAAGATGAAACTGCTCTTGGTTTATAAAGGAGATAAAGTGTTTGGTGTAGGCTGATGAACTGGGAAGAGTTTCGTTGTTCCCACTGTATCTCTTCCACCTCAGGAGGGGTCCATACAATGCAGATGCACTAGCTTCATGCTCTTCAGTGATACCCCTACAGATAACAAAATTCTTCCACCTTGTATCAGGTCTTACCACAAAATTTCAGTATCTTCCCTTAAACTACACGAGCTGGTTAACTAACAAAAATAGCTGAAGGCAACAATCTATAGCAGAACGCCCACCCCAGGAGATGGGAATTAACCTCTCCAGCCAAACCAGTCCTGCCTCCCCATAGCAGAGCTGTCTGCCTGGTCCTTTGGCTAGAGATTGGATAGGAGGGGGAGACGTTTGTGGGGTTTTGGCCATTAGCAATTGCCTGTGGCAGCAAAAGTCCTCCAACGCTCTTCTGACTCTGTTGAACCTTCTCATCCTTGTTTCATTTACCTGCAATAGAGAAGGAACTGCAGAATCCGAAGAGACACAGGAGGGTGCGCTTTTGGAAGTACTAAAACACCCTTACAAAATTCACTGATTGCTTTGTACTAAACCCATGAGGATCCCTTACTAATGAGTCTTTCCTTCTTCACCCACCACCACCCTCTCACTTCCCAGCACAGCTTATTATTGTGTCTACTGCAGGATTTGCCTACGCTAGTGAGAAATATTTATTGTGTGAGATTTGGCGGCTGGACAGCTTTTCATAGACTGAGTGGTAGATGGACACAACTCAAGTTTGTACAAAGACTAACTGGATCAGATATAATGACATCCATATGGTGTATTACTGCTAATGTAGTTTAACTGCTTTATCCCTGACAGCCTCTTATTAATTATTAATACTCTTGTTTGTATTGTGGACCTCAGTCACTTGTGTTCCATACCTATGAGAAACAGCAGAATGCAGGACCGCAGGTGACATGCCTTCACCTGTTTCTGAGCAGCCTTGATATATGTCGAAAAAGGATTGCAGTTCCTTGAAAGGGAACTACATCCTTTTATTGTTGAAATAAGAGTGTCCAGTGCCATTGTGAGTATAGTTGGGGTTATTATGTTATGCTTTTATTTCCCCTGAAACAAACACAGATGTGCCAAAAGTAGATACACTATAGAAATAACAAATATTCCGTAGAAATAACAAATGCTTATAACCCACTAAAGTGACTGAATTCAGTATTAGTTTTATTCATCTGAACAACTAAATTAAATAATTGCTGAACACTACTAACCTGCCCCATTTAGAATGGGAATGTGCACATTTTTATTTGCCTCTGATATCCTGCTTTCTTTGTAGAAATTCTTACTTCTTTTTTGCATCAGCTGCCGTGCAGCCACACTACTTTTCAAAAAAACATATCAATAACAAGGTCTTATCTTAAATTTTTCATTAATCAATAAGGACCCAGCCTTCCCTAGCAGAAATCTGACAAATAGCTAGGAAGCTGAAGTTTTAATTCACATTTCCATGTTCTAATTCTGCTAATGAACACGGTATGAGCCACAAAAACACCTAAGAGGGAAAATCTTCAGAAATGTAGCTTAGACAGAAACACAGACAGTTACTTCAGATTTTTAGCAGACCACAGAAATTTCATTTTCTTTATCAGCTCTGTGCTTCCCGCAGGAGTCGTGTTCCTCAGAGCATGCACGCTCAAGTACTGAACCTGTATGTTGCTTGGAGACTGGAAAGGGATGACGTTGTAAAGTTCCTCTTCTCTTGCTCTGACCCATATCCTGCACGGGGGCTGTTGTTTGGTTTTGGGGTTTTTTTTCTGATCTAACATATACCATTTCTAAAGATCTTGTTTGACTTTTCTTACAAACAATTAAGTAAACAGATGACCTGACATACTACACAGATGTGCAACAAGTTTACTCGGTGCTGTATCAGCAGCTGATGTATGGTTTTATTCTACAGGTCATGGACTGTGCAATGCCTCTGATTGGTGAGCACCAGGCTGAAGACAGGCAACACATAACGGATCTAGTTGTAAGCAAAATGAACCAAATGTTGTCCAAAACTCCTATACCATCTCCTCAGAGACCCACTGCCACTCAGCAGCCTCAGGTAGGAAACTGTTGTTTTTAAAAGAGAGCATCTTATTCTATAATTTTAAGCTCAAAAGTTTCCTCAGAGAATTTGGCTGGAAAACTGTGCAGACATACCCTGAACTACGCGGATTCAGAGCTTGTCAACACGTGTTACAGGTTTGTCATATTTAAGTGAGACTATCTCCAGATATAATCATGTGCAAGTGTTGGTGTGTTTCTACCAGTGAACTGGTAACTGTGGATTCAGTGAATTACCAGGCTGTGTATTGTTTCCTTTCAGTTACATCTGTATAAAATATCACGGAAATAATAAGAAGCACTGTCATAAACAATCTTTGCCCCAAGGATGTCAGAAATAATAGTAAGACAATAGGTTTTGTTTTTCTGGTGAGAAATGAGTTACATGATAATCTTTTTTTATGTGCTGCAGTTCGTGAAAATACCTTAAAAATCTAGGAAACTCCTGAAATAGCATACTAGAAAACTTGTGTCAAAGGTTGCAAATAGATGCATTTCACTTATTTAATCGTAAATGGCCTGATAATGATAGTGTGGGGATGCAGAATTCTGCACCTTACCTTGCTGCCAGCTGGCTTTCAGACTTCAGAAATCATCTTTGTGTTTCCATTTCCATGCTTTCAAAAGGTGAAGTTTATTTTATTGATCATTTAAATAAATTCTGAGAGTGTGGTATTTTGGTGAAAGGCTCTAAGAATGTAAATATTTTGCCTCTAAATCGGAGAGATATGGATTTGATGGGTGGACAATTGGATGGATAAGGAACTGTCTGGATCACTGCATCTAGTGTTACAGTCAACGGCTCAATGTTCAAATGGAAACGGGTGACAAGCGGTGTCCCTCAAGGGTCTGTACTGGGACCAGTACTGTTTATTAATGACTTAGTGGCATGGAGTGCACCCTCAGCGAGTGTGCAGGTGATGCCAAGCTGAGTGGTGCCGTCAATACGCTAGAAGGAAGGGATGCCATCCAGAAGGACCTGGATGGCAGGGTCCTGCACTTGGGTCCTGGCAGTCCCCCAATATCTGTACAGACTGGGTGACAAATTGATTAAGAGCAGTCCTGCAGATGGGACTTGGGGATACCAGTGGATGAAAAACTGGAATTTTTCCACAATGTGCACTTGCAGCCCAGCAAGCCAACCTTGTCCTGGGCTGCATCACAAGAAGCATGGCCAGCAGGTCGAGAGAGGCAATTCTCCCCTTCTACTCCACTCTCATGAGACCATTCAGCTCGGGGGTCCCCAGTACAAGGAAGATGTGGACCTGTTAGAGTGGGTCCAGAGGAGGGCCATGAGAATGATCAAAGGGCTAGAACACCTCTGCTGTGAAGACGGGCTGAGAGAGCTGGGGTTGTTCAGCCTGGAGAAGAGAAGGCTCCGGGGAGACACTGTGGCACTTCAGTGCTTAAAAGGAGTTTGTAATAAAGATAGAGAAAGACTTTTTATCAGGACCTGTATGTAGTGACAGGACAAGGGGCAATGGCTTTAAACTGAAAGAGGGTAGATTTAGGTTGAATACAAGGAAGAAATTCTTTACAATGAGGGTGGCGAGGCGCTGGCCCAGGCTGCCCAGGGCAGCTGTGGGTGCCCCATCCCTGGCAGTGCCCAAGGCCAGGCTGGACGGGGCTGGGAGTGACCTGGGCAGTGGAAGGTGGCCCTGCCCATGGTAGGAGGGGTCAGACTAGATCATCTAGACCTAAAGGTCTGTTCTAACCCAAACCATTGTATGAGTCTATGATTCTTTGCAAAATGCTATATAAATGCTAAATATCACCGTTTATATCTTCGTAGCTAGGCAGCCAGTCTGATCAAGAGCAGCATTATCAGCTGTAACTTTCATGTACTTCTTTTAATATACTGAAGGAATAAACCATGACAATACATTCTGACAATAAGCCATTAAGGACTGTAGCGCTGCTCGGTACAGTGCAGCTCCATGGTAATCAGTTAAGCAACAGAATAGAATAAGCCAAACTGTAATACAGGAATTACAAAGCCTAAATCAAGAATCTGTTTTTACTCCCAGTAGGCTGCACACCAGGTAAACAACTTGAAACCAATTTTGTGGCATACCTCAGACAGACTAGTTCTTGAGGCAGAATGACTAATTTGTTCTTCAAATATATCATCATGCTTTAAGTTATAAAAATACACCATCCCACATAAAAAAGTGGCGTGGCTTCTATTTATATTACAGCCACTTGAAACTAAGCACAAAATTGTTTCAACCGCAGAACCACATACAATGGAGAAGTTTCCATTCAACATGACTCAAGACCATTGTAAAGGGCACTGAAAAAGAATGACAAGGAGGGGAAAGAAATAAATCACCTAATGCCAAAATACAGCTTGTTTTAGGACTTGTAAATTAGCCATATATTAAAATAAAGCCAAGAGTCAAATTTAGAGTTGCCCAGAGTATGCAAGTCAATATAAATCAAAATTTAAAACAGTAATAGACAATATTGTAGCATGAATGGATTCACAGTCATTTGAAATATTTGATTCTTCACATTTTGGGTAAAAAAAGTAAGGTCTTGGGCAGGCATGCTTCCCTGGATTTTAAAGCAGACAAGGGAGGAAGAATCTTTATGTTTACTGGTGTCATCCAAAGAATGGTTATCTGTTGTATGTAAATAAAGTTTTTACTCATTTCCAAAGAAAAACTGCCTATGTAAGTCCAGAATGAAAATGGGACACAAAGAATTTTTTAAGAAAGTTTCTAAATTCCTCAGTCATTGCTGTCACTCATCGTGTCCATGAAAAGGGTTTTTTTCCTCTTAAACAAAAAAAGTTTTGGATGAATTTGAAGGTAGTATTTTCTGGCTAGCTGCTGGACTTCTGTTAGATTTCTATTTAGTTTGGGTTACTGAGGAATTCTGCCTTTGCCAATGGCAACAGGATGTTATGCAACATGAATTCCCTTTTCCTTATCCTATCCTTAAATTACGAATTGCAGTTGAGTTGACCAAAACCAGAGATACCCCTTCAGAATATTTGCAATATTTGTTGATTTTCCTCCCAGTTAATCAGACTTTGCTTCCTTTTTGCAGAAAATTTGCCTTGTTATATTATCCACCAGTTTAGGACAGACAAAGGGGATCTGAATTTCTGCAGAAGATGCTATTTCCAAATGCCCGTTAGTCTTCCCAGCTTTAAGGGAAAATGGTGAAACAGATCTGTAGTATTTATAGTGCAGATATCTCTTCACGTGTAGTTAATTTTTAGCTGTGTTATTTTCCTAAGAATAAAATCAGGCTGTTAAACCAAGCTGTCCCTTTCATCTTCGAACAGTCTTCTCCTTTCCTAATCTAAGAAATTATTTCCTATTCTTGAGAAATACAGCCCATTCATTTGTGGGGCAGTGGGGTACTGCCTGTTTCTACAGGTCACATAAAATGCAAAGCCAGTAATTTCTCCCAAATCAACTATGGTCATGTGAATGTGTGGTCTTAGAAACCAAAGTAATATAAATATCAAAGAGTAATTTGTGTGGTTTGCTACTTCTGCTTTTAAATTAACAGTTTACAGTCAATAGTACAGCTATAGATGTGCCATGTTTGGAATTCCCTTATTATCTAGGGGGGGGGGTAAAAATTATTTACAATCCAGTGGCAGTGGATGCACCATACATAAAAAAAAGCTTCAATTTATAAATGCCTACAGCGGTCGGTACTATTCCAATTGACTATCCATCAGAAAACAAGTCAATGATTAGGAAAATAAGTCTTTATTTGGAGCTCTGCAGCCAAATCTTGATGGAGATGATTGGCCTTGCAGCATGTTGGAGGGCCAGCGTGGTTCGCTGCCCGTGTGCCAGCAGGAGCGCGCGCCAAGGGCAGGGACCTTTGCTCATGTTGCAGCCTTGGGGGTGCAGATCCTGTGATTCTTAAAGCCATTAAATCTATACTCCAAGACATCAGATATATTGAGATTTTTTTAAATACGCATTTTGCATATTACATGTTTATTTCTCTATAAATACTTGCCTGGGCTCCCTAGCGAGTCCTGCTGGTGCACAGAATGGCAGAGAATCGGTGAAGGAGAAAAGCTGCAGCTGGCAGCTCTGCCTGTTGCACCTCAGGCCACCGGGCTCGCTGCAGCCACCAGACTGGGTCTCAGGCTTTTGTCTGGTCCCAGGATGCAGTTTGCTCCATACCTTTGACAGCATGATTGAACTGTATCGGGATCGAGAGCATCCTCGCTTACAGGATTCAAGGCTTGCCGGCTTGGCTCTTACCAGCCACTTTACAAGTCTTCCCACTACAAAGAAAAACAAGAGTCCCTGAACTCAGAGAAGTTCCATCTGATGTAACTGCGTGTGGTCAAAAACCTCTTTCCAAAAATGATGTTGTTTCTATTTAATTTAAAAACATGACAGCTTGTTTTACTCACAGCTATGATGAAAATACAGAATACAATTTTATCTAGGAATATGATTTTAATAGTTTTCCATGAGACAAACCTACTCAGCTTGCAGGCAATAAAATGATGGAAATCTAAATTTCTACCTTTGTAATCTCTTTGAATACTTTTGACAGATCTTTTAGGAAGCCTTTTTCAAATCTTTCCTTAAAAACAACCCAGTAGGTAAAACTACCCAGTGAAGTGTTCTAGCCAGTGGAATCACTTATCTCTGCCTCCATCTGTTGATACCAAGGATCACTGCCAAAACCTCCGCTGTCTGGATCGGCAAAGCTCCTCAGGTGGTTGCTCAGTGCAGGCTATTCCATGCCTGTTTCTGTAGCAGCATTTGCATATAAAGCAATCATAATGAAATACCTATTCAAAGCTGCCTATCAGCTCATGGTATGAGTTGTGATAAACTAAATTATGTGTAGAATATTGCATTGTGCATGTGTATTAGCATGAAATGCTCTTAAAAATGTTTACTGTCATGTTAGCAGTTGAAGCTAAGGCAAATCGTATTAGGGAAATATTATTTCAGTCCAGCTCTGTTGAGACCATGTTGCATTATCCACAAAAGAACAAGAATTATTATCCTTAATGGAAGGAAGAAGTCTGTGCACCACAGACACAATATCCGTAATGACATAACATCACAAAAGCACAGCGTTCCCAGCTACATCCTGGTCCTGTTTGATTTAAAAGAAAAGAGCAGCACACTGGTAATAAACGAACAAACAATGCAGAAGTGAAGAAGATGGTCTTTTAATTATTTTGAGACTAGAATAGCAGAACCCAAAGAGTTTCATTTTTTAACACTCTTTGCTAAAATGTTTTAATACCTTCTTTGCTCTTCACCCACAGGGAAGTTCGGTACAATTACACTGAGTTCGGTAGCAACTGGGGTCAAGGAGCCCTTACTCAGCTGTCTTCAGCTACTCAGAGATCTGGTTTGATTTATTTCCCTTTTTCCTGGTTTTCTCTTTATCTTACTCATTCTCCATTCCCTGATCCCTTACATGATTTAACTACAGCCAAGCAGTTTTCTCCAGTTTAATTTTAATGTGTTCAGAGATAAAATTGAACCAAATGTGAACACAGTGTAAATAAAAATTATTACCTCCAGAGAAAAAAGCAAAGTCTTATCAAATTACCTGTTCTTGGGCTTCCATAAGAGCAGTCACAGTTCTATTACCTTCCGTTTGTCAGACTTTTCTTTTAAAGCAAACTACTTATGATGAGCAGCAATTTGTTTCAAATCACTGAAGCTTTTATGGTGGCCAGACGGTACAGTTACTTGATCTTAACTGAAGAAGGCATTTAACTGGGAAGGATCCCGTCATGGAGTTAAACGGAAATCTAGAATTCAGTATTAGCCTGCTTATTAGGGGAAGTAAATCCCTCTGCACTAAATCTGAGGTGGGAACCTTATCTCTAAATGACTTTCTGCTTTGCCCAGTGTCTCAGAAGTTCACCTGAAGTATAACCATCGATCGAGGAAAAGGAACAGGGCCGTGACTTGCAGGTTTGCTACAGCTTTGTGCCATCCCTCAGACTCCTAACGCTGAATCTCCTTGCGTTAGCCAGGCCGTGTTCATCCCACCAATTAACATCACCACTGAGAGTTTTCTTTCTGTCACAGTCTGTTGGCACTTACTTGCAGGAACATACTCGTCTTCCTTATGTCTGGAAAGGAAGACTGCCTAACAAATAAGAAATTAAAAGACCACACTAGACCACTCTGAATGTGCACGAATGAAGATAAATACAGAGTTTCAGTGGGAGTATCTGAGAATCCTGCTGAACTGGTGCCAAGCAAATCACTCTGGTGATCACACTGGTATAATTAGATCTATACTAACAGCGGGAGTAATTTAAGAACAGCTTGCCTTAAGAAGGTTGGTAAATGATCTAATGACCTCTAAAACCATACCTGCTGTATTTCTTTCTCTTAGGAAGACATTTAAATAGGGGATAAATGGTAGCTGTGGCATCATACGACCATAAAGTGGATGCACCCAGACTTGTGGAATCACATCTGATGGAAGCCCAGGTCCTACATGTGCTCAGGAGATTAGCCTGACTGTCTCCTTGCTCCAGGCAAGGGAGCACAGAGACCTGGAAAAAGTCTGGGCAGCATTTTAGTGTCTGCCTCTTTAATCTTTTACCTTTCCAAACTCTGACATCAGGTTACCTATATAAACAGAGCAATATGGCTTGTCAATAAACAAGTAGACTGTCGATACTAATTGAGCATCTTCTGTAGTCCTCATTAGCAATCAATAAGGGTTTTTCTGTTCATTGTTTACCTCAGAAAGTTTGTATGTGCTTCAACAGCCATCAGTGACTGCAAACAAAATCTAAGTAGTTATTCTTTACCATCTGCCTAGAAGTTCTGTTAAATCATAGTCCCTAGTAAGCAAATTACTTTTCCCATTAAAATTCTTACTGAGTTATTATTGCGACTTAAAGGCAAGTTAGTCAGGCAGCAGCAAGATACCTTCCTAAAAATACCGTCAGAGAATCTAAACCATCAAAACTCATCAGGAACAATGTTCCCGGGCCATATATACACATCACACAACACGAAACACAGTATCTGTCAAAGGGTATAGAAATCAAAAGTCATTCTTCAATCTGTCACGTTAAAACGATTTTTGACATGGGGAAGGTCTGGACCTCTTTCACTGCGGTGAGTTTTGGTTCTTTGAATCCTAGCGACATCTTCTGGCATATTCTTTGCTGGGAGAACTTTTTTTAGTATTACAACGTCTTCCATCGTCTTACAGAAGTTGCATCACATGAAACAAGAAAATGGGTATACATTTTACATATACTAAATGCTCCCTACAAAAAAAAAAAATCATAATGCTGCTGTATTTATTTATTTACATTATTTTAAGATTAAATGCATTTTAATGTGCTGCTTTAATGTGTACGCATACATGTTTAGTTGTGTGTATATGAAAGAGGAGATGCTTATTTTAACCCAAGCTTTTTTTAACCTTTTAGTTTTTTTACATTTGTGAAAATATAAGAAAAACAGCTGTTACCCTTTTAGATCCTAATATAAATGTATGGAATTAAGAAAAGCAGAAGAAAGTAAGTATGTATGGACCCTGAACTCACCACATCCTGGTAAAAGGCCACATTTAAGGCATACTTCACTCCAGCAAAGCTCACAGCAGTCAAGTTTATTGAACACAAGTATAAAACGGTAGCATTTTTTTTCCTACACCAAGGATGCTTTGTCCATCTTTGAATAAGTTACCTGTTCAGGGCAGATACCGTGTAACTGGCAGAGATCGCAGCAGAGGCAGAGACTCAGACTTTGATGTCCGTATGTTTAAGATAGTCACTATTTCATTACACAAATCTTGATTTATTTTAAGCATTTGCATTTGATATTCGGGTATTGTAATATATTAATTTACAAAGTTAGGCAGGAAAATAAATCCCAAGATTTTTAATATTGCCAGTAATTAAAAAACAGTGGGAGACAACATACAAATGTTGAGCAGAGATTTTACTAACAAATTGATCGTGAAAAGTTAACATAACCTATATTTAAATACTTATTGAGATCCTGTACCAGTAGGTGGAGTAATTACTAAGGGAGGGAGGGATGTATTGCTCAATTCTGTTGCTTTTTTAGTCTCATTCGTGAACAGAAATAACAGGTAAATAGCTTACTGGTTGTTTGCTAATGTTGAATGCCTACATAAATGCTTTTGGTTGTCAGTTGTTAATGTATCCATTAAATGAGGATGATTAAATCAAAATACTAATAAGTGCTTATCTTTCTTAGCTTGTTTTGAAATAATGTGCCAAGAGCTAAGCGAGTGTGCCTTTGCAATGCCCTTTTTGAAGGGCTCTGATGATGTTTAGACTGTAAGAGAGAATATACTAAGGCTCGTACATTAAAGGTTTAAGATTATGTGGTCCACATTTCTACCGACATCAACAGAAATTTGTCCAAATGAAATAAAAGCATTCAGGATGTGGCTTGATACTCTTTTATTATTAATACACTATATTGAAGGCTTATCACGGGCCGTGTACCTGGTAAAACAGATGATCCCTGCAGACAAGCCAAGGGAAGCTCGGTAAGGCGAGGAGTTGCTCGTGAAGGTGCTTCTTGGAGGAGAAGCCCCAAGGAAAACGCCCCACAGGCGACCTGACAGAGTCAAGCCTCAGGACAGGATGATTAGGATGACTTCAGTTGTCTGTAGGATATAGCGCTTTAGCCTTAGTACTAATAATTTTATAATGCAAAAGGCAACCAAATGCTAGCTAAAACTGAAAAACATAAGAAGTATTGGTAGTTAATAGATACTTTCCCCCCTTTATTTGAAATGCAATAACAATGCTGTTCTCTTTTTGTCTTCATTCACACAACAAAATCGTGCTTTTGTTAACTTTTTTATCTTCTGCCAGATGATCTTCTGATCATCTCACAATCTGCCAGTTGTGTTGGCAGAAGCAGACACTGTGTCTGGGAACTCTGGAACTCTGTGGTGCCTACCCTGAAGAGCAAAGAAAAATTTCATTTTTAAGTAACCATGAGCCCACCACTGTAGAGTAACCTGTATGTTCTTAGTAGGCTCCTGTGAGAAAGAGCTTTTTTGTCCCACAGGCATTTGGGGGAAACTTTGAAAAATGTCCTCATTCCACTATAGAGCAAAACCCAACCTTTTTGAAATTAAAGCAAGGAAAACAGTAATCCCATCATTCTAGAACAGGCAATAGCTGCCACACGAATAGAAAAGTAGGGTCAAAGTTCGATCTCACTGTTTTGTCTTAGTGCTATAATTACTATCATATAACATCCCTTTGATTTTTTTATTTTATCTTATTTTTCATCTATTTTTACTCTCTGATTTTGTTTATTTAAGCTGAGCCTAATAGAAATATCTTTTTTTTGGAGGCTTTTCCTTGGTCTCCTTTCCTTTCCCCACTCTGGTGGGTGTTTCCTCTCTACTTTTTTTGTTAGCCTTCTCTGTCTCCACTTGACTTTTTTATTTGATTTCTCTGACCTTTAAATCATAACCTGTTAAGCAAAGCCGTTTGGCTTTACTCCATGTTTAACTTGCGAGGATTCTGTCCCTCTCCCCAGCAGTCATTGCCACGGTTTATTTTGAATAAGGACCACGTGCTACATCTGCGTTACAATTTTTAAATGAGGATAAGCACCAAGAGAAATTAAGGAAAAATCCAAAACAGAGGAGCTCATTTTCAAATATTCTTGATTTGTCTGTAGAACAAAAGAACCTCTTGCCCCCCACCACCGCAGACACTGATCTGGTGGTGGATCAGTGCTCCGCCTGTCTAGCTGCTGGTGGAGCAAGCTTGTTTTTAGCTGTTTATATATCATTTTCCAGTATCTCTCAGCTCCTCAGGAGAGACTCGGGAAGCTCATCCTTGTTCAGACCAGCCACCAGTACCTCCTCTGTGTGGCTGCGTACTTGTACTGCACCAGGAGAAGCAAGAAGAGAAGCCCAGGCAACCACTGACAGAGAGGTCTTATGCCCAGCTCATATAGCAGAGTTCTGAACTCTGCTGGTGTTTGGGGGAGAGCTCAAGTGTTTCACTCAGTGCATTACCTCTGCTCCATGTCTCCTCCTACTCCACTGTTCCGTAACACTGATACCGTACTATTAAGATAAAGTGTGGGTTATAGGATTGGACTTGAATTAGCTCCACCATCTTTTTTCCAGGCTCTCTTTTTCCAAAGCATAAGCTTCAATTCTGAATGGATCCAGTAAGGATGGATCTTTGTGGCTCAAGCTGAAGTTCTGTAGATCTTAATCTCTCCCTGTTCATGCAAAGATTACTTGCCATCCCATATTAAAAAAAATGGGGTTTATTTTAGGGTTTTTTTTTAAGACTGGAGGACCAGATACAGCACAGCATCAGCCAGGGTCATAGTCCCTGGGTCTGAGGGTCTAAACCTTCCTTACAACTTCAAACAGAGCAGGATTGTGCCACTGCCAAGCCCCGGGAGTATCGGTACCCCCCGCGTATATAGGTGGATGTATGTACACTGTGAATGGTGTAAGGGAGTTTAACTTCCCAGTAGCTGGACAGTCTTCTAGACATATCATCCCCCTGTCCCTTGCCTGCCTGCCTGCCTTTCGGCTCCCCCGGTCCAAACGCTTGCCTTCGCGTTTCGGTCCCAGCTGCTTCAGCACACAGGGGGAGCTCTCTCCTATCACATAGCCCGCATTCCTTCCTTGTCTTTCGGGAGCAATTTTTTCTCTGGAAAGAACTGCCTGAAAGCTGCTGTGCAACTGCATGCTTTTAATGTTCCCTTTTCACAAAGAGGAGTTGAAATCTGGCTTCTTTAATCAAGAGCTGCGGTAAAAGAAGACCGCATCCTTGACCGTTGGGGTTGACCGGCTGTGGAAGGGGACCAGCTTATTTCAACAAGTGATGCTACTTTAAAAACTCTTTTTCCCTAATAAGTTGACATCCTACTTTTTCTCTAGAAACCTGATCTCTCAGGAGCATGGGATTATTTTTGTCCAGCAGAATACTGGAACAATAGGGCTGGGCTGGACAATGGGAGATCACCTGTTTCGGTATCTCAGGGAAAATACTGGAGTGTGCCTTTTAACAGCAGTTGAGTCCATACTAGGGTACTCACTTTTAAGACTGTGTGTAAAAATACTCAAGAAGGAAACTATTCTCTATGAGGTAATTAGTTATCTAGCAATGGAAAACACAGTCTACAAAATCGCAAGTTAGAATACTTTTTGATGCTTACAAAAAAAAAAAAAAGCCTTTTTCAGTACATTTTCTACGTACTATTCCAAGTAAAAATTACGCTGCATAGCTTTTTTTCTTCTCTTAGCAGTCATTTCCCTTCCTGTTCAGAGGAGGACCTTAAAAGGCTTTGCACAGGTAGTTTGGAAAGCTGGTTGAGCAGTAACAAAAGCTGCTCTAATTTTTTGAATTCTTTATCACAACTTCAATGTGAAGACATTCTAGGCTGGCATCACTTTTGCCAAGGCTCTTTTCCATACAGATTTCCTCAGTGGAGAAGGGCAAGACTGAACACTAGTACTCCAAAAAACTGTCAAAAGCAAGAGCCAGCTCTCCTCCAGCTGCCCCTTTGCACTAGCAAAGTGACGGTGGCTTCTTTTTAAGGTGTGCCTCACCACGTCTCTCCCTGATAACTGTAACTGGGCCTGTTTTACTGCATTTCTCAGGCCACAGGGAATATATAATACAATAAATACCAAAACCTTTGTAGTCCCATTCAGTGCCACTGGCAACACAGTGAAGCAGATACATCGCCTATGCCAGATTCACCCGAAACAGGGTAAGGTTTGAACCAGCTACCAGTGAGTATCCGTGCCATACTCACTGCACATTGGGTGGATAAAGCAGTAAGCAACGAGGGGCTAAGGAGTTCCTTATTTTTGGACGCTCCATATCAGAAAGCCACTTCAAGATCTCACTGCTTTGCTAAATTATACAATAAGTGCTTATTTCCAGCCCAGTTTAATTCAGTTTATACCCATTTCTTCTTGGTTCGCACCATCCTTCAGTCTAGCTTTTTTCTTTACCAAGTTCTTTACCGGTGCAATACATGTATAAGAAGCAGCTGTACTGCATTCAAGCCTTCGTTTTGCTGAACTAGGCAACACACATTCTTCTCTTCTGTGTATAGGTATATACTTCCTATATAGGTGTATAGGTATAGACTGTTCCATCTGCCTGGTCAGTTTAACGGCACTTTTCTGTGCCAGATCAGCTTACATTCAACTTTCTTGAGCAGGAGTGATGTAAACGATACACAGCGTCATGCCCAGCACCTGCTGGAAATACTTCACTGAATGTGTGATAAGATTTGGGGATTTTTCCACTGCACAAATCTTTCCCATTAGATTTCAGTTAGTGAGCTCTGGATTTCTGACAGATGCATGTTATTAGTCCATAAATAAATTACTTTGAATATTGCATTTAAGTTGGGGGGGGGGGGGGGGGGGGTAACTCCATTCATCGATTTCATTCTTTCCTTAGGATATTTTGCTCCTGTAGTCTTCCAGCTGTGTATCATCTATAGGTTTTAGTAGCACATACCTACTTTTTTCTGCCAACTTAACGAAAATTCTACTTGAGCTCCACATCCCAGTTATATCCTTCCCATTAGTTTTTCTTCAATAACTGCCTATCACCTCAGTAGCCACTTCCTTACCCACAATGTAATTTCTGTACTATTAGTGCTTAACCTTCTCCAGTGTAACTTGTACATTTCCAGTCGTTAGAGATGTGTGGTGTGGAATTCTTCTGTCTGTCGTGAGTCAGCTGTTTTGATTTCCAAGATGAAGAATATTTGGTCTGACTGATTACGAGCCCAGGACAATCTTTGATTTTTTTCCTCCATCTCATTTTTAGCTTTTATCCCACCTGCCATCTTGCACTTGCTCCTGTATTTATCATAATCTTTGACATTTCAAATATTCATGTAATATTGACACTCAAATTATCTAAATTACCTCTCTCCTTAGCAATCACATTTTTTCTTAGTTCTCCTGTTACTTAATTGTTCTACTGTTTATTCTTGTTCCTTTACGAGATCTAACGCAGCTTGTATTTTGGCAATTGTCATTTGATCCCTCTACTTCTTGACCTGAAAAACATGGCTTTCCCTTCAAATATTGAAATACCTATGAAAAGCTTCTATAATTGCATTACAAAGAAAACCAAATGAAACCCAAAAACAACCATACGTGCTCCAACTATAGTTCACAAAATCTTCAAACTCAGCCAAATCAAAATCAATTTTTGCTGGGACTCAGTTTAGCATCTCTTTTGCCCAAGGGCTATTTCCCTGCCAAGTTGCTGCTTTTGCTCCCACCCATTTAGACATTCTTTGACTATTCAAAATTCAAGTATATATGAATCCAATCTGCATTTATGTAAATATACAAGGTAGAAGAAGAAGTAACACCACTGATCAAATTCTAATTCAACATGCTTTGAAGAATGAACAGTTCTTTCCTCCAGTTCTACCCCTCAAATTCTAAGGAGACCCTTTCAGGTAAGTGTGGAAAGGAAGGAAGTGCTCCAGAGACACCTAAAGACGTCCCTCTTCTAGACAAGTAGTGGCTATTCTGCTCAGACTATAATTAACTTAGCCAATATTCTTAAAGACCATTATGCAACCAAAGCATCGATTTTTATCCCCAGAGTTGTGAAATCACTATAGTATACTTGCAGCATTCATGTGGCTTAGAGGTTTCCACAAGTTATATTTTTTTAGAATAGTTATATAAAGAGTAAACCCCTTTGAACAAGAGCTTCTATGAGCTGTTCTGTATAATGTTACTATCAACATCAGCAGTCCCTTCTCTTTGGGGAATTTGGGTGTGATATGAAAGTTGTGTTCCGTAAAATGAAAACCAAGAGGGCTCCTTACAACCGCAGGTAGCCCTAAGCCATACTCAACGGTGCAGTTTCTAGCTTCTGCATTACTGATTTTGCTCTTTAGCCCTGAGCATCTGAATAAGAACCAGGGTCATTTTCCATGAGAGGTGCTGCATTCTCATCCTCAATTCCTGCAACGTTTGAACTAAGCAACAGGCAAGTTTGTAGATCAGAACTGCAGTTCAGGAAAACATGTTTGTACTAAAAGAAAGTGGTAGGAGGGTGAGCATCTAGGCTGGGCAACAAAGGAAAAAAGAAAAAAAAAAAACAACACCAAGAGGGGTGAATACATCTGCAGGACAGGTCTAGTCCAGCACCTCTGTTCAGAGAGACTGTGTTGGGTATAAGGAGTTAGCAGCTCTTACAATTACATTGGCACACCACCTTGGAGAGGTGAGAAGTAACAGTCTGGAGTTAATTTGCCAACAACTGGTGTTTTAGAAGCAGCCTGGATTTTATTAAAGGCCTTGGCTCAGGACAGCAAACAAGGCTGGTTCAAAGCCTGTCTTTAATATCAAGTATCAAGGTTTCTGACTGTCTGAAAGAAAGACTCTTGAAAAGGACTGGATTACTACAGACCATTGAAAAACCATGAGTAAGGCTTCTCAATTAGGAATGTAATGCTAATTAGTCTTTTTGGGTCAGCCTGGGTGGGTTGGCTAATTAGCAAAAGTAATATACCCATGTGATTGGCCTGGAGTGTGGGTGAGGTTCCTGGAAGCACCAGGTGATATCTGGTGAAAAAAAAGGATGTGTGGGTGGTAAAATCAGGACAGCTGCAGTCAGTGACTAGAGAGGGGAAATACATCTTCACCAGAGAGCGTACAAAGGCTCTAAACTTCCAGAATGGTCCAGGTAAGGATCAGCAAGCTTCTCTAAGGTTTATTGAAAACTTAATTTGGGTTAAACTACTTTCTTTGTGAGATGGAGAGATATGCAGCTTGCATAAGCACTGATGTTGTCACGTCAAGCCAGTTAGGTGGTGTGTGGTGATAAAACCCGAGGCCCTTCCAGCCAAAAGCAAATGGCAATTTGCTGCAGCCTCGAGGCGTGGGGGAGATGGAGGCCCCGCAGATGTTGTTTCAACTTTAAAGTAGATGGGTATTTAAACTGCCAGCCAGTGTTTTCCGTTTCTAAATGAAAGATGAGTTTTACCTATGTAATCTTTTGTTTTAGTAGAATAGCAAGGCTCCAGTTGTCCCTAGTCATCCGCAGCCGCTGCAGAGGACCACACAGATGGGTGATGGCCTTTGTACGGCTCCAAAGTCTATCGCACGGCAGTGGTCGTAATGTGCCTTATAAAATATTATGCATACTTTCTAAGAAAAGTTACGTGATCTGTTTGGTCCTCCAGAAAGGAACTCCTGGCTGTCCGTAGTTGTACTTTCCCTTTAAGGGCTGTGACACTCCACCAGCAAAGGAGAGGCAGGCTCTGCAGGCAGAGCACCCAACGCCCTGAGGGCTGCAGGGGAAGGTGCCAGGTGCAGGAGAACAATGGCACTAAAATATGAAAGGAGTTAACTCCTCTAGGGCAACTTTTCAAGGTTTCCACTCTGGGGTAATTTCCCCAGCATCCAAGGAGTTGGTGATGTAAATGCGTATTGTTTCAGTGAGCTCCAAGGAGTTACACATCGTGGATACCGCAAATACTTAACGTTACTGAAACGTGCATAGGATAGAATGTCAGCTTTTATATGTGGTTCAGAAAATTAGAGGAAGGAGAGAAGGAAAACAGAGAAGGTTTTAACCCACACTAAAGCGCTTTAATATTTTCTGGTGGCTGTGTCTTTCCTAATGAATGTCTCTTCTTTCCTCCATATCTCACCCTTACCGTGATGCTTACCGAGAACTGGGTAACTGGGTCAGTTGATACAAGGATCAGATTTTGCCTCGTTCATTTTGTCCATGTCATTTTTACTCCTCGTTTGGTATTCTGAAGGTTGGTAACAGAGTAATTGGAGCTTTGGACCTGTCCTGTGTCCTCTTTATTTATATAGCTAAAGCAGACAAAGCGACCTGCAACAGCTGCATACGATACAACAAGGTGTTGTCTTGCAACAGTTTAAAAGTGTAACTTCTGGATTGCTGTGCAGGAATTCACATCACTATGAGTAAGATTTATTTCTGTAGTTCTGAGATCAAATACAAATCTATCAGGAAAAAAACAACAACCAGTAAGCTTTGCAAGAAACATGTTTAATAAATTTTACATTTACTATTTAATACGTTCTGGGATTTTCCCCTCTTGACAGATGGCAATTTAATTGCTGGATCCTTAAAAAAAACAAAAACCCAAGCTATTCTGTCCAATGATTCAATATATTTCACTTCTCAAAATATTAGAGATGGGCCTAAGACAAAGTTTGGATTCAAGTACTAATGTTCCCAGAGGGTGTTCTGCTCCAAGCTTTTGGTTCAGGCCCATCTTTTCCTCTCAATAAGTATACATTTGAAAAGGATGCTGCCAAATAAATCTCCTGTTTTGAAAAGTCAAGTATTACATGTGTTTCTAATAACATGTCAGATGGAGTAGCATGAAGTAATTTCAATTATTTTTATTATTTGTCTGTGGTTTTTGCTTCCTTCTTTCATTTTGCTTAGCAAAACATTTAACCTAGAGTAGTCCATCTCCCTTCCCATTTACAGTCAGTGAATCAAAGTGAAACTATCACTAGCAAAAAATCCTGCTGCACTAGTGCTTCCAGATACAAGCGAGTGCAATTAAAAATAAATTATTTCTTAAATTACATGAAAGTATCTGTTGAAGTCCATTTTCTATTCGGTCTATCCTATAAAAGGAGGGCAGAAGCAATGAGATACAGGAAGGTTGGCCAGGGTGCTAGGAACTGAAGGAGAAGGATCAGACACAAATGGAGGTAAGGTTTGAGAGGGCACTCCTTATATTATGATCACACGCTGCAAAGAGAAAACAACTTTTTTTTAAGAACTCGCCTTTGAATTAGTCCAGGATTCATATATCATCTCAGACAGAAACTAAATTAGAAAATGTTATCTGGAATAAATTAAACGTATATGTTCAGCCCGAACCAATCAAGAGATTTCTAATGAAAATAAAGACAAATTAGTGGAAAATTGGAACTAAGCTACTCTAATTTTTTTTTTTCTCTTCTGTTTTCAAATGTATTTTCCAGAGTGGATCACTAAAGGAGCCAGAGCCAAACAAAATCCCACCTCAGCGACCACCACCTCAAGGTTGTTTACAGTACATTCTCGACTGTAATGGCGTTGCAGTAGGACCAAAACAAGTCCAGGCTACTTAGATAATTGAGACTAAAAGCAAGGGTTAAAGCAAAAATGGAAAAAGAAAAAAAAAAAAAAAAAAAAGAAAAGAAACAAACAATCTTAAAAGCAAACATACCAGTTTTGTTCAATTTTCACATTGTTTCAGTGCTGACCTGGACTGTGTTTTTTCTATGCAGTGTCAACTATACCGTCTGGTTGTTTACTTGTTCATGTCTGTGCGTGTAATGCTTACCTACCTTTCTCTGTAAAACCTGTGATTTCAGGGCTGTTGTCAACAGTGTACAAAGAATGTGCCTCTTTAGAGCCCAGTGCAACTGTACATTATGGATGGTTAGACAGTATTTTTGGAGTATTATATATCGTTAAGTAAACTACCACCGAGGTTCAAATCTAAATACTTTTGCTTACTCTGTGAGTGTGTGCACACTGTACTCATAGCCTTTATTTTTTTGTGCGTGTGCATGACTAATAGGTAGGTGATCCAGATATATTTTTAAAAGTCTAGATTAGAATTTGCTAGTGAGGCTTTTTATTTATAATTTTATAAAGTTTGTTAACATTTTAGTTTTACTTATATGCAAGTGGAAGTCTGATATTTCAGTGACTCCATAAGATACAGTTTTTCCCAAGGAATATTTAAAGTATCTTCTATTTTACATACTGGTATTCATATTTTTAGTAATTCAGCATTAAATTATTAGCTACAAAGCTATGTAAATGGGCCACCTATGTGCAATATCTCAGTGAAAGTGTGAGTATTTCATGTTTCCTATTTCAATTAAGTAGTAACTTTTGTTGTCATTCTGAATTAGTAAACTATGGAGATTTTTAATGAAAACTAATGCAAATACTTTCAAAAATCTTATACTTACCTAAGAGTTAAATCCCAGGTTATTTGGTGAGAAGTACCTCACGGACTGTTAAACTTCCTGTAAGAGCTCGTTTTTTTAAAATACAGAGATGCTAGGAGATGGTAGACCAAGGCACGTTTAACCAGCTAGGGATCTTGCCCTTCGGTTGAGTGCAAGACAAAAATGTCGGTGGTTTTCTCTGCCAACTCAGGTCTACTGTTTTAAACCTAGAGAGAGCCAGATAGCTCTAAAGAAAATTCAGTCCCAGCGTTATCCACATAAATAGGGTTTATAATAATTGCTTGACATCAAACATGCAAAAAGACTCGAGATGCCCGACAACTGCTAGATTTTCTGTAGGTAAATTATTTGTGATTTTTGCATAACCAGTTTACAATGCACTATTACAAGAAAAACACAGGCAGGCAGTTAATCTGTTGAGAGAAATCTAGCCTAGAATCACAAGCTACACACTGCTAGCATACCATAAAGCTTAGTTGCAAGTGAGCCACAAAACTATAATTTTAATCTTGAATATGTACAAAGATGAGTAGTGGCCATTAGTTTAGTGCAAACAATTTTGTTTAAAGGGAAAACAGTCTTATGTTCTACTTCTGTTTTCCCCACAAACACTGGAAAAAATTATCAGTGAGACTCATCATTCTTCGTGTTTCTTTTATTTGTACAAGCTGGCTGGTAAGATGAGAATTAAGGTATGCATTATTAGCTATTTAAATGTTTGTGGTAAGTGCTACTGTTTACTACCTATCAGTAAATTACATGAATATTTTGCTTTAGTGATCAGCATTTGTCTGGGTCAGTGATCATTCCGACGATGGCATTGGCTATTTTGTTCTATATTAAGAAAATCCCACTCTAGAATCAGGTTCACAAATCCTTACCTCCAGACACCATACACGCGGATAAACCATACTGCCCTGGAGAGAAGAAATGAATCTGATGATTGATTTTATTTAAAGCAGTTGGTATTTTTTTGCATGTAGTAGTACAAGTATTCACAAGTGCTTCTCACATGACATTTGTGAGTTGTGTGTGCAAAGAAGAGATGGGTGTTTCAGATAGGATTTCAGCTTGTTGACTGTAAAGGATTTACAAGGGCACGCACTATTACTACATACCACAGACAAGAAGCAAGCCAAAATGTCTCTCTGCATGTAAGCATGCTTAGGTGCAATATTGTGGGTAACAGGGAACAGATGTTTTACAGTGTAGGCTTAATGTTCAGTTTTGTTGAGTTATTTTTGGTAAAAGTTTCTTTCATGATTGTTGCCTTTTGTACAACCCAGCTGCAAGAAAGTGAGCAAATGCTGGACGTGTGACAGCAGTATATCTTTTATGTGAAATATCTTGTACAGCTTAATGTGCAATAAAAGAAAGTTATATCTGTCTTCAGTGTAAAGTTTCTGGCATTCAAGCCTGTATGTACAAGTGGGGGAAAGAAACCTTTCTGTTTTTCAATATTGAGTGAAAGGAGACTAATAAGAAAAGGATCCTTATTAAGATGTTGCAAGACCATGTTATCACCTTCAAATATTTCCTACAAAAGCGGTTCAAATTAATAAACAATGAAGGCACATTCCTTAACATACAGTACGTGCTATTTATCTTTCCACACCACAACACGCTGCTACAACTGTATTAAAACTTACTGAAGCATTAGCACATGCTGTTCTCAGACACATACCCTGGAATCTCATATAGTGAGTGGAAGGCTGATTATAATAGCTGTTTTAAAAAAAAGTAATCGTGTATTACAGCAGTACTTCAGATATGAAGGTTTTCTTTTAGAGACCTGAAGAGATTAAGTCTCTTACTTGCACTCATTATCTATGTAAGACTAAAAATTCCCAAATGTTCAGAACATCTAGATCAGTTGTCTTCTATAATATTTACTGTTCAGCAAAGCTCTTACTCTGACTGAAATATTCTACAAACAAATCGCTCAGAATTTCATCCTGTCCTTTCTTCCCCTTAACTCATATATCCCGTGGGCCCTGTCACACGCAAGAATAAACATTCAGTTGTAACAACTATCAGCCCAGAAAACCACATGCAGACATCTGATACGAGATAAAAGTCGCATGCCTACTGATACCTGACACAGCGCTATTTCAGTCAGAAAGCAAAAAAAACCCAACCCTGTATGATGATTTAGCATCTTTCAGCCATGGATTTCACAACTTAAGTCTCTACTACACATTGTAGTTTCACACTTTGTGCAGTATTTTGCCAGTGTATGTCCTTCTCAGTGGAAAGTTCTCTTTGGTAAAGAATTAGTAGTGACTTTTCTTGTGTTCCTTGTAATGTTCTTGACATATTTCACTAAGGGGTTAAATAAATTATCAAAAAACTTTAAATTAGCCAGGGAATTTCAGTATAAAGTTGTTTTACTGCTATAAGAGTGAATCTAAGAGGAATATTACAGAAATAATTTTAAGACTTTGGAGGAACAAAGCTGCACTAACTACACAGAAACTAGTAGCTGTACTGCTGAAATAGATGTTACTAGTATATTCCGTTATCTCGCAGCCTGTCCTTGACTGGGCCAGAGTTATACTGGGTGTAATTCCATTGAGTTGATTTGAAGTCAGTACTGCTACTGCTGGGATAAATTTGGTGGTACTTAGCAGTTTTAAGGGTGAATAACAGGGGCTCCAAGCAAGTGACTAAGGTACCAGCTGTGATTAACAGTAGTGACTACCTGAAACTGCAGTCCATATTGATAGAATTTTGCCTCAAAAGTAGAATTAATCACATTCAAGGATTATTTTAAAGTGTTGGATATGAAATCTAGTAAGAATTCTTTGATACTATAACATTATGAAGTTTTTCTTGTACTGAACCTAGGGGGCCCAGTGCAACCCCAAGGAATGCAATCACAAAGCCAGGAGCCATTGCAGCCACAGCGCATGTACCCCCCTGGGCAGTCAGCAAAGCCCTCAACTTCCCAGCCACAGCGTCCACCTGGACCTACAACCCAGCAGCCACGGCCCCAGGCTCAAGGTCCTTCCAGCACCAGATTATCAAAGGAAGCGGAGCCCCAGCCCCAGCCCCAGCCTGCTCCACCGCCTGCTCGCCAGCCCGCTCCACCGCCCGCGCCGCAGCCCGCGCCGCAGCCTGCTCCACAACAGAAGCCTCAGTCTCATCCACAGCTCAAGTAAGATTTGCTTTATCCATTTTTTTCTCCCCTCCTAAGACAGGTTTTGGTGTTGTAACTGTAATCTGGGAGTTGGTCTAATATTCAGAAAAAAAATGTACATATATGCCCAAGTCTAAAATGAGGTTAAAACATTTCAAAAAGCGTACTGGCTGTTGATGATTAATAAGACAGCGTCATTAGTTATATCCTAAGCACTACACAAAACTCTTTAATAGTAGTGCAGTTTCTGCCCCAACAAGGTCTGAAAACTCATCATCTTTCTCCTGTTTGTTTTCTCCTTTTCATGTTCCTGACTCACGGTCCGGGTGCGCTGTGAGCCTGCACAGAAAAGAGGAAGTCTTATCTATTGAAACTTTTGACCTTGCAGTCACTCAGACAACAGCTGCCCCTTGCAAAAGGCCCATCTCAGGAGCGGTCCAGCTGGGCACGCTGGCGAGGGGCTGCCAGGCTGTGTCTGTGGTCGCGCTTCACTCGTGGTTGTGTGCTGCTGCAGACTGCACAGCATCCGCAATTCACGCGGGCCCTTTCCAGGGAAGCCTGCAGGATGTGCGCAGAACACTGTAGTTACCTCGCTACTGGAAGATTCCATGGTGCACAGCATGACGTTGCTGTAGCGAGCCAGCTGTGCGCTGCAGGAAAGCCTGTGGCAAGGATCTGTGGCTATATCCCCTCTCACAGCCCAGACCCTGCCAACAGAGCTCATGGGGAAGGGATTAGCCAGGATTTGCTGGTTTTCAGCCCAGCGATCCTGACACACTACTGCCGCTACACTCACAGACACATTTCTTCTTACTTTGGCAAGTACAAAGACTGGCGTTAGTCTTTGTTTTACCCACGTGACACAGAGCCCCTTTTCCCAGCCACTCGCATGGTAATACTGGTGTGCACCAGTTCCGGGTCGTCACCTGAGCACAGTTCAGTGGAAAAGATGTGTTAGGGGACGGTATGCGAAGGTGACAGTATTTTCCTTGCCTTCCTAGGAGAGTGTATTTCTGTTTTCTGTTTTAGAATAATAAAACTTAAATTAATTCATCCATTATTTAAGTATAATATAAGCTTATACTTATTATATGTATTACACTTTAATATAAGAGAGCAGGGAGGTCGATTTTCTTAAGCAAGATGGAAGCTAGTTTATCCTTTGAAATGTAACTTGTGAACGTCTGACATTTAAGAACCATACCACATGCTGTTTGCCAGCTTTCTCCCTCTCCTTTAGTTCCTTGTTCAATTCTAGATTCTTTTTTCTGTTCTTCAAATGGAAGAGAATAGTCTCTATTTAAAATAAAACAAAATAAAAAAGGAAAAATTAAAGGTTTTAAGATGCAAGCCACAATAGGAGTAGTTTTTCTAACTTTCAAGCAGCAGTTTTAGGTCCGCACCAAGACTCAGATCTCCTGCCTGTAGGATTAACTCTATCTATTTGCATGTGTATGCTTTGTATTCACCCACATGCTGTTGCCTAACCTGTATGTACATGTTATTAATCTGTGAATAAATATTTAATTAGGCTACTTATTGTGTTACTAATCAAGTCAAGTGCTGCTTCCCACCCTCCCTCTTTCAGTGAGTACAAACAAACATTTATCAGTCTATTCTCATTAGCACAACTATAATTTATGAAAAACCTAAAATGCCTGTAGCACTGTTTGCTGTACATTATTAGTTTAGAGGTGGCGAAGCTGCAAACCATGAAGAGTACAAGACAATCTGAATAAGAAAAGTTTTGCAGTTTTACTATAGCCAAAATTGAAATCCTATTGTACTGAGATCAGTTAACTAGTTTTACTAATGCATGGATATCTTTGTAAAAAGGTTATAAATCATTCATGCTTTCCACTTAAATTCAAGCCTACTTTCCAAATATTATTTTATCTGACAAGTCATGAGTTAAAGTTTTAAACTTCAGATATTTTTCTTCTTGTGTGTTGTTTTACTCATGCTTACAGAAGTTTAGACCATAGTTACACGATAGCACTAAAAATGAAGCAGCATTCCTAGACTTCCCTGCTTATAGAGAAGAAAAATTATATCTGATTTGGGTATTTTTTTAAAGTTATAAAGTGTCATTAAGCCTCCATTAAGGACCAAATATCTGAGAGAGAGCATGCACATTACAACTTCAGGATTAATTCTTCAAACTCTAGCCAATATACCTAATTTTTCTTTGTGCGTAACTGTTTGCAGCCTTAATGAACACAATTGTTAATCATCCTGTGTTGGGTAGTTATTTGGATTTAGCAGGGAGGCCCACTTTTTCCTCAAGTTCTAATTTACATCATCCAATTTACCGGAACACAATGTTTCAGATCTGTAAAAAAAGCAGGGTATTCTCTAAAGAAAAGATTATCTTCTCAGAGGAAAGAAGGAATGTGCTTCATTGCAGCGGCTCTGTGTGCTGCATCTAACTATACTGCTTGTGCTGAATGTCCATTTTGTTCACATGCAAACTGCCTACATCTCGTGGGAATTTATCCTTTTCTTGTCATTTATACAACTTGTATGTAGATGGAAGCCGGTAGAAAATACGACCATACAAAACATGTTGCATTTTTTTTTTGTCTTGCAGCAAGTCGCAGTCTTTGACAAATGCCTTCAGTTTCACAGAATCGTCCTTCTTCCGATCATCTGTGAATGAAGATGAAGCAAAAGCCGAAACCATTCGAAACTTGAGGAAATCCTTTGCTAGTCTTTTTTCTGATTAGCCAGCTTCATCTAAACGCACCTAGCATATAGTCTAAAAACTACGTGAATGTTACATAGGTTTTGTTTTCCCTGTGACAGTACCCTTCTCTACTGTGCTAACTGTTGTATCAAGCAATATGTTAAACTTAAAAGAAAAAAAAAAAAAAGAGAGAGAGAGAAGAAGGACTTTGATGAGATACCATTCAGGAATATGTATAAAAATCTATAAAGACGGAAGGGTTCTATTACTAACACAGAATGCAGAATTCTAAGGTCCTATCCATTGTAATATTGTGGCCTTACTGTGACTGAAGTATATACTCCTATTTGAGACTCCTTTGTAGAATTGTGTTAATAAAGCATTGAGTAATGGGTTTCTCCTTGCTTTACCCATTTCCAATGCATTGCAATGCATGTGTATTTTGTGTGTAAATGTTTTGTACTGCAAAAGTATAGTCTTGACTTGTTCTTGCCTCCCAAACTTAGGAGGCAATTCACACTGACATTCTTGTCAAGCCACAGAAATAATGTGAGAAATTGAAGCAGTTTCTTCCTCCCTATACAATCTTCCCATCAGCTGGTTGTAGACTTCTGATGTATTTCTGAGAGCTATCAGTACACTAACTTAATGTCATAAATAGAGTGTATATGTACTACTGTATTTCCATATGTCTATTTAAATTTATTTCCAAATTGTAACCATAATGGGGTTTAGTTGCAAAGAATATGCATGATGTTACCCTTATTTTTGTGAACACCTTCTAATAAATGTAAAGTCCCATGCCTGATTTAAAAAAAGTCTTCTACAAAGCTTGTTTTGACATCAATATATATTGTCTATTTTGACTGAAATCAAAAGGGTATCTTTATGGTTATAAAATATTTGGACACAAAACACAAATGGAAGTAAATAAACTATCACAAATCATTCCCTTTTTGAATCATAAAAAATTTTTAAATTTTAGGAATCACATTTACATTTTCTAAGAAATTACGTGTTTTAAAAATATTTCTCTAATTTGAGAAACACTTGATCCCAGACTTTAGGGTAATAGCAGCATATTTTTTTTTAATTATATAAACCAAACTGAAGTTCATTAGTTCATTAGTAATCTAGACTATCCACTTCCAAATGATTATCATGTCATTCTGCCTATAATGAATTACATGCAGCAGTATTCCTTGCCAGGAAACAGTGCTAACAGGGGAATCAAGAAAAAATAACTGTAATATTAGCATGTCTGAGGGAGAAAATGAGCAACACAACGTTAACTTAGAAACCCGATGGGATTTGTAATGGGTTTGTAGAGACATATCCATTTGCCTTAGAAATTTTACCTCTTGTAGATCTGCTGGTTTATGAAGTCTGGGTAAATCACAATCACCGTTTGATGACATCAGTCCTTTCAGCAGTTTTGGATTCCTTTGGGTGAAGAGCCTGGCTTGGGCCAGGAGCTTGGCAATAAAATATGGAAACTTTAATCTCCAGTGATGTCAGAATGTAGCGCGTACATTAGCATCGGATAGCTCTCTGTTTGTCAACACAGTCGAAGCTGATGATCTTAGCACACATATTTCCTGAAAAGCAGGCATGTCCAAATCACTCACAGCAACACAACTGGCAGCCTTTTTGGATGGACAATAAGGACTGACTCAGCAGCAGGGTTGAACAATCGTGCCTTGAACAAGGCTTCTCTCCAGCTCGAGACCTGGTTGGAGCAGCCTGGGCTGGTGGAAGGTGGCCCTGCCCGTGGTGGGGGGGTGGAATTAGGTGATCTTTAAGGTCCCTTGCAACCCAAACCAGCCTATGAATCTATGAAGACTGAAATAAATTGATGGGTAAGTTTGCACTGCAACGTTACAAATCTTAAATAGATAGTCCTGCCTTCTATAAGGTGGGAACTCAGCCCCTGTGTTGGGCCTGTAGCCCTCAGCCCGCAGAGAAGCCCCTGGCTGAAGGAATGACAATTCTTTTTCAGGAGTATTCTGTGTGCAGAGGCCTGTGGTTCAGACAACGAATTCTGTGGCAAAACAGAATGCTTTGACTCTCAGTCGTTTTCATTAGTTCATAAATATCAGCTATACTTTGATTTTTTTACGTTCTGTCCCCCTCCTGCCCCCCACTGGGGTGGAACACCCTTCTTCACCGGCCTGCAATAACAACCTTGAGCGCTTACCAAGCCTTTCATGTCTGAGAAGCACTTTACTTTTAGATTAGAAAGATTAATCAAAGTTGCTAACGCAAATTAATTACTGCTACAGAGAAAGCATAGTAATTATGCATAGTTTGGCATGGTTCATGATTAGTACATGCCTAGTTTCAGCAATATTTAGCACAATATGAATTACAGGTAGTTCATTAGTCCAGGCCCCAGATTTCGACTTGAGGCAAAGTTTCTCGCTCGTATAAAATTCCCTCCCACCTCTTCCTGGGAGAAAACGGGTTTCACTACAGTCTTTGTTTTACCATCTGGTACAAAAAAAAAAAAAAAAAAAAAGTAAAGAAAAGAAAAAAGAGAGCAAGATGATGCAATCAAATCTGCATGGTGTATCCTCCCACACAATGTACATAACACATTGCCTCTCCACAATGCCAAAACTTCTTTATACCTCCGAGCGTGCTAAAGCGCGTCGCGCGCAAGCTGATGCATGCTTATGATCCTCATGCAGTGTTTCATGGTTAAGACATTTTTGAGCAATCTATAACCCATCTCCAAACTACTAATCAGAAAAAATGAGGTTTTTTAAAAAGTCTATTCAAACACTGATTGTCCTTTTGTCTTCCTTCATTAAATGGCTTGTGCTTGGAATTCCCATGCAAGCTCTAAATACCCAGTTACCCCATACAATGCTATCTACCGTTGCTTGAATGGTAACACAGACCTAATTAGTGTCTGTGATTGTTCATCTTTATGAACATTTGCCTAGGAACATAAGGTCTGTACTTCATGTCCACCTTTTCCATGCAGACACAGCTTACGATGCGTTTCTATGCATGACACTTCATCTCTTTTTTTTTTTTTTTTTTTTTGTCTTTCATTTATAAACCAGGATAATATCCAATCTACAAGAGCTACTAATCAAGTTTAGTCTTCAGATTGAGATGGAGCGATTTTCTGGCCATTAGGCCCAAAGCCAATTCAAAACACTGAAGCAGATTTCAAGAGATTGTAATTATGGACAAGGTGACTAATGTAGCTTTGAAACAACCACTAAGTCTCCAGTAAAAATTAGTCAAAATAGTGCTAAGGTACTTTGTAAATATTGTGTGTACTTTGTATACTTCCTACTCCACAAGAACCAAGCCACTTTTCTGAGCCAATGTTGTCTCAATGAACAGCTCACACACAATAAAGCTCCTATTTACAAAATTTAAAAAAGTTAGGGCTTATTGTCTGTGCGTTGACGTGGCTCTTGCCAGTATTTGGTTGAACACTACAAACAGATTTCCTAGCCAGCTGTCCATCAACAGCAGCTTCCAGTGAGGTGGAGGAGGATGCAGGTGGCTGAATAAGTCCAACACAGTTAGCGCCGCTTGTAGATCTCCTATCGCAATGCCTATCTCGATGACCAAGACAGCCGCACAGGGTTGGCAGGTACGATACAGGATCTGTGGGAGACCCGGGCTGTACCCAAATGTCAGTTGGAGGCTAGGCAGGATGTACAAAGGTGACCTAAAATGGTTGCCAGTGTTTGGGACTGAGTTTCCTTTTCTGTCTGGCCACTCGGCTATCTTATCCTCTGTAACCATTCTGGCATGGAGTGAGAGGCACCTTAAGTGAGCTCTGCCTTCTTCCCCTGGCAAAATAAAGCTGTTCCGCAAGACGGTGCTGCTAACAAAGAAGCATTTGCAAATTTTGATCACTAGTAGAGTTTATTTCTCCATACCAAAAAAACCTAGCAGTGATTATTGATTTAAGAAAGATCACCTAAACTGTCACATATGCCAGTACAAATGAATTTAAGCTCTGAATGACAATACATGTCTCCAAAATGGAAATTATTTTTATTAGACATACATTTCTAAACAAGCAATTTTTTTTCTATTTTTTTTAAGATGTTTTTAACATCTCATATTAGAAGTTTCAAAATAGGTACCTAAAATCAGTAAATAGTTTACCAAGTGCATATTCAATCATGCAAATAAGCAGCCAAATTTGCAAAATCCTGTTTTCCTCATTCCCTCTAATTCTTCCTCATTTTCTAAAGAAGGATATTGCACATCAAGATGATGGTTTACATTGTTTCATGAAACATTGATTTGGTCATCTGTAGATTCTTGCAGCTCAAAAATTAATTCAAGAAAGAATGCAAATAAAATTTAACTTTTTTAGAAAGAGAAAGAATTCAGATAATGTCTAGAGTATCAAGCACGTTCTTGAAAGTTAAAATAAGCCAAGAAAAACAACAGAAAGACTATTCCCTGTTTCTCTTTAAATAGGCCAGGAGTAAAAGAGATGAGTGAGTTTCTCTTTCCCCAGATTATGTTACAAACAATTAGAAAGAGGATCAATTAAAAAAAAAAAAAAAAGGAAAAAGGCAGACTTTGTATTTTTTACTAGAACTAGAACTGGAGTTTTGTCTTCTGCCAGCAGCGACATTGCTCAGAATTTCCAAGGGTAGATGTGGTGTTTAAAAACCAATCCACATTATTTGACATTTAAGTTTCCCAGTACAAGATACAAGTTATAGAGGAGAAGGTACCTGAATTTATGGCTAAATCTTTGTTCTACAAAAGTGATGGATGGTAACAGGGTAACAGCCACCAGGTAAAATGTAAGCTAACCCAACAAGACTGAGAATGGATTAATTGGAAGCTTAACTCTTTACATATGGGTTTTGTTAGCATTTTTCTCTCCTCCTAACCATTTCTATTTTACTCCAATGTGCCTGGTTTTCTGACCGATCCCAGTCAGTCAAATTACATATTAAGGATTTATAAGCTCTGAGGAATAGCTGATATTTTTGTTTAAAGGCAAGATTTTGAATTATTATTGCCTTGCACTGATCTATGCTTCCTAATACCATGAAGATAACTGGAGTAAGTCGTAAGAAATGAAAGCTGACTGTTTGTGTTCTTCTCTTGCTGTCCCTAAGTAAGAATGAATTTTTGGTAAAAGATTATGCAGATTTTAAAAGCACTTAGACAGGCAATACAAAAGAACTTTTATCTATCCAGATGAGTAACAAAAAGGAAGAAGTAGTGCATGTGGGCTGGTACTTACCTGATTTTAATTTGGGAGCTACTTCTCAAAAGTCTGTTGCAAGTGTTTGAGTGACAAGAACTTTTAAGAGGTGATCTAGTACAGGGACTTAAAACTATACAGCTAGATCTGCTCCATCAAATACAGAGTTACTGCACTACTGCAGAAACACTAGACAGTACTTTAGATGTATGAAACTAAAATTAAAAAGCGCTGTGCTTCATTAGCATGCCATCTGAAGTGTGGGTTTGATTTTACTGTAACTCAGAACAGTGAAGATGATCACCCAAAGAGTTAACATGGACCACAGATGTTAGATTTTTAGTAATTCTGCTGTTAAGGAAAAGCAGGAGGAACTGATGCTTCTTTTCCCTTACCCCTCAGGTATTTCACATAGAATTCTGCCATTTAAGTCTCCTGAAATCTTGTTTGTGGGAACTAGAGCTACTGAGCAAATATTTTTCAGAAAATCAGAAAAAGATGTCGATGTGAAGGAAGAATATATTTATTTTGTTTGTGCCCACTTTAATAAAACATAAGGATCTCACAGATTCACTCAGAATATGCCTCCTCCCCTCAGGTTAGGGGGTTTAATATAAAGAAGAGGGGGCAAAGCATCCTTTTGCTGAGCACGGATTGCCATACGCTAACACCTCACTTGCCAAGTGTGCTCTAACTGGAGATCTACTGTACAGATCTCTCCAACTGATGATTATGTAAATCTTCCAGATGGGCCCTTTAAACAGTAGATTACTATCCTGACTATACCTATCATCACTGAATACTTCATAGTTTTGGCTGGGTTCAAGCTAAACTCCTGTACTCTCTACTTTTTGCACATTTTTCTTTCTCTGCAACCTGCATTAACAGTAGTGTCATGACCATAGATGTACCTTAGGCGCGTTTTCCCCACATACACCTTTTTTTCTGCTGCCATGCATAGCCCGAGACCAGACACTCCACTGGCCTTGTGCAGTAAGAAACACGGTGTGCTGCTAAAAGAGACTACCACTAGAACTTAGTGCACAAACAAATTCTGCTGCCAAGGTGCCATATCAGCTCGCCGTCTGTGTACAATTTGTCTCACACAATAGATCTACCAAACAGCTGCAAGTGCCAGATTTTCTAGCTTAAAAAAAAAAAAAAAAAAAAAAAAAGGAAATGCTCCTTTCCTCCCCTCTTCTCCTGGGGAAATGGAAATTAGTCACTCCCTATGCACTAGCTGAACCAGGCCTAATTACTACATAGAGATGATAGTAGAGCAGAACTGTGCTGGGCTCTGTTAGTTAACTGTTCGTCTTGGTGGGAATTTAAGTCTATTAGTTAGCAGTAAGTGCTGTATCCTTCTTCTTAAGACTCCTAGGAAACCAGGCAGTGTTTCCATACAGAACAGATTCTACCTCTGATAATGTCACTACACAAACCAACCAAACTTTCATCTTTTAACAATCTTGAAGTTGGGTGTTGCTAGCTGCATCCACTGCTATTTGCTGTGAAAACGCCTCTTCTCATTGCTTGATGGAATTGTAACAGATTCGGGTCTATGGAGGAGACCTGTAATTTAAAGGCCTCTGCCCCACCTGTTATGGGAATGCCTCTGAACTAGGATCAAGGAAGCATTCTTTTTCTTATTTAGATGTTTTTTTGTCTGTTTGCAAGTCATGACTTAATCTATTAAAGAAGTGAAATGGTTGTTTTAAAAGTAAAATGTCTCAATCTCTTCTCCCCTTAAAGTCAAGTTCACTTACGGGTGAATGCCACACTATAATATATACTCGTTTACTCAGCTTTGTTCTACAGTGTATTTTTGAAGACATTAGCATTTTTCACACCTTTTTTTTACTAGAAAGGGAAAGCATGTGCATTGACTCTGCGCCATAGAAAGCTGATGTAATTTCATGGCAAGAAGACTCCTTCTACCCTTAAGAATGTTAGTACAAGTTCTGAACTGACTTACCCTCCTCTGGAATAATTATGCATTCCACTCTGGCACATTTTATCATGCAATTCTACTGCTTTGTAGATTACATGTCTTGAGGAGGTACAAAAGGGAAGAGCAAAGACTGTTTTATTTCTACACATGCATCTAACAAAATTATATACACACACACACCTCAAATAGTACTTTTAAATGTAAAATTATGTGAGAATTTACTTTACAGACTTATTTAATATGTACATTAAATACAGGTATCCTTTCATGCATCAAGGAGATGCAAGCATCTCTTGGGAGGAACACAGCAAGTATGGGGAAAATATATTGTTAAATTATAACTGAACAAGCTGGAACTTGTTCAGGTTAAACAGCCCACCCTCAAACTGCAAAAAGCCAAATTACGCCCTCAGCAACTTCTGAAAAGCAAACTGCCTTCAGTGGATTTCTGCAAATTTAACTGTCTAGAGTCTACAGCCACATCAGAATAAGTCTCCCTGATCTCAGAGATTAAGCAGTCCCCATCCCAGTAAGTATTTGGATAAGAGACCACTTGGCAGTCCCACACAGCACGAGACATTAACACAGGATGCATTCATATTTAAGAGCTTGGATGTGAGGGGTGTTCACAACATCGGACTTACAGATATAGTAAATGTACCTTCCAACGAGGTATTAAGATGAGTTTATTAGCCTACCTCTCTCTGACTACAGCAAAAGCCTAAAACAGGTTGGAAAAAAACCCCAAACAAACAAAAGCCACCCCCCTGACAGCCTCCCACCCCCCAAAAAAAGAAAAACAGCCCCAAAAAAATGAACTGGAGGCTTAAGTGTCCTGAGTTCTCTTTAGAAATAGCAGATACTAAAAACTGAATGGATGAAAACTAAATTCAATCATCTGTTCTGAAAAATGGGGAATAAAACATAATTATGTCCAAGAAAGACTACAGACCAGGTTACTTTTTAGACTGAAGGCATAAAAATATTTGTTACACTAGATTCAGCAGAAGCACACCGGGAAATGGAGCTGCTCATAAGGTTACCTGGACACTTGTTCTTCAGGACAAAGTCAGAAAGAAGAATTTTACTATCCTTACAGCAACTCTTTCAAATACATTTTAGGACATCTTCTTGAGGTGTAGTTATTCCAAATCAACATTTCTTTTTGATCTTCAGTAGGTCACGCATAAAACTTAGGAAGAGGGGAGCAAGTACACTGACCAGCTATGAACTCTACTTAGTGACCCATAAGGGACCTAGTCTTTCATTCTGAACATTCCCAAAACATTATTTCAGCTATTAAAAATCTCTACCTTGTTCTACAAAACATATAGCATTGCATACTTAAAAACTTCTGGAGACTGGTCAGTCATACCGAGTTGCAAAGTCTCCATGTTTCTGTAGGATATGGGGGGTGGGTGATGTGTTGGAAAAATCCGTAACTAAAAAGGTTACAAAAAGACCCATCATTGTTCTCACTTCTCATCTAACATCGAACATCAGGAAAAACTAAGTCAGAATAATAGCAGAGCGGGTAACGAGGACTCCTGCACTTCTGTATGTATCTGAATGGTTGTGATTAAATCTTACAGTCCTTCCTACTCTCTCCACACAGGTCTTCCATTTTAGTTGCTTGCTCCCTGTTCAAACCAAATGTCAGCTTTTCTACAAACGGGTCAGATTTATGAGGGGGGGTGGGCAGGAAGGAATATATAGGGGCAGCACACAGACCATGTATACAAAATGCAGATCTTCATTATTTTTAAGCTTATTCTCCCCGCTACCACATTGAAGCCCTCCAGATATTTTTTCCCTCACATTTTTTAAGGAAAAGCCAAAATTTCCATTAAATTGAAAAATAGTGTGTTAAGTTGCTAGATAGTACCGATGTTTTTTTGTGCTCCCTCACACATATGGCTAGCTGAGAATGCATAGCAAGTTCAAGCTTGAAACGAATTTTTTTTAAGCAACCAGTATATAACACTAAACATGATTTAATAATGGAAAGACTGGCACAACCTTAAAGGAATATCATCAAGTAGGCAAGGTATGCTTGTGACTTATTATAAAACAGTTAAATCAAGTCGGAAGCATAATCCAGATTCTTTACATAATTATGGCAGAAGGGTGTGGAAGAAGTAATATCAATTATTTTTTAAACTGGAGAGCTTCTAACAGTAAAAGAAGCAATACATTGATCTCTCATTTCTCTCAACTCTCTTAAAATGCCTGTAATTTTTCATTTATATCAATGTTATAGCCGACTTAAATGCCAGCTTAACATTTTGCTAACGTTGGGCTTATTCCTTTGATCAGAAGTTAGTAAAATTTTTATTAAAATTCTTACCAGCACAAGCTTAACGTTCTTAGGACAGCATCATGTCTCCTTAATCAAGCTGATCAGAGAAAGTAAATGAAACAGCATTGGTGGTCCTCGTTCCACTGGTAACAAAACATTATTAACTTAGTCACATACAGAAATTGCTAGTTATAATGTTACAATCTGATATCACGTATGACATTAGAGAAGTGACTGAAAATGGAGAATTTGTTGTTCTATAGTGCTTGTATTTATGCTCGGTTAAAGCTCAAATAATTTCTGCCACAATAAAAAACAGATTATTGTGGCAAACAGCACAAAAGTAAGGCTTTTAACTAGCATTAAGAATTAAATACACATCAAAGCACTACAATAGTGTTCCGTATTTTAGAAGTAGAAATTTTAGAATTTCCTTAGACACTTGCCCCTTGCAGCCTCTCAAGTTTTAAACCTTTATTCTTAGAGATTGGAACTAGAAAACAAAAATGTGATTTGTACACGCTGGGTTAGGTCTGAAGAATCAACAGTCCTTTACCGAAGCTATTGAAATAAGAGGTGTGTCTGTGATTACCAAAGAGATCTTCCGGTGATAAAAGAAGAATTGCATCAGCTTTTGGCTCAGAGTGTCAGAGTGACTCAGCAATTCAGAAGAATGTGTTTCCATTTTCTTTCCGGTTGGAAGATGGTGAACCTTCACTAATACTTTCTCTTAAAATACCATGAAGCAGGCAAAACAGGGGTGTTGGGTTTCTCAGAAATAGCTTGACAGCCTTTATTCAGAGTAGAAGAGCCATACAAAGTTCACCGATACCGCCGTAGCACATGCTTTCTTTGCACTAGTAGCAGGAAATTTGTTTCAACAGCTCAGCAGCTGTTCCCTAGTGAGCTACCGGCTCGTTTCTGCAAGTTAGTACAACACAGAGCACAGGAAATTCTAATTTTGAATTGAAATTTAATTGTGAGAGCAAACATTCCTGGTAATTCTGGTGGTTAATTAGTCCTTTTTTCCTATGATTTTGGCCCTCTCAAACCAGAAATTTGTCCATTCTGTAGACATTCAAAATGAAAAAATAGAACATTGCAGGAAACTCTCATTAATCAGTAGTCTGTATTTTGGGTACCACGCCAAAGTACCGTGATTATAAAAATAAACTGTGTAGAATATCTTTTTCTTATTATCCTCTCCTATTGCCATTATTCAGAGATGGAATACTGAATTATATTGACCACTGGTTTGACCCAGCAGCACAGTTCTTGTGGTCTTTCTCTTCTTCCCTCTAAGTAATGAGTTTGCACCTATTACATTAAGCCAGCCCAAGTTAAAGTTGATTTGGCAGGATTGCCAAAATTTCTTCTGAAACAGCTTAGTAACTGTGCAAGTTACTTGTGAAAGATGGATGCTTATGCTCCTTTCCTCACATGAAAGATTTGTGAAAACTGAGTAAATCTACCTGGATATTTGATTTTATTCTACAGCGAATCAGTCCGTTTGCATTAGAAATAGTAGAATCAGGAAAATGTATACCTGTTCCTGGAGACTTCTGGTGTTTGTTTGGCCTGTCGTTGAGGACCAGAGTTAACATTCAGCTGCAGGCAGTTTATACTTGTATCTGGCCTTTTAGCTGCCCTTCTGCCTCACCACTCAGCAACAGCTGAGGTTGGCACCTCTGCTCTCAAAACTGCAGCACCCTCTGATTAAAACTCAGACCACCACACCTTCTTTCCACTCTGTCCCTGCTTTCTAATGTTTAATTCACTTCCTTGACCACTGACAGGAAGCAATTACAATCTGTGCATACTTTAACAAGGTATCACAAGACCTTAACTGACTAAATTTCATCATCAGACAATGACAGACTAAACATTTCCTTTGGGCTATGCTACGCTTAAAAGTGGTCTTCAAGAACTGGAAAAATCTAAAAGCTACATTTCCAGTTAGCCTCGTTCTTAGGAAAGAACTCTGAAAAGTTCCCTAACAATTACAAACATATGGGGATAAAACTGACACAGACAAGAAAAAAACAACTCATTCAAATCAATCATTGTCAAGTATTGTACCATGTTCCAGAAAGTCTGTTCATTCTGCTGAAATAAGAACTTGCATATTCTAGGTTATACTTGTGAAGTTTGAATGGAACTTTAAAAACAATTTTTGAAGTCTGTCATTTCCTTTGCATCAAGTTCAATAAGTCTGAAATAGGCGATGAAATGATGATGGAGTCAAGACTAACTTTTGTGCCCAATTTGCACAATACAGTTCTAAAATACAATCCATCATCTAATCTAGAAAAGTATCTTAATGCCAGCTGTGGTTTTCAGCAACATGCCCTTCTGAATCAGCATCGAAAGTAATTTAACAGCACAACTGATCAAACCCCCCAGTTACTTAGCTTCTGACACACACAAAATGGCTAAGTGATTTTCTGCTTATTTAGCTGATCTTGCTGCAGCAGCTTTGGAAGTTGTTTTACAATAATTAAACTAATATATGTCATTTTTGTAGGAGTCGGTCACTTTCTTGGAGCAGCTTGGGCTTTGAGGAGACTTGTTTCCTGTGTGAAATATTGGTGCCCAGTCTGCTGCTACAGTAAACTTAAGTCTATTCATGAAACCCACACTAAAAGAAGTCAAATGTATTAACAAGCCAATTACACCTACTTTAATATCAATGAAGGCTAAAAACCAGGTGTGTACTATCAGGACAATTCAATCCAAAAAAACGCCATGATGTTGCAAAATTGATTGCTACCCAGCACGATGATCATTTACATTTTAAACAAATGGAAGTGTTGGCTATATGCATATCAGTATTTCACAAGGTATAGTCTTAATGGAGGAAATACTTGTTTTTCAAGTACAAATACCGTGTTCCGTAATTTTCAAGTTACTAATAAAAAGTTCAGGCCTAAAGAGATGTAGAAAAAATCAGAAGCCTCTTTCTGGCCAAAGCATCAGCTATCTTCTCAAAGAGTTATTTTACCAAAAAATCCTGAAAAGCAGGTAACTGCCAGCTATGACCAATTGTGCTGCCTTACAGGAAAAGTAACAGTGAAATGACAGCACACCAGAATACCAATCCACTTGTCCATTGTGAAAGATAAACCACAGGGATCAAATGCTGGTAAACAGAGAAGAGGCTCTAGGATGCTTCCAAGAAAAACACTGAAGAGCAATAGGTGAGCTGGCACTGCAGGTTCCGAGGTGCCACCTGTGGCAGCAGGAGCCCAGGTGGGGGTTGGGGTGCACTGGCACTGCACCCCTGCCCACCATCTTCCTCATGAGAGACCAGCACAGGGCCCCAGGCCGTAGCAAGTAAGCCTCATGCGTCTGGGGGAGGAAGAGGATTTTCCCAAAAGCAAAGTAAATTGAAGAAACATACACATCAGTTTGAGATGCTCTCTGAACCACTAAATATTTTTCAACCTTATGTACTTATGTACATATATTTACTAGTTCTGTGCATCTTACTGCAAAGACTTTCTTTTCAATTACCAAGAGAAAAGATCGCTCACATCAGCCTCTTGCTTCACAATGCACACAATAGATGTAATTCATACGTGGTTGCACTCAGTGACCTGTATTATTTCTTACTCCAAGCACATAAGCTTTTGTAACAGTGTACAGAAAATGCATGCCAAAAACTCACTTCAGCATAAAAGGCCTATCCTCTCTCTTCTCTTCAGCAGATCTGGTTAGAATGGATTTTCCAAGTGTATTGCCATCTTCCCACTAGAGATACTCTGTAGCTATTCTTTGACTGTTGGCTTCCTGATATGAGTTACCAAATGTTTTGAAAGAAAAAAAATCTCACAGTGAAAATTTCTGTAAAGATACTGAATCACGATATTATCATAAACAAAAGCAAAAAGAGGGTAATTGGTAGGTTACATTACGTTGTCTGCTATCTTATCCCTTCTGCTATGCGCAGAGAACCTGAAAGTAGTACTGCTTCTGTATGGAATTAATAATCTGTCATTCAATGACTGTTTCAGTCATTACACTGTTGGCTGAGCTGCTCTCAATACAACGTTCACGTGTTAAAGTTCCTTGCTTTTACATTAATCACTAAAAGCTAGGGCATTACACCAGTACGACTGCTACCACACCCAGTTCCACCAACGTCAGACACACAATTTCTGTCTGATGCAAACGCTTAGGAGATCAATCGTATTGATTTTCTGAGATGGCTACTAATTAATCTCAGCTCGTTTGGAACTCTTCATAAGAGTTCTACACCTTTACACCTATGTTTTGAGTTTGAACTTTGGTAGAGTCACTGCTTATTATTATGCCAAAATGTAAAATATTAAAGTCCAAATAAATGCTTTTTAGATCACACGAAACAAATCTCAACAGGGCAGCTTTCCGTTCTCTTTTGGCTTTAAAATAAAGCTTCCTCTGTCTTAACACCGCCACCCGTTTTGAGACACCGCTATTCATTTGTTTGATTAAGTTCAGTTTAAATCTTGAAAACCGAATCCGTTCCCCAGTTTGGAAGGAGGGACATGCCCCCCGTGGCACTAACCCCTGAATGACCAAGGAGAGCCGGCAGTCCCCGTGCTTACCCAGCCATCGGTGTTTCCCGTGCCTTCCAGCAGGGGGCAGTGGCAGATGTCATGGCTGCACCCCTGGCACGAGCCCCGCGCGGGCAGCACCCAGGGGTCCCTCCGCAGGGGGCAGCGGCAGCCAACGCGTCCCCATCGGACAAATCCTACAGCCCACGGCCATAAGGAAATGTGAGGTGCAGCAACAACCTTGTATTAGTTTTTGTTCCAAACTACTTCTATGGCAGCTAAGAGTCCCAAAGCTGTTAAAACTGAAAGCATGATAAAATTCAAACACATTTAATCGTTTCCTCTTTTTTGACTCTTTTGTTAAACTCAGCTTAGGCCACATTAGCTTGGAAACTTCCGCCTCCAGACAATAAGAAATCATATGAAAAGGGTTTGCAAAAAGAGGAAATAATATGAGTAACAGAGAGACAGTGGGCTACAAATAACTGAATGACCTACACAAATATAGACAAATTATGTCCTATATTTTACCTATGCTAGCAAAATCCTTTTGAAAATGAATGCATAATTTGAAAAGCCTGCCGTAAAGCAAAAACTTTAGGTAGTGCTCTAAAATACCCCCAACAAAGAAAAAAAAAAAAAGATACCCCTACAATTAAAATTTTCATGTGAAGTTCTTTGGCTGAGTATAGGCACACACTAAATTTCACTTTTTTGTTTATTGCAGCTGCAGGAAGGAGGCTTTTGGGGTTGTTCCTCTGGCCCCAACCCAAGTGCACGCACACACAACCTCATTGCCAATTTCCCCCAGTTGACAATAGGGAGATGGGAGGGAAATGAGGGAACAGAGAAAGAAGAGAAACAGGGCTTGGGGTTTTTTTCCACCCATGGGCTCTGAAACAGACCTTGGCTACGCTACCTATAGGAAAGATACAGTTGCAATTAAATTCATAACATTATAGCATCGCAGCTGAAAAAACGAAAGACATTTTCGTAATTTTTTACCCTGTAGTTTTATACATAAATTCTGTAATCCCTACTTTAAAAGGGTAACACCTTCAATGTTGAGCCTTGTATTAGAAGAATAACTCACCCTTGGGATGCAAGACAATTCAGACAGCGTATGCCAGATCAGTCCTGGGATTATCTTCTACACGCAAAAAAATATTCCTGCCAACAGTGTCACGTTGTGCTGATTTATTTTCTGTGCATTTTCAAATGCCACTGCAGCATTGTTCATTAGGGACTGGGCTTAAAAACACAGTACCTCAGTAATACACGTTTCTTATTTTAACTGAAGATCCAGCTTTGTGTTCTTTCAGGCATGTAGAGCTTAAATGTCATGGTATGCTTTCCTCTCCTTTTCAAAATTGAAATATAGCTGCATACATATAGCAATAAAATGTTTTCATCTCCCACAAGTCTTAAAAAGAACAGCATAATCAAGCAAATCCCATCACTAATGCAGAAAGTGTTAAGAAAAAACTATTGCTCTGTTCTGAAACACTAAAATGCTTTTCTTCTGTACTTCGGTATACACTGGGTCATCAGAAACCCCATCTTGAATATACAGCACAAAACAGCAACTGTGTTCAAAGCCACCAATGCTCACTGCCATCCATGAATAAAGAGTAAAATAGTAGGATCAGTTTCTGGTATTTTTCCCAAAAATTTCATATAAAGAAATGAAGATATAAATATTTGATTTCAAACTCTGGAATTCCTTCCCCTCCTCCTTCAAACAGGAGTAAAAGTGATCATCACAAGCTGAAAAGCAGTTTGATCTTTGTTACATTGGGACTATGGAATCTAAGCAACTCTTTTACAAGGCATTGTAATTGTTTGTACTTGCAAAACTGGATTAAGAAATCACTGCTATTCTTAAAACACATTTATCACATACATACAAAAGTCAGCATATTTCTACTTCGAGCCGAGCCTTCAGCCAACCAGAGTGAATTCCCGTGTACCGCCCACGCTCATTCTCTCATCCTCCCCTTCCCCAGAGCAATCACTGCATCTGGCCAGTATAACGTGAAAGAGTTTCCAGCGTGCCTTACCAGGGCACACCTGCCCGATGGATGACCCGGGTATCTCTCACCTCTGCTCTTCTGATGTTGTGGCAATTTCCAGCACCCCCGGTGTAGTTACTGAAACACAGAAGTAGAAGTTCTGAATAAAGAAGGTGAAATTATGGGAAGATTTGAAGGTGTTTAAGGCACAAGCCTTATTTTATTTCAAAGGCATTGGGAATTAAAGTAGTGGCATTGAAGTCCACAGGGTAGCTGAGAGAAGGAACAAATGAGGCTATAGTATGGGGGGGTTCATCAGACCTCTAGAATTTATCAGACTGGGGATTTACTGAACTTTTCTGTTTCATGAAACATTTGTTCCTGTTATTTAAATCCATTTGTTCTTTGGTTGAAGCTTAATTTAAAAAACATGTCTTTTGAGTGGAGTGGAAGTTTGACTAATTCTGTTGTAAATGCTGCTGAAGATGAACAAAATTAACACTATCAAAAAAAAAGAAAAAAAGCTTCATGCATACACAACAGCCACAATCAGGCTAGTGCCTGAGTTATGAGACAACAGCTCTCATTTTTGTTAGCCAACTCAAAACCAGCACCCTTACTGCTAAAATCTGTACCAGTCTATACGGAAAACTTAATGACTGGGAAACCAGAAGCTCAAGTTTCTTATCTGTTTTCTCTTCCTATTTCTTCCTTCATTATATGTCTGTCTTTTCTGTTTCTCTTGCCCAATACAGTATCCACATTTAGATTTTATCCTTCCAGCCCTTCAGTGATACATTCTCCCTTACAGTATCAACCAAAGAGCATTCACAGCCCTTCAGCACCATTCCCTCTGCCATGCTGCTTCCAAAAGGAGTTACGGTTGGTCTCCAGGCCCAGTCTCAGTGGCAGCTCTACCATTCTTTCTCCACTCTCCAGGGAAGATAAGAAAAAAGTAGCACAGATATCCTTCTTCCTCCTACCTCAACTCCTCGGTCCTTCTCCCATACAAGAAAAAAATTATTGGGAACTAGATAAAGCAGCAGCCTACTTCACACAGAGGAGGAGTCCTGGACATTCTGGTTCATTCTCTGACTGTTCTGATACTTCCAGAAATACCTCATGGGTAGTCATGATATCACAGTCTATTTTTTGTATTAAAATTTCTCTTAACGATACTAAATAAGCAGCTGTGATACACTGCCTATAAACAAGACGTCCCAATATTTTTCATAGGCACTCATGGCATCCTCTCTTTTAAATTGCATTGCTTGCTAACTACAGTCCATAGCAGGCTGAGAATTCTGAGATGACCATAGTTTCCTTTCCCCTTAAATGTTTGAATTCAATCCTCCTTTTGTCTATCCTCTATATAAAATCTTCTTTAATAAGAAAAGTCATTCTAGACTCCCCTTGTCTAAGAAAAAAGTATTTTCTCACAGGAGATTTCATTTGATCTATTGGAGTCAAAATATATTGTTATGCCCTTCTTGCTGGCTAAGAATGCTGCTTAGCCTTACCTATATTCTACCACTGCCAAAGAAGGAAGTCTATTTTTTTTTCCTCTTGGCAACTTTTTTGGAGGTACACTATTGTATTCTCAGAGTACTCGTTCTCAAAGGCTATTGTCAAAACTGTAGTAAACAGAACTCTCAGCATCAGGATACAAGAAACAGGATCCAAGGCTGAAACTATTTGCCAAGAGTGGATGTGACCGCTGCCCCATTCAATCCTGGATGGTACAACAGTTCATCTTAGCTGCTAGATATAGCACATTCTGTAATGAGGGGGACAAAGGTGGCAATTACTGAGAAACCATGTTGCTGGAGAAAACAGCATCAGGATGTAAGAAAAATTTCCTTTCCATCAGGCAACTAAACAACGGATCTCAATTACAGATAGTAGGCTGTAGCCTCTATTTGTATCGGCATATTTCCACGTACTGTTGGAGCTCCATGACTACGACAACTGAGTTGATGACAACTGAGGATTTGGCCCACAGATTGAAATTGAAATACTCAGAGTATTTCAATTAGCTTCTTTGCTGTTTGGCAGAATATGTGGTGTCAGGCGTGCCAAATGGTTCACATTTATACAAAACTAGAGAAGAACCAGAAAGTGGTAAATCTAAACATTTAGGAAGCTAAGATTAAATACAGAATTTCACAGAATTAAACTATAAAGCAGAAGCAGTATTACACAGGGAATAAAATACTGTGAACAGCCATGGAAGCACTGATGTTCTGTCATTTAGATTATGGAAGGAATAAGGGAAATCTACAGGGGGGGAAAACCCACCAGATGATAAATCTAATGTTAAGAGAAAGATTACATGGATTTTACTATTCATTAAATTATTTACCATAGTGGAAAGAATGCATCAAAGCAACTCCAGACAAACGCAAGTAATTGTTTGGTACTACCAATCTTCAAAATTCAGGTGCATAAAGTAAGATATTGTGGATGTTAAAGATGGAAAAGGTTATTATCTGATTTGATCTCCCACATAATACAAAGACATAGAAACTTTCCCAGAAATTGCTCTAGCAAGCCTTTAACTAATGCCTGATAATCAACCATGTCTTCTACAGATATATTAAAACTTGGTTTGCAGACTCTGGGTAGTAATACATCACTTTCTAGATGACTTGTTTTAATTATATTCTTAATCTGAACCTGTGCAGTTGAAATCTTATTATATCTTTTACATTTTCCTCCAGTTTCCACTGCTAGAAGAACCCTCCTTGCATAGTTACTGAGTCAATTGACCTTTACCTATAGGTTGATCCAAGTCACTGATGTCTACAAGTTGTAACAACGCTGTAAAGTGTAGTGCAGCTCTCTTACTTTCTCCTAGTAGAGTTTCCCACACACTGTTACACTCAATTTGTATCAATAGTTCTCCAGTGGTCTTTGCAATGTAAAAGCCCATTTAAATTGTTAAGTAATTCAGAAAACACTACCTATTCTTAATAATATTCCTTCACTTCTTATCTGATTGGTAAATGGATTCTTTGATGTTGTTGAAATCAAACACAAAGATGCTCCTTGCCGTGTCTGTAAATCCGTTCTGGCACATACAGCCAAAATGGAATCCTACATCAGTCAAAAACTTTCTGATAATGCAGTTTCTGTGCAAAAAGATGTCAGGACCTTTCCTCAGTCTGGATACTCTACCGTGAGCCACCGACAAAGACACTAGGCAGAAATAGCTGGCACACAGTTATGCAGGGAGAAAAGATAAAAGAGCACCTCAGTGTCCATAGAAAAGGAGAAGATTCAGAGAAAAGTTGTCCATAAGACAGACAAGTTCAGGGTTATTTTCAGGCAAAAACTAACACCTGAGCAAAGCAAGTGTGTACAGAACATCCTTTAGAACTTAATATCTTTATAGAAGCTACTTCTTTCACTTCATGGGTTTGCCACTTTTTAGCATCTTCCCCTCCCTCACAGGTAGGAAGCATGTGCTTAGAAGTCCAAGCAAAAGCTGTCACTCACAGTTTCCATTTTATAAGGTGGCTTTTTCCATACAAGAGGTATATTTTGTTTTCTAGTAGGAATGCATATTTCTGTCTGCTTACTAGCTTCCAACCATGCATCTGTAGTTGCATAGGAGTCTGAAATAGCTTTTCAGAGTTGGGAAACGACGTTGCAGACAATAACTGCTTTTTTTCTTCAGTTCACAAATGTCTGTTTTCCATAATGGACCGCAGACCACTAACCAAAACAAAGAGTTGGGGCAAAGCACCCCCTCAGAGACTACCCACAGTTATGAGAAAAGGAGCAAGAGATCATATTCTGCTCTTCTTACCGTCAGACATAAGTTGAAGTCTTGATTCCTGCAGTCATTGACACAGACACACAAATAACTGCATTAATATCAGTTGTTCCCACGGTAGTGCCAGCAGACCTGTGTAAACGTATGTGGGATTGTGGTCTAGGTGCTAGTACTACAATGCTACTTTTAAAATTGACAGAGAACACACAAGATCTTTGGTGACACAGAAAAGTTTCTCAACTTTCATATCATTCACAATACAGCTCTGTCCTTTATGGAAGTCTGTAAACAGGTCAAATCACTGGTTTAAGCAGTTAAAATAACAATAAAAAGTAATAATTTATGGAAATATTTTTATTCACTTATATTCAGGAATAACTAAAGCCACTTTGTGAAAGGAATTTCCCAAATTCTACTTTGACCAGAGAACATTCTGGCAACTTATTGCTATGGCAATGCTTTAAAAATTACTCACAGCCCAATTAACATCTACTTTAAGAGTTTAAGTTATTACAGGGTCATTATCTACTCAAAGAATCTTGTACACAACTGAGCAGATTTTTAATGTTTAACATTTCTGCCCATAAACTACCAGTGAAAGACATTTACCTAAGGGAACATGATAGGTAATTCAGGTCTGTGTTTCTCTTCAACAGGTCTCACTAACGCCAGTTTTTCTATTCACTGGATAGGTAACATCACATAGGAAAGAAATGCAGTCCTTTTTAGAAAGCTCAAAGCAGACTTCAAAACTTCAGTGCCAAAAGAGAAAATAACAACAAAATTGCAAACAAAAATCTTTTAGAAACAAACTAGAGGCTCTATAGATAGAAAACCTATTCTCTGAAAGGTCTGATGTAAATGGTCTTAGGTGCACGTTATTAGGAAATAAACCTAGAAACATACACATCTTAGAAAGGTCCTCGCTGAAGCATTACTGGATAGAAGATGATCAATCAAACTGTATCTATCCTTCTTCCACCAACTGCTGTCCTAACTTTTAGGGGAATTATTCTCCCAAATTTAATTTCCCACTGTTAGATTGGCCAGTTTCTTACTAGGACAAATGGGCTGTTGGGGAACATATGTCACAGGATGCACCATTCAGGCAGGGAAGAAAGTTGCAGGACTCAGGAAGATGAATTTCCCTCAGCTCAGGCAACCTGCAGCCTGCAGCACGTCCATAGGTGTCCTTCTGTTGTGTCTCTAGGGCTCAGAAACCAGTTTTTTCTAAGGGATGATTTGAAACTTAAGAGGACATCTGTGTTTAAATACCAGGAGAATGCAGGCCTAGGAAGTCAACCCTTCTTAAATTTAATTTTGGTTTTTCTTAATGTTTTTTTTTATTACATGCATCAATCAAAAGGCTCTGGAAGGCCTTTTTAATCCTGATTCTGACAGTTATTTTACTTCTGGTTTGATGCTTGGGGTTTTTGTTGTTACTGTTGTGCCCTACATAAATTTCTAGATTAAGAAAGTATTTCTTTTAATGAGATTGTGTTAGTCTGTAATTGCTTCTAGCGCATTTAGCAATGGTTTAGAAGAGATAAGGTGTCTAATTGAAACAATAGAGAGAATCAGCAGGCGAAAGAGACAACCGGTTCTTATTAATGCCCTTTTCTCTAAAAGCTGTGTTTTGAAGCATACACCTGGAATCATTGCTGTGAAGTACCCAGGAGAGATCAAAAAGCCCTCCTAGTTCCTTGCTTCCCCAAGCACAAAAAGAAAATCAAGACAGTGTTTCAGTTAACAAAGTAACGAGGTCAGAAGCACACAGAAAATCTGCTCCTTGTTATAAGAAACCTCAGAAAGCCTTCTTTTCCTTTTGTCTGTGACCCCACCCCTGCCATACACATGATCTATCAAGTACATTAGAAAGTCTCCCTCTTTTCCCTTTTATCACTCTCCCATCAGGAAGCCACCTCGCCAAGGGCTCCAGCCAGACCCCTGGGAGCCCAGCTGCGCCTGTGCCGATCCCGATCCACGATCCACTCGCTCCTTTTTTGGACATTGGGTGAAGCTCTTTGCTACTGCGCAGCAAAACGGGATGCTAATTCAGGCAGAGCATGCATTGGACCAAATTCTGATCTCAGACACCCACACAATTCCTGTTGTAAGTCACATGTGTGCACATTTCTGACAGCAGGATATGCCCACTTGTGCTCTGTTTTAATGCATCAGCAGGAGTGGTGTGGCTGCCTTTTGAATAGAAACAAAAGTGTAAAGAAATGGTTTTTAAATGCCTGGGATGTAGGCAGACTGATAATGTTTCTCCAACAGAAAACCAACAGTTAAAAGAAGACAGTTAAGCCAAACCAAAAACACTAAAACAATTTCAGTCCTTTCTCACTTAAAAGAGATTTTAAAAGACTCGCTTGTGTCCAGGGCAACTCTCTACCTTTAATATGGGTTGAAGGATATATTTCAATTTGAGATTAGTTATGGGGAAGTTTTATAATTTAATCAAATGGTCATACAGAAAAGCTTCAGCACCAGCTCCATTGTTACTATTTAAGCTTAAGGGTAATAGATGATTGGCATATGGAAAAACAGTACAGTGTAAAAGTGTAAAGTAAAAGTGTAGCTGGAAGTCAACACTACTCAATGTTAAGAAATATTTATAAAATTGTTTTTAGATGTGTGAAGGAATACACAAATATGGTCTTATAAATAACATTACGAGATCTTCTAGAAACATGAATATAAAATATTCTACCATTCTTAAAAGACAGAAAGATAACACAATCAGAAAGAGGTGAATTTAACATTTGGCTTTGCTGTCATACCCTCAGATCTCATAGCAGATTGGCTTATATTCTTTTCCACATTCCTAGTTTCACCTGGCTACTAGAAATCATTATTTATTTTCCCAACTTGAGTTGGCTCAGAGTGTTGGAAAAGCAAATTAACATAACTGGGAAATAAGTATACTGCTGCCTGTTTCAAACATACTGCCAGTAATAGATATGCATATATTTTTACAAGGACTGTTTCTCAAAAATATAAACATTAATTTAAAAGAAGGTTTGAGAGAATTTAAAAACCTGATCTGGTAAGCAGATCAGACCATAAGAGATCACATCATACAATTTAAAAAATGGGAATGTTACATATGACAAAAAAGCTGAGGTAAAAACCTGTACAAATGGAGATGAAGTTTCTAACCCAAAAAAATCAAATAAATTAAAAAATCGTACATCCTTTAATAAAGAACTCCAGACAAAAAGAGACTGGAGCTGCATGATGAGTAAACAGGAAACTGGAGACAGAAAAGATAGAATGGAAGGAGTTTGCTGACATGTGTGAGAGGAGTTACCCTAAATCACTTCTTTGTTCTGAGCTAAGATTAGCAGTTTCAATAACTTAATTCTGAGGAATAGGCTAAATCCTTAAAACTAATAACATTTTTTCCCACTTTCAGTAATGTTCTGGACATATATCTAGACACAAATGTCATGCTGCTATCTTCCTCCCAATAATCACAATGAAAGTTAAAATCTTACAGTCCTCCTCCTCTGCATCTCTCATTACAATACGGAATAATAAATTTGAAATTTTGCTTTTCACATCTTGGGCATCTGTTGTTATGTTTTCACTCCATTATATACCACTGTAGTTTAGATGAGAAATTGTTCTATCCTGCTTACAAAAATGTCCTTGAAGAGCAAAACTGTCCAAGTCACAGTCTAGAAACAAGACATTTTTTCCCAAAAAGCTTTTTTGTTGCAACTTCCATACTTTCTTAGCAGCAGTCCATCTATCATTAGTGAAATTATCGGAGCTAGTTCCCACTGAGCTGAAACTTTTATGGTCTATCTGGAAGAAGTAGCAAGATTTTTTTTTCACTCACATTTAAAATGAGGTTTTTCTCACTCTGTATTCATTTGAAGCAGGTGTAAATGATTATTGAAAAAACAAATCATGGAAAATCAGCTGTTACTGAAAATGTAACTTCAGTTGTGATTCCGTTTGTACTGTTATACTCTAAGAGCGGCTATGATAAGAAAATCCTGTTTTCTGATACACTTTATTATCTGTATGTTATTATATGGTATCCTTAAAAAAAATAGTTTTCCACTGATTTATAATGTAAAGTTGAATTACCTATATCACCTATTTAGGACAAAAAAAATAGCAAAAGGCTTAACTCCACACAACAAAAATAACTTTTTATATGTGGATACTTTGTAACTAAGCATATTTGAGCTGGAATAAATGAAATACAAAATAAATTTCAATTATAATTTCCCCATTTAATGCGATCTTCTGTCTTACAATTCTACTCTTATTTTTTATACTTTGGTTCAACTGCTTCGGCTTGCTACTTCAGGTCGAACTGCTGGACCAAAGAACTGTACACAGTACAATGAAAGGTCCACAGAGACCACTAAACGCATAAAGGGGTAAAGGGGTGATCCAGCCCAAATGTCAGAAATTTTCAAATGAATGTAGAAGAGTTAAGATTAAATTTAGTTTACTTCACTGAAACAACAGTGCGTTGCCAGGTTCCAGTCCACAGTGTACTAAACTGCTACATTTTATTATTTAGTAGTATATATAAAACTCAAATACCAGAAATCAACACAATGTCCTCTATATATTCCCAGGATTGCCTTTGCTAACACAAGAATACATAGGGTAAGATAATACTAATAATTGAGTTCACAGAGTAAATTCTTTTGTAGAAAAATGAGATTGATAGCATCTGATACATGTCACATGGAAGGGACACTTCTATATTAACTTATACTGATGCAAATACAAGTAAGCATATACCACAATAAGTGAATGTGCTATTAATAAAACATTACCATATGTTATATATGTATGATAGACTCTTTAAAAAGCATACTCTCTTTCAGTTCTGCTCTGCTAATAATGAGGACTCAAAGCCATAACCAGGAATCACAAGTGCTATTACAATACAAATAATAAAGATTTCATTCTGAAAAACCATTCACAAAAGGTGTTAGTTGCATATCAACTAGTTACAATCTGAGAGAATAAAGTCTCAGCACTGTGGAAATATTCTTAATTAGTATTTGAAGCATATTAAAGCCATCAACAACAACACCCCCTAAAACTGCCTTTTTTTAATCGATTACATTTTGTAACAAAGAATTTTTTAGCAGTGAGTATTTATATCCTAAATTAGAAATACAAGGTTTCTGGCTTCTTTGTGTTTTGTTCCTGACCCAATGTTATTTTTCCTCCATTTCTGATCCAACCAGCTATTTAAATTCACCAGGATGTTTGCACATGTTTCCTAATTCACTTTATATGCTAGCTAGCACATTCTTTTTTTTTTTTTTTTTTTGGCATTCAACACTTCATATTAGAAAGCATATTCTATACTGTAAATGTTGAATCATCAGTGCTCAGCAGAAATCCTGTTGCCATTCTATAGAATGGCAAAGAATCTTCACAGAAGCTATCACATGTCCTGCCATGAGAGACTACAATATGACAAAAATGAGCGAGAGCTTCTGTATTGATAATGAAGGGTTTCAAGCACACAGTGGGCAGAAGTCCTAACATACTTGAAAAATATTTAACTGAACAATAATGGAGCAATGCCAAATACTAAAAGTTACCAAAGATAATTTTAATTGTTGTAGATATAATAGTGTTCAATGACAGCTGTTTTGGAACAAAAAGGTTATTTCCTGCAAATTATTGTAATATTTTTCTCCCAAAATAGCCACTGATTCACTGCTAAAGTTACCTGGCATCCTCTAACGGTCAGCACATACTAAAAACCCGTTATTAACTTTATTTTTTAAGAGTCTTAATATCTTAAATGAAAATAATGGTTTATTTAAAAGGCTAACAAGAGTCAGTTCAGAAGAGCAGCTGACAAACCAATGGAACTACATGAATGAAACATGACGACTTTAATACAACAGCTATTTCAAGCTGTATTTCCTGACCATATATTTTATTCTTGCATTTCCGCAAAACAAAATTCAACTATCAGTAAGGATTAGTTACTGCCTCTCTGCCCAGCAAAATTCCATGCATGTTGGCAGCACATTTTTATGATGAAGATTTAATCACAGAGTAAGCAGATACTGTTTATGCAGTAGAAACCATCATCTGAGGCCTTTGAGTTTAGCATCTGTGTACACTTACACAAAGCAACATTTGAAAAATATTATGCCCTGACACTACAAATATTTACGTACTTTTTCACTACGCTGCTATCAGTAGTCTCACACTACTGCATGTGAATCCATGTGTAGAAGCCAGAAGTCAGAGTTTTGTGTGTATTTGCTTGGAGTATACCTCAGTGGTCACAACTTCTGTGGAAAAAGAAGCCACTGCAATACAATTGGTGAGATGTAAGAAAAGGATTCTTCCATTTTACTGTTATGCCACTCCTCCTGATGATTCTTTCAGAAATAATGTTGCTAAAATGACACAATTTTAGAAAGTTTAGCATTATAATAATATATATTAATTACAAAGACAAACAAAAACCTGCTTTATTTAGTCTTTGGTCTTGTTATTGAAAGCCGTGCAACCCATTTGCTGCAAAGACTAACAAAGGTATTTCAGTTAACACGATTAAATCTACAGGATTGTCTGCCAGCTAACTCTTCTTTACTTTTTACTGTCTGTATCTGTCTTACAGAATTACAAAATGTTCAAAATGTTTGTAAGTATCTAAGCATACTAACCTAATTTGCCAGACATTTGAAAGACACAACAATCTCCTCGGTTTAAAACCCTCCAGAGTTTCGCTCTGCTATAGAAATAGAAGTTGTGGTAACACAAACGTGAAATCCATGCCACTGTGTCTGAAATGCTGAGAAACTAATCCTTAAGGCTAGGCAGCATACCAGAAGATGCGCTTGATTCCATGACTTTTGCCAGGATTTAGTAGCTGCAGTGTAGAATGTTTTTCTACAGAATTGTCATTTAATTGACTGACAGTATTTCCTACATCTATGTGGAGCACCCTGGAGATTAGGGTGAAATATGTAAAATGCAGGGATTTTAAAAATAGTATTTCAAATTAATTCCATCACAACAATGTATAAAAACTATAAAACAGGACAAAGGTTATAGGAAATGGAAGTACCAAGAGATCTTCACACAATCCTCCAAAAGAAACAATGGGAGGGGGGGTGGGGTTTTGGTATTTAGTCTTTCTTAACAGTTATGAGGGAGTAAATACCACAAAACTACCTTTCTCACACCCTTAAAAAGAAAACTCGATTCTCTTCATGAACAGATTTTAACCGGAACCTGGAAGCAAAGTTCTCTAGATGCTTTAAGTTAAAATCTGCACTTTTGAGTTTTTAGTCTTCTTTGCTGGAATCAGTGAGTTGTTGTGTGGCAAAGACGTAGCAAATTACACGAAAACAATTACATTAGGGATATAGGTTTTGACCTGCTGATACAGTTATACACAAAGTCCTTTTATAAGCATAAAATAATTGAATAAACATTAACGACTTCAGACTCTACAGTGCTTTAGCAATGTAGGTATTATTTCCATTTTATATAGGAGTGAAATAATACACAGCTAAGTAACTTGGTGACCCACAGGAAGCAAGTGACACAACCAGGAATAGAACCCAGACCTCTCAGCAGCTAGTCCCATGCTTTAACCACAGAAGTAGCCACCTCCTTCCCATCTTATATTAGCACAGCTCTGAGTCTTGGTTGCGTCAGCTACTAATTTAAGATGTCTAAGCATGGCTAATTGTAGAAATCTGAATTTCTGAAGTTGAATAAGTTACATTCATAAATCTGTCTAAACTTAATCACCCGAGAAATTAGGATAAACTATTTTTAATTTAGATTCAAAATGAACCTAAACTTTTGGTTGCTTTGAAATGATTCCTTCAGATATAAATTTCTGATGGATTAAAAAATCTGACAGATAGCTGTATATGCTTGAGCTCTTTATTTGTATATATTACTTTTCCTGCTATCTCTGTGTGATATGCAATTTGGACCCATTTGATCTGAATGGGACTAGAACATGCAGGTAATATCCAATTACAGAAGAACCAGACAGTCCTAGAAAGGAAGTTATTCTCTTCAAGAGAGAATGAAATCAGAGAAGTCAAGAGTTGGGGAGAGACCAAGGATCCTGAAAAAAAAATTATAATTAGAAGTAGGCAGCCTGGTGTGATCTTGGCTTTACTGATTTAAAGAAGGCGTGATTTGGATTTTGTTCTCTCTTTATCTAAGCCTCAAAGTTCAGGAAAAGGAGGATCATTTTTAGTTTAAAGGGTTCTTGTTTTGACCCGCTCTACAGTTATCTATGAAAAATCTGCATTATGCTTAGTCCTATCACTTTTGCTGGATCCGAGGCACAGCATGCTAAATGCAGTATAACAATACTAGAGTACAATCTCCAAAGAGCTTGGAATGATACCAAGGGATAGTCCTCTGCCATCACTTAAAGAAATGCAGTTTATACCACAGGTTTTGCCATATACCCATATAAAACATCACTGAGAACAGTTGAAACTTCTGATTTCCTTCAAGTAAAATTATGTATGTACAGAACGTGAAAACTGAAGACAGGAGCGTGGTGCGATACTATGAAATACTTTTTACAAGCCTATCTTCCCAGACAAAAAGCTGCCAATAAAGACAGAATGGGATATGCCAAGACAAAGTTCTTGTTATCAATACAGATCATGAGATATATAAATTTAAACATTATATAACACAAGTACACAGGGTAACTTTTAAAAAGGCAGCAATACAATAGTTTTTTAGCTTAAACTCCAATACTTTAAACCAACGCAATCCCCACAATCTGAACTTATTCTTCTGACTGCTAGATTTATAGTCACACTGCTAGTGTATGAGATTGCCCTCTAGATGTTAAAAGTTTGGCTAGATAATTTTTCATTTTATCCAGAACACTGAGATGGGACACACTGCATGATTTGTGATTTTAAACTTCTGTAATGCACCTAGAGACTTGAAGCATAGACACAATGGAAACATCACAATAATTAAGTAAAAGTTGGAACTAGTGTGTTTGCAGAGAGAGGAAGAGGTATAAATCTTTCACCTCTATATCCTTACAAGATTTCTACCCTTTTCAAGCCAATTGTACAAATCACAGTATCATAGACAGAGTCTCTAATGTATTCATTATTCTAACTTCAGACCAAACCGTAAAACCCTACCTGGCTTACCTGAGAACCTGTTGCACCAAAATTCATTCATTAAGATGAAAAAGAGAAATAAAAATGTTTAAGAGAGGCTATTATCCTTATCCATCTTGAGATTCCATGTAGTACTCTTTTTCATTTCAATGAGACTGTTTTTGCCAATCGATTCAATTTAATCTGCTTCACATTTTCTTAATAATTGAATTAATAGTAATAAGTGTATGCAGAAGTATGTTTTTTTTTCAGATGCAACAAACTTCAGAAAGACTTACCATGAAAAACTCCATGATTGAAAATAATATAAAATGCAATTCCTTTACATGAAAACAACAAACTAATGTTTTTATATGCAACAAGAAAAACAAAGTATAATTGATCTTTCTTTTAGATAACTTATCATCTAATTTTAAAGCTAGAACTGATGCTGAGAGGCCCTTTTCAGCTTCTCTTTGAACTTAGGAAAAATCTCCCATGATTCAGGAAGGCCCGAGCCTGACATTTCATTCGTATTTCATAACGTTTAAAGGTCCCAGCCAAACTTAGGAATTCTCTCAGATAAGTAGGGGACAAAGTCCACATAATCAAAAACTGTGCAGTCAAATAATGCAAACAAAAGCTGTGTGAGAAATTGATAATTTCTTTGTTATGGCCATTTCATTACTGTATAAAGAAACTAGAATTAATTCTAGAATAAATAATAAACTTGTAGCCTATTTTATTTCTTTACCAATATGAAAATTATTGGCTTTCTATGTTACACGTGTAAAAAACCCCACTCTTTGTTGATAAAGAAAAACTGATTAATTGAAATTATAAGGCATATTTTTAAGTACCAAAGAGAATTTATGGGTTCTTCATCTCTTGATTCTTCAAATCAAGATTAGCTGTCTTTCTAAAAGAAACATTTAATGAAATACAAATGCTACCTAAATATCTATGTTAAGCAGGAAATCAGACTAATTCTTTTCCTTTCCTGTCTCAATCTGTTAAAATGTATATTTACAAAACCTAAGTAATTTGTACATAGATCAACATTACTGTTTCTGCTTTATATTTTATGAGTTCTGTTCAAAGGATGAACTTGCTAAAAGAATACAATACTTATAACAGAAATAAAATGACATGGTATTTTGTAATACTTCCCTGGAAGCTCTGTTTGGCTGATTTCTCTGGACTGAGTTAGGTATGCCTGTTTCGCCCATGCAATTTAATTAAAATCTAAACTATGCTTTGTATTTGTGCTTTACTTATGAGCTTACTAGAAGTCTAGCCTCAAAGTATGAGTTTATAGTCACTATCAGATGTTCACTAATACCTGCCAGTTTTTGGAATGCTCCCAGTTTCACAGGGTTTTAAAAAATTTGCATGTTAAAGCCCAGATTTTTGGGAGGGATCCTCTGTTATTCAACACTTAAGCTAAATGGGTATATTCTCCAGCAGTTTGCACAGAGAGCAGCCTTGTTTCTGTTCACAGCAGAGCTAAATCTGAGCTCCGTGGAGTTGTCCAGCTAAGATCCTTCTTTTAACTTTCCATTGAAACTTTGCCTGAGATATTGCTGTAAAATGATCAGAAACATTTATAATTTGGGTATTTAAGTCTCGGTAATTGTTAGATTATTTCACGCATATTTGCCTGTTTATTCATGCATGGCACCTTGAGTTAATTCTGAGGTTTTGTTTTACTTGTTTTCAGTACCTGGCTCCTAATTCTGAGTATTGCTGAATAGATATTACTGCAGCATGGGGTGGGGTGGGGGGGACGACACATGACCCAAACACTAAAACAAACAAAAAAACAGAAGAAGAAAACAAAAAAAAAATCCCCCAAAACCGCTCCACCTTATAAAGAAAAGATTTCCACATTTCTAGGGCTAAAACATTCAGATGGAGGGAAAAGTAAATTCCTTGATATGTCAAGGCATAAGTAACACTTTGAGCCTATACAAACAGACACGATCATTCTCATAAAAATTAACACAAGGCTTCAAGCCTCTACAGACAGGAAGATTGGGCTCATAAAAAAAGCTGTAGGTGATGTTGGTGTCTATAAGTAGACCAGGTATTTTGACGTATTCAACTCTAATCTATAAATTGCCTCAGTATACAAGTACAAAAGCAGATGTAAGCTTTCTGTCAAAATGCTTGATGACTAAAAACCCGTCATGAGGCAAATTCGGGATCCTCTGAATTTTCTAATGATGTCCAAGAGATCCAGAGATTTTAAAGGTAAACTGTTGTGTCCTGGGGCATCTTGACTTACAAGATGACTCTCCAAAGCCTGTTGATCTTACAACTTTTTTTTTTTTTTTACACCTAACTTATTCTTAAAAGAATCGGAGGGTGAAGCAGAAGGAGGTGACATGCTTGTTTGAACTTGCTCTCTCTTGAGACTTACCGAGCACAGCCTATACCGTTCCTCTCCGCATTCCTTGGGGGGTGGGGGGGGTGGGGGTGGGGGTGGGGGAGAGAGAATCCGTCGCTAAGATCAGTGAGGGGAAAAAAGAATTTCATTTACCTCCGTTAACTGCTAAAGAATCTTTTCAGAAAAGCCTTTACCCCTGTCACAGCAGGATGCAAACGGAGGTGAGGTGACCAGCTACCCGCGGCGCAGAGGGGTGAGCTGGAGAGCGGGAATGCAAAGAGAAAGCGGTTAGCAGCGGGGGAGCGGCGCTGGCCGCCGCGGGAGTGCGCAGCGCGCAGGGATCAAATTCCAGCCCCGCTCCGGGCCCGCGGCCTGCCCGCAGGTACGCGCTTGCGATCGCACCCAGCGGGCACGGGCACCACGGGCACGGGCACGGGCCGGGGGGGAGCGGGCTGGGGTGGCCGGACGGGGTCTCCGGGGCCAAGCAGGCGGCCCGGCGCCGGCCCCTCAGCGCCCCGCTCCCGCGCCGCGGCCGGCTGTGCCCCCGCCGAGCCCCGCACCTCAGCGCCGGGGCCGCCGCGACGCCCCCGCCCCGCCCCGCCCCGCCCCTCCGCCCGCCGCGGCGCGAGCCCCGCGCCCCGCGCCCCGCGCCCGCTCGCCCCTCAGCCCCGGCGTGTGGGCCGGCGGGGAGGCGGTGCCCGGCCGGGGGAGGCGGCGCCTGGGCGGTAGGACGGGCCGAGCGGGGGAGTTTATCCCACTAGAAGGGAACAGTTTCTCCCGCTGAGACTTGACAGCGCCAGGTCAGTGCGGGCTGCGGGGGACCTTCCCCCGAGGTGAGGGGACCGGCGGAGGCGCGGGGAGAGCCGCGGGCGGGGGAGGCGCGGCCGTGCGGGCGCCGCTGCGGGGAGCGGGGCCGGCGGGGCTGACGGGGCGCGGGCGGGAGCGACGCCCCGGGCTGGGGAGAGGGCAGAGCCCCGGGCCGCGGCGGGAGGAGGCCGGGGATGCTCGGGGAGGCGGGGCTGGGGGGAGCCGAGGGGCGAAGCGGGGAGCCCGGGCAGCGCGGGGCACGGCCCTGAGGGGAGCCGGGCTGCCGGTGCCCGCGGGGGCTGTGTGGGCGGGGAGAGGGGCCGCGGCCGCTCGGCGGCGGGCGGGGAGGCGCGGCGCGGCGGGGCGGGAGGGGCGCGGCGGCGGGGGGACCCCCGGGCCGGGGCTCCAGGTGCGCGGCCGCCCCGGCGGCGGCTCAGCCCCGGCGCGCTGGCGGGGGGAGCGTGGGCGCTGTGTCCATGGTGCTGTACGCGGGCAGCGGCCGGGAGGCGGGCCGGGCGGCCGGGACTCACGCCCGGAGAGGAGGGTGCTGAGGAGAGCGGCCGCCCGCGGGGGGTGTCCCCCTGCAGCGGGGGGAGATGTGCCCAGCGGCCGCCCGGGCTCGGCGGCGGGGTGCCCCTTCCTACCGTCAGGAGCGGGCTGGGAAGTGTCGCTGCTCACCTGGCTAACGCGCTCAATGAATGAACAGACTTTTTTTTTTATTTTTTTTTTTTTTTTTTATTTCTCAACCGCAAGAAAGTCGGGGAGCCTTTCTGAGCCTTCAGCAACTGAGATACTATGTTGAAATATGTTATGTCTTGGTGGCATGCCTCAGGTTTGCAGGAGCCTTTTGTAATCTCCCCGGTGTCATTTCTCTCCAGGGTATTCTACAACTGGAGAGTGCAAGTTCCTGTGTGTTGTAACTTTGTGGCACTGCGTACACACGACAATACAATGCTGACTTAACAGTGATGCATTTATTAATATCAGTGATGTAAGACTGGTATTTATTCTGATGAAAAGCTCAGGAAATTACCCATTTCTTCAGGTAGTGGAAACTTTATGGTAAAATCAGTAAAATCCTGTAAATCAGAAAGACCAGTAGAGTTGTGGGCTAGCCTTGTACTTGTGACCTGCTGCCCCATATCTGAACAAGTTTTTGCTGTGAAACGTCATTGTAATGTTCCATCTAAAAACGAGTATTTGAAACAACCAAAAGAATTTTTTTTCTGGTACCAATTAGACCATAATTTAATCAGTAATTTACCTTTTAAAAGGTTACTATGATTTGTTACTAGTTAACTAAAAATTCCCAGTGTACACCAAGTAGCTATGACATCTGATACTCAGTGCTCTCCTTTGAAAAGAAGTTTCGTATGTTGTGCTCCTGTTAATATCAGAATTTGTTGCATGAAGTCATGTGTTTAACATCATTATTCTTGGCTGTCACAAAAAAAAATGCTGCAAAAATTACTTAGAGATTTAATTATGCGATTATAAGAAATCACTCTTAGCAGGGTGTTAAGGCGTGTGGTACAACATAAGTGTGGGCTTGTCAAAGGCAAAGAGAGTTGAAAAAAGAATTGGCATGGACTTTGAATGATAACCTATCAGAAATATAGTTTAATGGTATTTTTACGCAGGCAGCTTTTGAATGTGAAGGTTCTCGGGCATCAGTTTTGCAAAACATCTCATTAACTGTTAGTGGTTCAGTGATTATATATCTGTACACATCCTTAAGATAGTATGTATTTCTTTAAAATGCCTCAATGTCAAATTCCTGGATAATACCATTTATTAAACATCAGCATTCAATAAAGCTTCCATTACGATACAGAATATACAAATAATTCTTTCTCTTCTGATAAAAATTTATATTCCATAAAATAATCACCACAAAATGAAGGTGGCTAAATACCAGAATCTAGTTGAAAAATACTGAAGCTATGCCCTTTAACCTTCCTTATGATACTGATTAAAACACCCACTATCAACACTGCTTCTAAATCTGTCTCTTCTGTGAACTTTTCTAAATAACCATAAGTGCATTTCTAAGTCAATAAAATAAATTTAGGCCCAGCTTCAATTACTGCCAGTATAATTTTCCACTTATAGCAATGGCTAATAAAATGAATTTTTCAAAAAGTTATATTGGAAAAAGAAGGAAAAGTTTAGAAGTAGAACAAAACGTCTGTCTTGTGTGAAGCTGGACTAAATAATGGAAAGTATACTTAGTTATATTTTTCATCTTGATTGCAGAGGCCATCCTTTGGGTTTTTTTGGTTTGTGTTTTTTTTACATATAATCTGCTCAGAATGGTGTTAAATATATTTACCAGCCATTTTTTTGTAGCCTAATTGTGAATTGCTAGTTTTGCATATTTGATATTCATAATTTGAGTTTCTTTTACTAGCTTTTGTCACAATGATTATTCCTGTATCTTCCTCTGGCATACAGTAAAACAGTTTCCACTGCAGTAGCTCAAGAGAAATTAAAATACAATTATAAATTCTACATGCTAGGTTCTTTTGAAGTCATGGATATAATACTTCCCATTAGTTATTGCTACTAGTTTCATTTTTTAGTCGCTGACAGACTTATTGAATTTAGCATGATATTAGATGATGAGTTCTAATTATTCCATGCTGTATTGCCATAATGATGTATATTTTCTTTAACAGCAGGGATTTATTCTTTGGGTTAACTTTTTGCAAACTAACAAAAGAAAAAGTTAGAAATAATCCAAAGCAAGAGAACATTGATATACTCCAGTCCTACCTACCCATGCCACAAACTGAAGTTGGGGTTTCCCATTAACAGGTCAGTTCTTAAGGATTTCATTTAATGGTTACAAGAGAAGTTTGGAAAAAATCTCCCCCTCACCACCCTCTTTTTTTTTTTTTTCCCTGTGGAGGCATTTCCAAGGAAGAATGAAAAATGAGAAACTCATAAGAATTCTCTTCAGATATTTAGATTTCCTAGGAATACAAAATGCAAATTGATTCCTACAGTAAAGGATAAACCTCTTACATTTCTTTTGTCTGTTCCCCCGACCCCCTGCTTTTTTTTTTTTTTTTTTTTTTTTTTTTTTTAATGAAGGATATTGTCTTTTTTCAGTCATACTTTCTTTCAGGTTCCAGTGACAAAATACATAGAAAATGCAGGTGCTAAGCAAATTGTCACCCTAGTACTAGCACCTGTGGTGAGTGAGCCTTGGGATACTTACAGATCTTGCGGGTGTAAGTAGATATGAAGGCAAAATTACATTGGCAACCATAGGAAAGGCTAAGTTTCTACTTCAGCATCAGGTCTTCTACTGCAGCATGGACTTCCCCTTTGACTGTTGCTACAAAGTTGTCACCTCGTTACACCACAAGGCAGATATGCAACTAAAACAACTAAAACTTTCACAGGCTTTTATTAATCTAATTTAGACAAAAAAAAAAAAACCAAAAAACCAAAATACAAAACAAACAAACAAAAAAAAAAACCCAAGGTCTACTCTACAGTCTTCATATCTGAAAACTTTCACAGAACTTAAGTCAATTTGGTGAGGTTCACATTTTTCTTCCACTCCACCCACACTCTCCATTATATTATTTGGCCTGTTTGTCCTCTCCTAAACCACTCCATAGAATTGAACTGAACAATTACATCATTCTCCAATTAAAATTCATGATACATGAACTACATAGATATTTTTAATTACCTGTGTTGCATTACTACCTAGCAGCCTAGTCAAGATTGGGACCTCTTGTTACTCACTCAAATTTAATCAAGATTGTCCCTATCCTTAATACTGTATGGTCTATGCTATAAGAATGCAAATAGTTACAGATTTATAATGGAGCATAAGGTAGTAGAGAGATTGATGTAAAAACCGTAATTTATGATTTCAGTGTGTTGATTTATGTTTATAACAGTAATAGATTCTTACAAATAGATTTTCATTTGCATCATGACAAACACAAAAAAAATTAGTTATGTGTGATAACAAATCCCCAAATTTACAGGGAAAAAAAACAAACAAACAAACAAAAAAAAACCCTCAGCTTCTAAGCAGCACACTATTCTCTAAATACAGCTGTTTTTACTTTGCAGTTTCAGTAGATTTCACTCTAAATAGAAAAAATACTCTGCTCAGAAAGGGGAAGATAAGTGCCTACCTCAAAAGCCAGGTAGTAAATTTCTGGAATCAACTAGCAGATGATGCTTTGTGGACTTGCATAAGCCACCCCCTTCCCTCATGACTAAGCAGATCACCTCCATGCCATGCAGTCTGCACATTCAGGACAAAGTCTATGGATTCAAGTCTATGAATCCCAAAGTCTACTCTGCTGGTTGATAATTAGCAATTAAAAAAAACCAAAGCTTATGTAGCTTTGTGAATGTATGTTCAGGCACAAGTATGCTTGACGACTGCCAAGATGAACATGCGTGTATGGTTATGTACATACTTGTAGGGGATATGTGTGTGTAGGTAATGTATTAGCCCGGTGTGATAGAATGACATCTTACTTATCTCAGTAATGTTGAAAGGCTATCTATAACATCTGATAACACAGCATAATAAATCTTGGATTATATCCCAACAGAGAAATATACAGAACTTTCCACAGTATCAAAAAAAGGTGATGTTGGTTTATTGGAAGATGCATAGAATCTAAAAAATATATCACAGCTTCATGCAGGTTAGTGGCAGTTCTGCTGTTTCAGTAGGGTCAGGTCTGCAATCTGCATGCAGCATTAGAAATTTTGTCGGCTTGCTTCTGTGCAATTACTCCTGAAGCCAGTCTGTGGTTTGGGTATACTGAGTATTTAGGGTCCGACTCTCAATAAATTGCTGTTTGCTCAGTAAGACTAAATGCCTGAAATTGAATAACCATAAATATATATTATATCAAAAGTCCTACATATTTTTCTTTCCATTATACAAGAAATGCCAGTGTAACAGGAGTAGTGTATTTTCTGCCTTTTGTTCTGGAATTTATGCGATCAATTTCTTAATGTGTTTTATCTCTAAATGAAATACTAACATTTTGATACAGGCATTGCAGTTGGTATCCCTTTATTCTAGACCTTCAAATCAGATGTGAGTGCTAGTTTTGCTCTTATAACAGCTATTATGGGAGGAAAATATTATACTTCATACTGGTTTACGGGTTATTGGAATTTCATGAGCTCCATGGGGACTCTTGTCTTTCCTTGTTATCACAAATCTGATTGTGACATATTTTAGATTCCCTTTTGCCAGAATCCTATACTTTTTAATAGGAGACTCCAGCTACGATTACTCTAACTTATCTGCATGTATACAATTCTAAGTATGTTATTTTCATACGAACACTTTTAGCTCCCATGGAATAGGCATATGGAATAGGTGAGAGTGATGGAAGCTTTTTTTATTGTATCTTGTGTTTTTCCACTGAGTTTAAGCAAATTACTTTAAGACAAGATGATAATTATCTGAAAACCTTTTACACGATACGTGATTATGCTGCATTGCATAAAATAATATTTTATGTTATAATATTGCATTATATGTCCATAGTATTTGTGTGTTTGTTTTGATTTATTGAACAGGAAAGTTGCGTAACTGCTGTAACTATTCACGGTTGTGTAGCAGCAATTTGGAACGTTGAGAGATTTTGAACTTAGGTTGTTGCCTGTATATGAATAGAATTATCTACACTTTCAATATTTATGCTAGGGAAATATTTTAATATTGCTGTGAAATAAGTTCCCAACCATGGTGGTTTGAAACATGTGTCAGACTACCAAAACAGTCACTCTGTTACACCAAAAAAAGGAACTATGAAAAGAAAAATGTTAATTACAGGCTTTAACACTCACACCAAGATCTTCTAGTAGGGGTGGTCAGAAAAACAGGTTTTACTACCTAGACTTGGTGCTTTGTGGTGCTATCTAATATGGGGGCTTGTGGAAAAATGTGGCCACTTCTATTTACTGCCTTTCATAATGCACATATTTCCTCATGATAGGTTTAGGTACTGACTTTTTATGTCTACAGGAAATAAAACTGAAGAGCTGATCCTTTCATCTTGAATATGCTTTACTTAGAGTTACTGTTCACTTTTTCACTTTTCCCTACAGTAGTATTTCAGCTACAAAATTTTGTTCTGAATCTCAGATTTTAAGCTTAGTAGAAGCATGTTATTATGTGGTATGTTCCTAAACCGATTTTTAATCCTACCTTACCTATCTTAACATTAAGAATCCTTACATTCTTAATATAAAAAAAAAAAAGGAAAAAAAAGCCAAATTATTATTTTCAGTTACACCCAGAGAAATCTATAGATGAGGAAGCACAGAAGTATGTGAGGGCAAAAGGTTGCTTGATTTACACAGAATATTGTGTATTCTCTAACCATATTCAGGACCATATGTAATGGAACTGTGAGAAATTTTGAAGAGGCCACAGGCTGAGGTTCTCATTCCCTCTAGGATGAGGAAAATGATTTTATCTATTTGCTTTCTAGCTTGTAGTATGTCAGTTCTTGTGCTGACCTAGTGATGTAGCTATTCTTCCGATTCTGCTAAAGTTAACCAGTGATGGTGGATAGACTTACTTCATTGAGTCACTAAAGTTCTGTAAGGATTTTACTGTATTTCTTCTGTCATCACTCCTGAATGCCATGATTTTCATTTAAATTGCATGTCTGAGATGCCTTCTTTGTACATGAAGGCATGTTAGTGTATTTGATTTTTAAAATTATTAGAAATTTTAAGAAAAGCAGACTAGTATTTTATTTATTATTTTAAATCTCCCATAGTAATTGTCAACATCAAAAGAGTTTGACAAATGACTGCATATTGCAAGACACTTATGTAAAGATGTAGATATTTTTCAGTTTTGCTTAGAACATGATTTAAGTGTGTGGAAGCAAAAGTTCTGCAAATATGCTTTCACTTTCAGAACTTCCAGCTGTTGCTGAAGATGTTTTGAGATGATAAACAAGATGAAAATTTAAGCTTTATTTAGAACAAAAGGATTTCACATTAAGTCAGTTCTCTGAATGAAACAAGCACCATTAAAAAGATTTATTTTTACTGGTTTTTTCTCTTTTCTATTTTTTTTTTTTAATTTACAGTAGACCTATTGGCGGAATTGCTAAATTGGCCTGAAGTAAAGATCTCAGCTAAGTATGAGTTGTTATAGTCAACTAGAGAATACGTTTCAAAATTAGTATTGCAAAAGTTTATTATGGCAGGTCCTGAACTTAAAATAGGAAATAAGCAAAGACTGAAAAACTACTTTGAAGGTTTCAGGTTTTTAACAATGATTTTAAAGTGGTTTTCATTATCAAAACAATGCAAAATAATTTCCAAAAAATCTATGGAAACCTAATTACTAGTTCCTAGCTTGCTGCTTTTTTTTTTTTTTTTTTTTTTTTAATTATTTGGATGTTCACACTGAAGAAATGCTATTGCAAGCAAATTCCATACTTGGTTTCCATGATCAGCTTGCCAATTGATCTTGTTCTGTTTTGAAAGCTTCTTGGAGTATTAGCTATGACGTGAGCTTGCCAATTGTCTTGAACTGGTTAATTGTTTTTGCGATACAGGGAAGAACATTATGGCATGATGAATAAGAGACCCAAGAGGTTTCCTTACACAGTTTCCTTTGGGCACTGCCCAAAGACTTGTTCTTTGGGTCTGCCTCATGATCAGGCTGGCTAACTTTACCCAGTTAAATTGGGTGCAGTGGATATTTTTTATGTTAACATTATCTTGTTTAGTTTGGGGTTTTTTTCCAGTAATCCAATACCTTGTATAAAATATACACTTGCAATTATAGCACTGGTTTAGGTTTTACTTGGGTTTGCTAGGATAAAACATCAGGTTATGCATGTTACTTTCTGACATAGGTAATGACATTTGAGGAATTATTTTCTTAGACCAGGATCACTAATTTATTAAGAAATAGTTATTGCAGCACAGTTGGCATAGCCAGGAATTCTTGACAGAAGTACTTGAAGTACTTCTTGAAGGAGTACGGGAAAACCCTTCAGTAATCAAGAACCCAATTTTCCTCCCACAAAGACATTTTCTTGTAGACATGTCTTCATGAAAATTTTTGGCAATGAAAATCTTAATCTAAAAATAGAATATTAAAAATATTTTTTCCCACAAACTTACCTTCATGTTTTAATTTATATTAAAAAAACACTTAGCATGCTAATGTCAGAGTTCATGGTAAGTGATCCCATTATGAAATGAGTTTTTGTCTAATGGTCTGTCATTGTTTTCATTGTTCCGTATGTTGGAATACGGTATCTGTCAAATTTTTAATGAGTCACTGTTTTGTTAAGAAAGGCATAATTTTATGCAACAAAAAAGTCACATACAGTACAGAGGCCCTCTGAGCTGTACCCAATATGCTGTTTCATCCTTCATGATGTAATATTGAGGATGTGGAAGTCATGCGCATTTCTTTCCATTCTTTTTTTGGGTCACCAGGGTGCCAATTTTAAGTATGCGAGAGATCAAATGAAAACCCAGAAAACTGCTCTCTGTACATTTTATCAATTCTGTTTTTAAAAGATCAAAACTTTATCAACAGTGTTCTTCTCCTTTACAAGCAAAAATGTCCATAAAACAAATTTATGTAGAACCGATGGAGTAATGTGCCATTTTAAGATAGGCTCTGGCTTAAAATATTGTGAAATAGCTGGAGTATCTGTAATCTTAATAGAGGCTACTGGTGTCCAGTATGACTAGATTAACTGCAGTCATGGATTAAGACAGGGATCTAAGGGCAGTGTGGGACTTCAGAGGCCCAGCAGAGAAGAGAGTTGGGGAAAAGTGAAAAAGCTGTCCATGAAGAGTATCAGGAAAAGAAATTAATTAAATAATTAAAGGAAATTTTGAAGGCAGACAGTAGGAAGACTGGCTAAGACTGTTGGTTTTTCTTTATTTATTTAGCCCTTTTTATGATTGCCAAATAAGGTATTAAAAAACAGGGAAATTCTTTAAAAATACAGATGTTTGAATTTCTTTCCCAAAGAGTAAAGTTTATTGTTGGAACCTTTTTGATTTTGAATTCTTCTCTCTGGTCTCTTATGAGATTTTTCAGCTTTTCTTGGTTTAAGATATGCTGACGATGCCATAACACGGTCTTTCACTGCATTTTGGCATTCCTACTCATTGTTCTTTTTCTGCCCAAGTTTGCTCTGTTTTTTAAATCTAGCCTTATTTATTACTCCTTTGAGAACAGGAACTGTCTGATATGCTAACAACAAGTGACAGCTTTCCTGTCACTAAGGACAGGAGAACAGGCAGTGAATATTGCTGAAGTCTGAGGTAAGTTTAGAATAACAATAACTTGTACATACTCCCAGTTTGATATACTGTAGTGTGACTACATTCTCTGACGCAGGCTGTGCAACAGATTCCTGTCTCCTCCCCCATCCACTAACAGGAAGGCACAGCACAATGTTATACAGCATGTGGCAATTTTAAATTTCTGCTGAAGCATGACCCTTAGACAGGAGGGTAACTGTTTTGTTGTCACTGATGAAATAACTGTACTATGAATCTCTATATAATGTCAGAATGAATGGATTTAAATTAAAAAACAAACCCACAACAAATCGGTAGACATGAAAACAGTGAGGGATGGTAGGACAACCCCTCCCTTTCCTCCTCCCTTTACTTTTACCTTTAAAATGTAGATTTGGGGAAGAGGACTGAGGTGACTAAGGTGGGAGACCCAGTGTGAGGAAGACAAAGTGGAGATAAACTCTAATTTTCCTGAAAGGAAAGCAGAAAAAAAGCAAAGAGGAAGAAGAAATTGATGCAGGTATGGTTGCCACTTTCCTGACAATTACTCCAGGAAGGGCTAATGAATACAGTAATTATACCTGGCAGTTACTCTGTGGGAGAAGAGTTCTTTGGAGTTCAAAATGGTAAGAGTGATAGCGTGCTCATTTAGCAATGACTATGGAAATTAAATAAAAACAGTGTAGGTTAAATACTAAATAACACTTTTTTTCTGATTCCAATATGTCAGATAAACTGTTGTATGGCTCCTCAAGGAAAGCGTCTCCTGAATAATGATTTATGAAATTAAATCAGAGAAAAAAATCGGAAAAGCTACTGCAGAGATAAGCATTGCATTGGGAAGAGGTACTGACAGACCCCATAGGATTTTCCTCCCTTCATCTTCTATGAGCCATTATTCATAACAGGTTTCCTTATGACCTTTGCTGTATCCAGATGAAGAATAGTCAACTTTTCTTCTACAACCACAGCCACAGGGCACGTGGATTATTTTAGCTTCTAGAAGCCAGGGGTGATTTTGAGGTGCTGACTGTATCCAGTATGTTGTTACCCATTCTCAGAGCAGAAGATGAGATCAATAGTAAGCAGTTTCCAGTATTGCTCTTTTTATATTGTGGACTTTTGAAGTAGCAAAACATTTCTTCTATTTTTATGTGACATGAAGATAGGTAGATAAATGCCTCTTTTAGATGTCAGTTACAGGGAATTTTATAATTTTGCTGTCTGTCTGAGTATCAAGAATATAACTTTTATCTTAGTTTTCTATCTCTACAGTTTCTTTTTGCACAGACGTATTATTTCACTGAAATGAAGTGCACATTTGGGAAAAACAGTTCAGTACAATTTGTATTAGTTCTCAATAAAACGTTGTACCAAAGGAAATGCATCTTTGGTGAGATTCATGAGAGTTCTAGAGTCTTATTCACATTCACGCTGATGCTGAACACCTTCAGAATTGCATGCTCCCCCTTCCTGAAAGCTAAGGGTACCTACTACATTTGTTGTCAGCCTGCAGGCAGAAAGTGGGATCATGTTTAGGAAAAAAAGCTAATACAAAATTAAGTAGTTTGGTGGATTTGAGGAAAAACAAAACAAAATCCCAAAACAATTATATTCCCTAGTCTCAGAGAAGTCTAGTTGAACTCAAAGGCTAGTAAATTAAAAAGGGCTGTGTCTCGGGCACAGGCTTAGAACTGGATTGTTAAATGGTTACATACACAGAATTGTCCATGGTCCATTTTTAGCTCAGCCAACTAACAGCCATTCAAGCGCTTTCCAGAAATACTTTGGGAGTTAGCATGGGCCATGGACCATTTGCCACAGGCCATTTAAGTATTGCCACCCAGTTTTGACAACGAAGAGAGTTTGATTATGTGAGTCAAACAAGTATGGCCAGAGTGAGAGTCCTGGTACTCTTTAGTCTGTTAGTATAGCTGAAACTGAATTAGCTTAAATGCCTCTCAGATTTGTTGTAATTTCCTTCTAAGTTTCTTCCAAGAGGAGCTGTGCTTAATGTTCTGTTTGTAGATTTTTAGCTCTAAAAAATTAATGACTTATAACTGGGAGATCTTTGTAAGTTTGAAAGCACACAAGAAAGAAATAGAAGCTGTATGTCTGGCAAAGTAGAGACTGTAGATTGTTGGCATTGTATCAAAAGAAAAATTTGTGTATGTCATTTTATATTGTCTGTTCATTTGGCTGTCAAATACATAAATTAAAAAACATATAACATAAAGCTCAAAATCTTTAAAAATACTCTTAAAATGTTTTTCTAACTCCTGGTGAAGGATCAAGTTGTTACCATACTTGTGTTGCATGATGGCAAAATTCTCTATTTATACATCTGTCCTGAGCAGATGTTAGTAAAATACTTGTATATGACATAGTCATCACTCTGAACAATATGAAAAATATTTTGAAATTGTTACTGTCCTACTGTCTGGTCCAAGAACTATAGACAGCTAACATTGTAACTCACCTTTACAGAATACATTACAACTTGTTTGCTCTGAAAATTCCTTTTGGCTCAAGTGAAAGTACACAGTGCAAACAAAGTTATGAAATGTGTACACAAGGTGTGAGAGTAGATGGTTATACTTGTGTATAACTTTATGGTTCTGATCCTTCAAGGTAGTCCATGCAATCTGACCTTTACGCTCATCATCTTGATTTGAATGAGATTACAAATGAATAATAGGGCCAAATCAGACTGATTTTCCCCAACTAGTGTCAACAAATAAGTCATGGATTTTTAAAATTTTTAATTAAATAGAAAGCATAGAATTGTAAAATCTAAACAGATAAACACGTATTGTAAGCCTTGAAGATTTGAGAGCTAAAATATTTGACAATGTGGCCATTATTTTAAACCTCATTTTTGTTGTGAAAGTTGATAAATATTTTGACTGTTAAAAATCCTTTCAGCTGTGTTGCTATTGATTCAATTAAAGGAGCAGAAAATGCCATGTTTTGTTAAGACAACAAAGACAAAGCAAGAACCTCCTACAGGTACTTAAACAGATGAAGCATTTAAGAAGAAATACAGACTAAGTTAACACATTTTTCCAGAGGATGAGGCACTAACTTGCTAATAGAAATATGAAAATCAGAGACCCAAAGCACAATGTAAGATGAAAATTTTACCTTCAAATAACTGACTGGAAATCTCAGAAACAGCATGTAGGGGAGGAAGTTCTGCTTACCTTTGCAAGAAGGACATTGTATTGAATATAGGAAACTGGAGATGGAGGAAAGCACCGCCTACAAATTATTTATATAGGTAAAATACCTCGGGGATCTCCAATCCTTTTTTATATTCTTAATTAAGGAGTAATTTTTAAAGTAATTTAAAAAAAAAACCAGTGTAATTTTTAACCCACCCCACACTGTATTAAGTCAGCACCTTGTTACACGTGGTGCACGCAGCAGCGTGACCACAGCCAGTCTAAACTGGATCAGGAAGAATAATCCTGAAATGCAAAGTTCTGTAAGATCATTTCCTGTTTTCTGAATCATGAAGGCTGCTTTTTTTTTTTTTTTTTTTTTTTTTTTTTTCCCAAATCGTTCCACCTTGGAAAATCTTAGCTAAAACAGGAGTTAAAGCATTAAAAAATGGATATTTAGTATGTCAAATCAAATCACATTTTTCAAACTTCAATGTTTTGTAATGATACTAAAAGTAGCACAGAAGGATAAATAAATAGTGTGTATATTATCCTGGCTGTTACAAAATATTATTCTGTCCTTATACAAACTCTTCTTTGAACAGTGGAACCAATCAAGTTAGTCTCTTATGGAAATATCTTCTAGGAATTTTTCATTTGCGTTTTCTGATACCTACTACAGGGTGAGCTCAAACTTGTTCTTTCAGTGGTGACACTAACAACAATTTAGGTTTATGGTGTTACACCTCCTCTACATTGTAGTCAGTTCTAGCTAAAACAAGCCAATGTTTTCCAAAGCTATTGGGTGTGAAGAGAAAGACACCCACAAAAGACACACAATAGGAAACAGCAAATATTATAAGCCCTGTTTCTTTAGGCTTACATTTATCAAATAGAAAGTCTTGTAATGGTCATTACTTGAATCTTTTAAACAAATATTGATGTTTTTATAACATGGTTCAAATTGCACTTGAGTTGAAATTTTTAAAGTATTCTGCATACCTTTGGGATGTACTGGCCATCTTTAGGAGCTGTCAAAATATGGAATATGGACCTTTCAGAATGAGGCTGTGTCTCAGTTAATATTACTACAAGGAACCGGAAGCACCAGAAATCCCACAGGCAAATACGTTCTCTTTCGGTGAATTAATCGCGGCTTCCAGAGCAGAAGGCACAGAAAAGCCACTGAACGTTTTCAGTTAATTCTTAATGGCTTTGTTAATCTTTCAAAATTTCCCTTCCTTTCTATTTGAACCACCAACTGTTGTTCGAAATTGTTCCAAATCATAAATTCATATAGCCTGAAACTTTTTCAAGAGAATAGAAAAGCAGTTTGTGGCCTCTGGGAGAGTAAATTCCAGGGTTAATTTATAACTAAAGCAAATGTATCTATAAAAAGAAGAAAAGCTCCATAAGAAATATGTTAACAAATGACAAGAAAAAAGAGGCTTGATAAAAGATATCAGAACTTGTTTGGCACCAGTGATTTTATGACTGAGGAATTCAATTATAGGTGTGTTGGGAGTACCAAATCACAATTATTTAAATTACTAATAGGAGACAAAGCTCTTTATCATGCTCTGAATGTGTTCACATGAAATGTTCAGGTCCTGCCCTCTGTAAATAAACTTTTAGTGCTTACACTAATGAATCTGCATTGAGAGTCCATGTCACCAGAGTAGAAAAAGATACATGGTTTCTGTTGAATCACTTTTCAAACATGCCTGCTGATACACTCTTCGGGTAGAAATGATGCTAGCCAACAGATTTCTTCCTGTACATTTGTAGTATTCAGCTTGTAATTTTTTCCTTCTCTATTATTAGCACATTCCTAGATTTGTTTGCTGAAAAGTCACAAATATGTGACATCAGTGCACTCTACAACAATATGTAGTAAATCATATCAGTCTGGATTTGTTTACTCCTCTGTTAGATACATATGTTTCACAGAGGTCTTTAACTGGTGATGTAGATAATTACTTTGTACTTACCCAAGAGAGATTAGCCTCAGATCAATTGCAAATTAACTCCTACAGTCTGCTATAATCTAAATTGGTTTTAAGGCTGTCTTCTACTTGCTTGTTAGAGTAATAAGCCCATATCTCTTGTCAGTCATGGAAAGAGGAAGGGCTGTTTCTGGAAATGCAAATTTAATCAATGGGGGCACCCCCTCTTAACAGATGTTGCAGGAAAATTTAAAGGACTACATTTTGTTTGCATGGCCAAATTACATCAGGCAATATGCATCACTCCTACGAGAAGAATTGCAGACCGATGAAATTCATAAAGTTAGCTGAAGTTTTAGGTATCAGTTGAATCTTTGTATGGTTTTGTCCGATACATCATTACTATGACATTCAAATATGACTAGGATGAATTTATATTATACTGTATAACATATATATACTTTATGTTATAATGTGGCATCATTATAAGAACATTATATGCACAATGCCAACCCAAAGTACTAAGTCAGCAGACTACTCTGAAAAGTTAAAAAAATAATTTATTTCATTTCATTATCGGTTCATTTTCTTCTTTTGGTATCTGTAGTTGAGCAAAAATGTTGTTTGCATAGCAAAAGTTTAATACCTTTGTAAAGCTTTTACCCACAATATACAAAAATCAAAATATTGAATTCTTTTTAGTGATCTCTTTATTGACCGACTGATTTTACTTTTAGTGAGGAAAATTATTTTCTCCTGAATAAAAACTGATGAAAAGCTGTTAGTTTTTGCTATCTTGACCATTTGAAAGTTTTCAAATATAAACCATGTTGTTCAGCTTCTAATTATTTAACTGTCTCTCTCTGGGCTTCATTGACATAGAGAGATAAGGGCTGAAAAATGTTGACTATGCCTGTCTTAAACTATTAAAAAGTATTTACTTTATATAAGTATTTAAACACTGTTGGTAATCAGCCTATATTACAGAGAGAGATCTCTCCTCTGGAGAATAATTTAGAGCAAGAAACTACTTTAACTGTTCCGAAACAGGCTCTAGAGGAACCTCTCGAACTGACCACCGAGATATAACTTGAGATATTATTCTTGTTAGCCTTTTTGAATACCTGCCACATAGGAAAGTTTTGAGAACTGACTTTTCAGCCTCCTGCTTTTAGATCAGCTTCAGGAGATCCCAGGAAAAATTATGCTAATCTAATAAGCATAGAAATGCTGAAGTGTGTGAATTTGTGAGACAAGATCTGTATCGTGAAGAAAGAGAGTGCTGTATAGGTAGTAATTGCTCACCCAAAGGAGTATGAATGTGTTCCAGCAACAAGCCATTATCTCACACCAGTGCTACCCCTGATTCTCTGAATGCAAGGAGTCCATAGGCCTTAAAATTCCCCAAAGCTTAATCTCAAATGACGCTGGGGGTGGGGGTGGGGGTGGGGGGGTGGAGATTCAGGGAAATACCTTTGTTATGTTCCTGGGTTGGTTTTTTTTTTTCAGTTAACATACCGCATGACTTTCCTCTCAACCTCTAGGAATGCATTGGATGTCTGTCAAGCCCACAAAGTTGTCCGTATTGTAGAAACGTATGAAAGTTGTCTCTATACGGAGTTGCCATTGCTCTTTTCCTTATCTGTGAAGGAAACACAGCAACTCCCACTGGGGAAATTTCATCTTAACTTGATCTTAAAATAAAAAATCAAGGGAAAGGTCATATCCTAATAAGCTGTGCAAATCTAAATTCCCAGGGAGCTTCAAAATGACATTGTATGACTAGGGCATTAACAATTTTCCAGCAATGTATTTTTGAACTGCTTCCAATAGTGTTTTTAACATCCGAGAACAAATAGTAAAATAAAGATACAACTGGCAAGATACAAGATCCAGTTGAGCTCTGTGATCCACAGTCCATAGCCCATTGATAATCTGGGGGCTTTGCATCTGATAAACATAATGGAATTGGCAACTTTTTCTGCTTTCATTGAGATCTAAATCTTGTGAGGAAGCTATTTATTCATCAGTTTATGTATTACTGTGATCTCAGTATCAATAATTTTGACTATTTTCCCTAACCGAGGATTATAGACCAAAGATTTCCTCAGAATGTCTGAGGAAGGAGGAGGTTCAGTTTGAGAGCCAGTTCGGTATGATACGTATGTTTGTGTTGGCAGAGGTTTTGGATATGTTAGGTTCAGATATTGACCAAGAGGTGCAGAATTCCTGTTCAAAATCACATGCCTTCATCATTGTCTCACAAAAGGTAAATTAAATAAACTGATAGAAATCTTAGAGTTAATTTTAAAGGAGCCAGTGTTTGACCCCAAATTATCTTGTCTGACTCAAAAGAGCATGTTATGTAGAGTTGTAGAAAATCTTGCATAGTTTCAAACAATGAGCCAAGTCCAGTACCAGTTTACATCTGAAACAGTTTAGGAATTCTCAAAATACAGGGGAGACAATCGTCTAATTGTATTTGTTTTATACAGTATGCCACACACATTTTACAAGCCCCTCCTTTACATTGGAAAGGTATGCCTGTATAAACCTTTGAGGTGAACACTGTATTCTTATAAACCAATGAAAACCAGTTTCTGCTTTGCAGAAGTTTGGTGTTTAACCTATTTTTTTATGATATATTGATAGTAGAAAATGAAAGTGAGAGATCAAACCCAGGTTCTAAATTCCTAAACACTCTCAGTTTAGATGAGTGTAATGGAATTATAGCCCTTCTTTTCATCCTTGTCATATCCCTCTAGTATATCACTGTTGGCGAAGAGTCACCTAAGCTGCTGTAAAATAATTTCTTATTTTTTACAGAGTATAGTAATAAGATTTAAAAAAGATGTTCATACCTTGTTGCACAAGGGAGTATAGGGTGTGGGAAGCAGTCTGCTACTGAAGACCCCTTCTGGTCTTTGAATTAGAGGTAGTTCAGAAAGTTCCAGTGAGTGTTTTGCATGCACCGTGAATGCAAGGAGTATCTTATCCTGATACTCAGCTCTACGTTACATATAATGCACTGGATGTAATCCAGATGTCCCTTAAGAATTTATTTTTTTGTGATAATCTCAATGGTATTTCAATGTGATTCCTTTTAAGTATAACTGAATCGTTGAAGAGATTGACCATCTGTCTTGTGATCATGCTTCAAATTCAGCATATAGACATTTGCAAACAATTGATTTTTGTTTAGCAGTTAAAAAAAAAACTGGAACAGTAAAAAGTCACAGTAACTTATCCTCGTTATATATCAGAGCCACGTGATATTTAGTTGTTCACAAGCCTGCTTGAGGGGTTACAAAAAGTCACAGCAATAACTTTTAGTTCCTCACACTAAACTTGCTTGTCTAGAAAATGAATCTCCTTACAGGAATAATAGGGTATGACGATATAATTTATTGCAAGGTTAACTACTGGTAGTCTGTCCAAATTGAAGACGAATAGATGATTTCAAAATAAACCAATCAAGTTATCAAGTATCCCAGAGTATACAGGCAAAATTCCAGTGTATAATTTGTGGTTTGTATGTGAAAATCACACGCATATTTAGATTAAAGAAATACAGTTGCATGTAATTATTCAAAATAACACTTTCCAGAAAGTTAATTAATGTGACTTTTTTCAGTATTCCAAATTACTTTATAAATATTCTAGAAAAATAAGCAAGCAGTTAGCTATAAATGGAATTAAAGATGCATTTTTGTCTTGAATTGTGGTGTATAAATCTATATATCATGACGTGAAACTAAAAGATTTGCTGTTAGCTGTCCTCTTAGATCACTGCAGAAGGAATTCTTAAAGTATTTTAAATATAGACAAAAAAAGATGATGACAAGAACACATGACAGAGAAGGGAACTGAAATTTTCTCAATCTCTTTCTTCCCCTCTTTTTAATGCTGTTAAATTTTAACATAGCTGCTTTGCTTGTACCAGTATTGTTAATGTTGCATAACCCTATAATTATTAATCTTACTGAAACAGCATTAGAACTTGATTATACATTTTTCTCCTCAATTGAAACTAGCAAATGCTGTCAAATATAGAAATGGAATGGCAGTTCACATTTTTAAAGAAAGCAGGCAAGTTTACATAAACTGGGATCTCTACAGGCAACTGTCAGTCTCATATACAGAGCTTCATAGAATCTGAAATCCATATGAACATATGTGATGGGGGCATACAGAGATTTTTTAACTTATAGCTGACAGACACTTTATGCTCTCCACAATATATATGTGCAAAATATAAAGTGCAGTCGGTGTCTTTACTGATTTAGTCAAGTATTGGCAGATTCTTTACAGCTGGAAGCAAAGAAATTTACAGAAGTGACTGTTCAGCCTTAATTATTAAAGCATTTTTTTTAGCATTAGCTGTTAAAAATAACAAAATTCTGAAAGTATACACGAATAACTTTTTCCTAAATTTAAATTGTTCTTAGCTATGGATACTCTCTGTTTGGTGTCCTAAAATGATGTCATTTTAACTCTTGATAATTTCTTGTCAAAAATAGCAACACCAGTTTCCATCTTCCTTTAATAGAACAATTTGTACAGTCTGTGTCAGCCACTGTGCAGGTCAAAACTTTGCTGACTTTGAGTGACGAGAGTGATGTTTGCTTTGTATGAACACTCTAGGTTAAAGATCACCAATATTAATAACTGAAGAATAACATAAACCACAATTTTAAAAATTACAGTTTATTGCAGAAGCAAAGAACAGTAGCAAAAGCCCTGAAGCTGCTAACGAAATGGGTGCTGTTTATTGCCAGACATATATGTTTAAACATTAATATAACTATACCCTGCTTTCTGGATGAACTACACTTACAGAAAGTGCAGGAGTGACATACAGTTCACATAAAGGAACAAATGAGTTCTGTCAAGTAATTTTCCTTACCTTGGCAGGTAGAAATATTTATTCCTTCATGGGGAAAGCAAGGCAATTTCAATGGATGAATTGGAAAAACTTTTGCTTCAAAATAGAAAGGTTGAAAAAAGTAGGGCCAAGTCATAGCAGACATATTCTTAGGATATTAACAACATAGGGGAAGAATAACCTAACAGAAAATAAGGTCAAAGAAATGCCTTCCTTTTAGTTTTCATGCACATTGTAAAATCCAAACCTTGATAGATCTCTTATTAGAAAACACAGTGAGTTTATGCATCAGTAACAAAGTCAGGAGTTTGTATAATTTTGCATTAATGTATCATTATCCAGGTTATATATAAGTTCTTTCTGAAGTCTATCAATGATTTTGAAACTAAATAGAAGATGAAATCATGTTCTTGCCCAACAAATTTTGTCTATTTCCTCTTATTAAAGGGCTGCAGGGAGAATATTCATCTTTTCATTCAGGTTCAAGCAACACTTACTTATTGTGTATTTAGTAAGTTACTTCTATGTCCTTAAGAGAAAGTTATCTTGGTTTTTTTTTTCCTTGAAAAGTACATTTGGAAATAAGTAAAATATCTTCATCAAATTCTGTGTCACTCCCAAAGACTCATGTCAAATTTTCAGAAAAGCTTGTGATGGGGGGGGGGGGGGGGGGCTTTTCTCAGAAAACTACTGAGGAATAGGTGATAGAAGGTTTAAATAACCTTGTATAACAACTGAGCATGTACCCTTTTCTGAATTATTATGTAGTGTTGCACTGATAATCCATTTCCTGAATGCATGTATTGTGTTTCTTTTTAAGGGCTAAAGGGAATTTTGTTTATTAGTATTAGATGGTAGGAACAGAAATGAAATAATTGAAAATAGTTCAATTTGTCTGATGGATAGACTGACATCCAGGACTACTTAGTTTGCTAGGGAAATTGTTAGCCCATAAACTTAGAAGTTGCAGTCATTATATTTAGTTTAAAACTCAAGATAACAGTTCTGTTTTAGGGCTTCTTAGTGTCATCTATTTCATAGTAACTCTGATCCAGGGCTCTGTTTGTTTGGGTTAGCTTTGTGGGGTTTTTTTCTCTGTTCAATACTTCCTATAGTCTTAAGTTCCAGTCTGCAAGAAGCTTTTCTGAAGTATATCAAATAGAAAATTCCTAATTAAATGCCTATAATTTCTGTTGAAAGTAAGAAATACAATGACGTGAAAGGAGGTAAGTTGGTGCTAATTTGATGCTGAGGTTTTATAGTTGATACTTTAGTATTCTTTTTCTCAGATCACTGTTATAGTCATACACAGACTTTAAAATTAATATTTTATATCTAGATCTTACGATAGTCAGTTTTCAGTGCTAAAATTCCTTCAGAAAGTTTTCACCTATTTTTCTTCTGGAATAAAATACCGAGTGCAATGTTATATTATGTTGTATTTTATACTGACCCCCAAAAAAGCCCAAAATGGGGAAGATTCTCTTCATACTTTTGTCCTGTAGTCCAATAGAAGATTCAGAAATGGAACTGTTCAAGGTAACTTAAATTCAGAGCACAATTCATAACTAATTTACTTGTGTTCATTAAATACTTCTCACAGCGTTGCACAATGTCGCAATTTCAGTTACAAAAGCAAGCTTGCCCTATTTACGACCTGATTCTACGCTCCTGTGTAGGCAGCCTGAAGACACCTTGATGGGGTAGTTTTAAAGCTATCTGGGAAAATTAATATTTAGAAAGATGGAGTACGTGAGATGCAAAGAACATTGATCTAAATATGTGATAAATATCCTACACTATTGAGAACAATAATTATTGAAACACATGTACAAACACGTCAACATATTTTAGTTGGGAATATTTTGGCGGGTCAAAAGTACAGTAGTCAGATGACAAAAGGTTGCTCTATTACTGAAAAGTGGCTGAGCAGGTTATATGTTTCTTAGTTTGTACAGTGGAGAAGGTTGATTTTTTTTTTTTTCCCTAATTTAAAAGATGAAAGAGATACATTTGTGCAACAGATGATAGGTGTACAAAAGTTCATGTGTCTTTATTATGAAATGATTTCAGTTGAGTATTCTCACTGTAGGCTGGTACAAAGCCTGCTCTTAGATGTAGCCAAAGTGGGGTACCCATTTCTCTTTTGCCTGGTGTTTCTCTTGTCAGAGGAATGGCAACAATTATGATGGAGTAAAGAGTAGGGTCCTCCAGCTCTTGTTGGGCAGCACTGTGCTTTGAAGTGGTGTGCCTGTCACTGGTAGTACCCTTCCAAGTTTAGAAATGTCTGATAGAAGAGCTTCAGTAGCTAGTGAAAATACACTTCGCTAACAGTCTGTAAATAATGTATTCCACACAAAATCTGAACATATTTTTCTGCTTGTTAATTTGGGGAGCATCTAGAAGAGGAGAATGCTAAATGTTAAGCCCTCTTTGGTACTATTTATCTACTTTCTCAAGCTTTAATGTGTTTGAACTAGCTTGACATCACAGAGAGTAGTGACTGTACACACATATATAGAGTATTATCTTATAATGGTATATATCAGAAATTATAATTCTTCTTTATATAATTTTATATAGCTAGGAAAGTATGGTCCCTGTTATGCTGAGGTATTTTCTGTATTTAATGCACAAATAGTGCTAAGCACGTTTACATTAATGAATGAGTTTTGCAACATGGTGCTTTTCAACTTTTTGGACTTAGTGATTGTCCAACAGGTTAAAATATTTAAAGTGATACTGAATAAAAAACAGTGCTCAATCAAATTATATGGGCCCTACATATAGTCTTACCATATTAAATTACATTTTACATTTTTAGTGTTTTAGAAGGTAACAGCTTTGTGATGAAAACAGCTCATCCCGATATGAGAAGCATTTTTATGGATAATTTGCAATGTATTTGACTGCCAGGAAAAACTTTAAAAGTGGGATTTAATTCAAGGAATGAGTTTAAACTCATGTTGCATTTGTTCCTCCTCCTCCTCTTCCTGTGGGAGTATTCAGTATTCTGCCATGGCAGAGAACTGCATTTAGGATATTAATGAGTATATTTTACCCTATTACAGTCGTATGCCTTATTAGCTCATCTCTTGGAAACAATGCTTAAGTTTACTGTCTTGTGAACATTAAAAAGCACTGACATGACAGTCTGAGGAAAGAAAAAAATCCCAGGCTTCTTACCAACAGTATTATGCCTCCATAAAAAGTTCTCAATAAATTCTCCCCTACTACTAAGTGGATTGCGAAAGCTTCTTGTGGTTATTTAAGTATTAATATAATAAAAATTCTTCAGAGTTAGTATAAAATTTATTGCACCTAAGATGACTTAGAAAAAAAAAATCAACTGGATATTGTGCACAAAATATACAACTTTTGCTATTGAAGTTATTAATGTTTCAAAAAGAAATACAAACTTTGTATTCAGATTTGAATCCCATAATGAAGTACATCAGTTTTAAAATGTCTTGCTAAATTGGTACCTTAGTTGATAATCATTGACTAAACACCATTTTTGAAGAATACAGTCCATGATTAGTATATTAAAATACATTAAAAGACAGTGACAATGACTTCATGAAACCAAATAAACAATGTAGCATGATTGTCTTGTAAATTGCTGCAGTGCTTACACATCTGTGGTGTATTTTGCTATATTACACGCTTAAATCTTTGATAACCTTACAAAGGCTTATGAAGCCACAGAGGAATTTGCAAATTTTCATATAATGAGTCATGTGTGAGCACAGTATAAATTTGCTAGGTGGCATTTCTACTGTACATTGGGACAGTGCTGTTTCCTGTTTAAACATACAGCAGGCACCTGGCTTAACATTGCAACTAGTATTTCATGGTAGCTGTGAGTTACTTTTATTAATTCTGGGCACAGTGTTTTCACTGTGGCTAGTGAGAAACAGTAATTTTACATAGAAAATATGGCATTTTATGAAGACCTAGCTCCTTATGGTTCTGTATTACAACATACACTGATTTATTCGTCTGTATACATGTGTATGTTTGATTTAATAATATACCCTAGCTAAAGAAGTCCTTCCTTAGCCAGGAACTGAGGTTTTAAAAGTACTTAACTTTAAGCAGGTGTTTATATACCACTAGCAATAATACAATATTAAGTATATACATTAGTGTTTTTCTTACCTGTGGCCTAAACAATGAATTTCTATTGAAGCTATAAAACTTTCTATTGACTTTGAAACAAGTTTGACATCCAAAAGCACAGTCACAGGTTATGCATAAGTCTGCATGTAAACTTCTGAATACAGGATTTTCTCTTAAAATACTTCTAATGGCATGCACTGAACCTATAAATCTAACTGAAAACTCAGACAATGAAAAGTTTTCTTAACTCCTTGGCAATTTCTATTTTTGTTACTGATAATAAAAGAGGTTATATCTATTACATGATATGAGACCTTATTTTTAAATTAATTAAGAATTATATTATTTTACTGTACATCTTTGGGATGCAGGGAAAGATTTCTGGAACACTGTCTTAGTCACCTTATTTAGCACAGCAAGAATGCAGTTTCAAAGAATCTCGAAGCAGATTGTTCTCTCACATTGAGTCAGTGGCAAAAAAATAATAATAAAAAATTATGGTGTAGATTAAGATGCACAAATATGATGTCTTTGAATTATATGAATTTCCTGTAGTTAGTAAAACTTTCACTAAACCTAAGCAATACAAAGTCTGCCCAGTACGAATAAATTCCAGTTGTAAAAGGTACACTGAGTATTGGAGCCAAGCGCAGTTCTGAGAACATTAACACTCTGGTCAATTGAGCTGTGTTGTGACTTTCTAGTTAATAAAGCTTTGCTATCTTCTTTACAGCACAGCATTTTTTTTGTATATTTTAAAATCAATTACTTCCTTCAGTCTTACGAGGCCACTCAGCTGACAAGGGAAGGCCTACTCCTTAGTAGCTTGGCACATTCAGTTATGACGCTTTGCCAAAGGGGGCAAAGGTCTCTCTTAAGAAGCCAGCTTTTTCTGATTACAAAATTGAATGTGATTCATTGCCTATCTATCAGGATCCTTTTTTAAATCACAATGATTCATAGAGAGTTACGCCTACATTGTATATCATGAGGTAGTTTTACAATATTGCCAGTGCAAGTTAGAGACGTGTTAGTTTCTGGTTTCCTCAAATCCCTCAAAACCAAAGGGATCCAGACTTGAGCTCCACTAAGGCAAGCAGGCATACTGTAAATAGTGATACATGATCTTTGCCCATTAGAATTCTGTAGATGTTTATTCTGATTTTTATATTAGCAATGAGATGATATCTTATTTTTCAGATTTTTATACTCCTGGGGCTGTTCGGTTATTTTTATTTTTTTTTTTGTTCAACAGAATGAACTAACAGTAATTTCTATTTTGAAGAGTGGGAGGTATTTTTAAGATATTTTTTGAACAAAAAGCACTGGAAGATAAGTCTTTTCATCAGGATTAATTTTAGTTTCAATACATGGTGCCTCACAAGGCATGGATTGCAGCTGCCTATAACTAGAAAACTGTGCAGTTTTGCCACTCAAGTATTTCTAAGAACATTGTATTTCCCACACACTTTGAATCTGAGAGAACAGAAATTATCTCTACAGCTCAGTGTTCTGTCAGTCTTGTGACAGCAGTAGAACACTTCCATTTCTATTGTAGTCAGCCTTTCATCACTGGGAGCCCAATGCCGGGTCACCTCTAGAATTTTGTAGTTGTGTTCTCCATGATTTTCAAGTGCTGTTCTTAAATCTGAGCTATCTGTCTATAAAGTTTTTCAGATATATTAATCAGTATTTCTTACACAGCTATCTTCCATTGTCCAATATTCTCAATTTCTATTTAAGTTGTTATTTGACATAGCCTTGCAATCAATTTCTTTTATATCCTGAAATAACTTAAAGTTTCATCGATATCTATCCAGTATCAGAATGCAACAAATTCTACACTAAAAACTTAAAATAGTATGGTAGAATTTGTACTATATCCGAGTAGCCTGTGGCATTTTTGAGCTTGTTTCTCATTCGCATTTATATTTACAGTGGTTTATGTTGCTCCAAGGATATAAAATGCTGCTGTTTCAAATAAGAACCCAGGCCACTTACCATTTTGTGTGAATTCCACAGGCATAGAATAGAAAATATATTTTAAATTAAAGAGCTCTATTATTCCCTGAATGGGCTTTTTTTTATTATTATTTTTCTTCTGCTTCTATTAGCAGCTAGCTCCTAAACTGTGTACTAAATTTATGGACTGAGCTTTTAGTGATCACAGCTTGTAGTTATAATTCAGTTATAGGAACAGAATACATTTCCTACTGATTTACAAGTTGCTTGCCTTTGGCCTTTTCAAGTGTTTGGATTTACACTGTTTCTCAAGTTTCTTCCGATGTTTTACCATGCAGCCTTACTGAGAGGATGAATGGGTTTACTCCCCTCTTACATTTTATTCAGTTTTTTGAAGGATCTCGGTGTCACTATTCCCTGAAGCCCTTGCACAGCGCACCATTTGGGTATCTCAGCCTGGTTCTTAAGCCATCCAATCTTCAACTCTCCCCCATGATTTACATTGTGGAGATGTGACAGAAACCTGCATCTGCTGGTTCCTGGGAGTATCTGGTTTGTTGTCACACCTTTAACATTCCACTCAGCCCCAGCTTATTGCTTTTCTTTTTGCTATCAGAATTTTTGTCCTGTGCTGGTTCTGCAGGTTAGTACAGCAAACTCTGAAAGGAGACTTTCATAACCTTATACTCATCCCACTCTGTGATTAACCCTTCAGGTGTGCTTGTTGGCTGCACCCTGCCACAGTGGTGATACATCCCTCCCCCTCTGCTTAAAGATGTAACAAAACCATTTTGTCTAGAACTACCAGGCTTGGTTTTATATGCAATGTTTATTCCCATTCTTTCCAAAGTATATTTTCTATGTGGCATCTTTTTCGTATTGTCAGGCATATTCCCTAATGGACCTGTTCATTTCTGGGCCACGTTTAGATGGCTTGAGGGCTGGAGCTGAGGAACAGAGAAGAAATGTCCTCCATTGTCTTGGTTTTGTGCTTGGAGTCAGGGCTGATGTTAAAAGCAATGCACCAAATTATCTATGAACTTACTTCTTCACTAAGTCAGTTGCTGTGGAGCTGGTTTTGACACTCAACATTTGCTAAAGGACGCTAGGTATTTTCTTTGTTTTTACAGGTAAAAACTGAGGGGGACAAGGAGCTTTAGAGTTCTAAAATTGAAACAAACCCATAAAAAAGTTTTGTTCTTCTGTTATGCAGTGAGCTCCGTTTTCATTCCTGTAAAATTTTTGATAAATTCATAAATGAAAAGAAAAAGAGCAGGTCCGCTAAGACTGTGGTACCAAGCAGGCGTCTGCTTGACACCAGGGTGCATGCAGAAGTACTTTTGTTCTTGCTATAATGACAATTCTAGGGTAGGAATGCTGAAAGGCAATACTGAGTTTTCAAAAACAGTTTGAATTTACAATAAAAAACTTTGTCAATACTTCTTCTATCAATTGCCTAAGTAAGCCTGGGTCCTTTTCCCAAAATCACAGTTGTTTCTAATGTGTAATTTCCTTGGAAAAAGACTGCTTTGGATAAGTATTTTAAGTCCTATCAATATATTGCTGTTCAGTATATATGTCACCACATAATGATACCAATGTCTTGAATATGTGCACAGGCAAAAAGAAAAAAACTCCTTTCTATCTCTGTTTCTTGGTAATGCAAACGTAACAGTACAAACTTCTGTAACACAATTTTTAAAGCAAATCTTTATAGATTTTTGCTATTATTTTATTTTTCTTGCTGCAGTTTGAAGCTTTCTGAATTTGTCCAAATACTGAACTGGGTGTATCAGCCAACAAGGCTCTTTTTATGTACTGTTTTGCTTGTTTGTTTGTTTAAGAGCATCATTGATTGTGTCAGCAGAGTTCTTGGAAAGAGTTGGGGTTTTTTTTTAGTTACGTTGTGCTCCCTCTGCTGACTCTGCAGCAACAGAACACAAAATAGTACAGGTCCTATGTTATGGAGTGGTTGTTAGATTTAAAAACCTGCAGACGACACAGTAGTTGTTTTAATGTATTAAATGGGCTGTGTCCAAGAGCTTTGAGTCATTGTTTGAAATACAGAAAAAAATCACATACTTTGCTTTATCCAAAGACAAACTACCTCTATTTTATGCAAATGTTGTCTATTAGATAAAGTCTGTTATAATGACATGTACTATGCATGAAAAATCTATTATTTTCATGATTGAAGAAGGTATCTCCTAAAGGCTTTTAAACTAAGCTTAAAGCTTCATTCTACTCAGACATAATCAGGAATATATAGAGTAATACCATCCCTGCTGCAGAAGGCTGCCTTATTAATGACAACACAGAGAATAGGGAGGAAAATAGATAATATTATTTCACTGGACAAGTGGAGAACTGAGGCAAAAGTCTAAACAGTAGTTTGGGTTTTTTTTATTTTCTCTGGGAAAAGTAAATGCAGTTGGATGGTGCAATTTTCTCTAAGTAACCAGAAGAACAATGAATAGGACAAAGTGATACCATTTTCCCAAGTTTTACTAGAAGTGATGACGAATTCCACCATCCAGAGACATTGGTTAATCGCTTTCTGAACACAATGTATCACCAGACCCTATGCCTCACATCTAGGACCTGAAAACAGCACTGATGAAAATGTTGGCTTGAACTACTTGCCCATTGCCACACAGAATTTCTGTGTCAGAGGCAACAACGGAACGGAGTTATTGAAAGGGGAATGCGATTGTTCTATCACAAGACTGTCCTTTCTCTTCTTATTGTCCTTTTGCAGCATTTTCTTCTAAAAGATCAATGAAGGTCTTTAATTCAGTGGATTTGGTGCTGTCATTTAGGGTAGATGTGGTTTTGCAAGGCACACATAAAACATTTTATTGTTCCTCCTAAGTAGATAAATAAAATATCTGGGGATATCAAGCTGACCCTTCACCGTCTCTAAATTTTTCTTTAAAGCTAGGAATGGTTCTGTGTTCTTAACTAACATAGATGACATTATTTTGGAGATGGTCTGAGTCTGCCTTAATTAAAATAATTGGTAAAAGTTCCCATTAAGTTCTGCAGCACTTGCATATGAGTTTACTCGACGGACTCTGACACATTTATACATGAGATGAAATTCAAACTTGTCTATGAATTATGTTTTAATAAAAAAAATAAATTACATATTGTATATATTTGTCCTTATTTATACCTGTCCATGTAGTATAATTGTATCATTGCCTAGATTTTATAATGTTTCAAGGCTGAGAGGCTTTAATCGCGCTTTTTTTTTTTTCTGATTTTCTGTAACTCGTATGAGGCTAGGATGTTCTGGTTGCTTTGTTAAATACCTCTAGGGTCATATTTTGGTAGTTTTGTCTGGAAAGAGCGTGTCTAGAATGTAGTGTAACAGGCCTTTCAGGTTAACTGAGCGCAGGTAGTGTTTATGGTAAAGAGTAGCCTGTGATCCAAGATGTTTTTCATACCACGGTAATCTCTTTTGTTATATTTTATGTTTTCCTAATACAAAAAATACCCTGAATAACTTTCTTAGGAATCGGAAATCAATTCAATTTGCAACTGCTACTGAATGAATTAACTTAATGGTATGACAGTTTTCACGGTCAGTGCCTGATTAGCTAACTGTATGCTGTCACTATGGTTGATAGTCAATACAGACGTGTTTCATGGGTTCGGGCGCCTTTTTTTACTTCCTTGTAGATAACAGTTAGCAGTTGGCTACATGAGATTAAATGCAAGCAAACGGAGTTAAAACAACTAGTTTCATTTCTCAGTGTTTAATGTTATCTCCGCACCATTCTCTCTTTCACTTCTCGTCTTTTTGATGATTAAATGTTAAAGCGTATTCATCTGACTTTGTGAAAAACATCTCTGCTGCTATTCAGTGTAGTCTTTTGCTGACTGAGAATGATTTTTGCACGTGAAAATCTTTTTAACCATTAGTTACATTTTTATTACCTGGATCTCACATAAGCATGTGTGAGTTTTATGAAAGAATTCTGGAATTGTCTGTTGATTGGACTTTGCTTTGGATGTTTTGGTGGTTTGTTTTTTAAAAAAAGCCAAGAGAAGAATAGAACTAAACTTCTCCCACCACCACCAAAAAAGAAAGAAAAAAAAAAAGATATATTAGCATTTCTTTTTTACGTGGAGGGAAAAAAGACAAAATACACAGCAGAAATAAAGTTATATGCAAAATAGAAATATTTGTAAACTAACTATTAAACATAGGAACGTTTTTCATATTTTAGTTTTCAATGCCACAAGAATAAAACTAGCACATGAAAGGTTTTCTTCATTCTAGTATTTATAATAGAAATTAGTCTATACAGTAAATTTCATTTTTCCAGCATAATAGCAAATTGTATTAAATTGAACAGGATATCCATAATTTGACTAAGGCACAGCAGTCATATTTGAAGATTCAATCTAAAACTGTATCTAAATGCTCTGATTTTTATATCCAAAACCTGAGCAAACCTAAAAAATCTCATAATTCAGAAAGGTTGATGAATAATATTAATGTGGGATCACTAATGCCTAGCTATTTTGTTGGATAAAATAATGCTATAATAAGCATCTTGTTATCCAGAAATGGAAAAAGTAGCACAAAACAGCTCTTGTTTTTAGTTTGACCTTAGATATTCTTGCAGTACAGAATCTATTGCACTGACATCTTTAAGATTCTTTTACCAACTTTGAATTTACTGGCATCTTTGAAAAATACCTATTGATCGGTATATCTATATACCAGTTCACATTGCTGCTTTTTTCCTTTTTTTCTTTTTTTCTTTTTTTTTTTAAACAAAACAAATCAGAAATACGTGCATAATGAGAGAAAGTCAAATGCTTTAGTCCTTTTGTTGTGTATAGTTAATGCAGTAAGAAAATAATCCCTTGCCGCCTCTTTGCACAGATGTCATACTAAGTAGTAGAAATATAGTCCCTACAGCTGGGAAATCACAGAATTTGCTTTATTTTATATAGTAATGGTTCCCCATCCCCAAATATATATATGGATATATATATATTTATATATATATATCCATTTCTCCACACGTAGACACACGTGCATGTAAACACCCATCTTGTCCTGTCTTGTGGTGCTGCTGTTGGAGAGCGTTACATCCCTCAGAAGAGATGTACGTTCCTTAACTGTGAGGCCTGAGAGGCAAAATGTTTCTCAGCTGTGGTTACATTAAATGTTCTATGTTCATGAGCCCTCCTAGGTTCATGCTAGACTGGCAGTGGCTATTAAATTCCTGTAAATGGTACAGAACTCAGGCCTTGTCAGTTCAGATTTACGGTATGGCCAAAATTACCTGGTTTTAAGGGAAGGAAAGCAATGAAAAATGTACATGCAAACCTTTTTTTTTTGTGTTGAGTAAAACCTACCTACTTAAGGCATTTTACCACGTCAGAATCTTACACTTTAAGAAATACTTCAGATACACACACCTATGTGTATGTGTATAATACCACTGCTAGGTACCTTTGTAGTATTAGATGAAATTACAGGCAACATAATAATTTTTGAAAACTAAAAGGAGACTTTTTTGTAGTGGAACAATTTAGCAAAGCCTTTTTAGTTGCCTGAAGATCAGAAGAACTGTTATTACTAGTCATGGGATGTTAGGGATGTTAACCTCTGGAAGGGGTGGAGCTTATAGGCTTTTGCTCGAAAAAAATTGTAAATGGCTGCTGAGCCCAGATTTTATTACCTTAGAGCAGAACTATGAGTAGCATAAAATGGAATTACTTTGTGACCTGTCACAGCTGATAGGTGCACCCACAATTCCCTGTTTTTCTCTTCAGTTTAATTTTGGCTTTTTTATATCCTTTATTCCCAGCACACAGATCATGTGTATAATGTGAACAGATGCACAGAAAAAAAAACAACTAGTAAGGAAAAAACAACATGCATGAAACGCTATCCCTTGTATTACGTGATGACAGGTCACTATTTGTTTATTTTTATTTTGATTCTTCTAAAACTTAATAAAAATCTAAAACATCACAGTTCTAGGCTAGAAATATTTTCACCATGAAACTGCTCTGGAAATCATTGGTAGACTGCTGAAAAAAGTTAGCTGTGCTGTCTGTGAAAACAGAAAATTCCTGCTAAGGAATTACTATACCCTCTCAGCTGTTGTAGTTTGTGCCCAGCAAGCCAGACATCTGGTCTCGCACCCTTATCTGAGGCTCTTTCTAAGCTGTAGTATATCTGTGCCTATGAATTTCGTGCACACACTCTGCCGTAATGATTCAGGAGTTTCATAGAATTCATCATGTTATGCGTAACCAAATTCTCCAAAACACCACAGCAATTCCCTGTGTTCTAAAGTGAAATATAGCCTAGCTTTAACTGGCTGTTTAGCTCTCAGTCATTTGCAAACTGGAGCCTTTTAAACCGAAACTACAAAGCGATAATGCCTCAAGATTGTGAGAATATTTTTGTAGAGCTTTTATGGATTTTGGAGGCAAACAGCTCAATTTTAACATCTGGTCTGTGTGTGTGTAATACAAAAACTGAGATCCGTGGTGAGGGATTAAGCACATCCCTATTCAGAGAGTGACTTAAGCTGGCACTTGCCTTTAAGTGTGGACCCCAGCCTCCGCAGCTGCCTCCCTAGTGCAAGGGCAGCCGTCACTATGAGTCCTGCCTGCTGGGGACGTGGCTGCCTGCAGTTGTTTCTTGGCCACACAGTCACCTCGTGATTGCACCTGCGCGTATAGAGTCCTCTGGACCTCGCAGGATGAAGCTGGACCATAACCAGAGCCATGCCTACGGGCATCCTTCTTCACCCTTGAGGCAGCCCTCCTCTGTGGATACAAGGTGGACATAACTCTCCATGTCACTTGCTTAAAGGATATAATAAGCCAATGTTTAAATTTTAGAGGTCTGTTGATTATATTTAATTTCTTTTAAAGATGTGGCTGAGCAATTACAAAAATGGACTCTTAAGAAGGAGTGTATTCTATTTTACTGCTTTCTTTGGAGATCTGTTCAAGACAAACAGTTTTCAGTGTTGATGGGCCAGGGATTTACACTTCACGTTAACAGAAAAATTTACTATTTTGAAGCTACTGTATGACACTGAGGCACTCTGACAGCCTATAATGTACTTCCACCAGATAATTCACTTGTGGCAGTTAGAAATTCTGTTGTTTGCTTGTAGGCGGATCTTACTTCCATTAAGGCTAATGAGACTGTATGCCCCATCCAGTGGCTGAAGCCTTTGGGAAGGCAGGCAGCTAGCTGACTGTTAGGCTAAACGTGCCAACATCACCCTTCAACACCGTTTGCTTTGCAGGACTCTATCAGTCACGTAGGAATACGAGTGGCAGTGTGAAGGAGCTATAGGTTCCCCTTCTGCTCTACTAGAGGCAACATGTACGTGGCGCAGCACGGGATACAGTAGCATCTCTTTTGCCCCCACTGCAGCGAGAATTTCTTATCTGAAATTTAAGAATAAGAAAGCTATCTTACAACCTTTGTTGTCAGCGTTCAAGGTAGAAGAGCTAAAGGGTTGTGCTGCGAGTCCTAAAAGCTGGCAGAATGATGGTGACTCTCCTGAGGAAAGGTTTCCTCTAACCATTCCTAGCCATTCCTACCTGAGCCCTTCAGCACAGTTGATGGGGAGGACAGGCACTGTTTTACTTACCTGCAGGCCTGTCAAATCAAAGGATGATCTCAAAATTACAGAGCAGGTCTGTTCTATTATATTCATTTTGCAGCATTTTTGGCAGTGTGACGGAGTAGTTTTGATTCAAAGTGGATCAAATCAAAGTTCATGTTATCTAGAGGTTAAAGGCTACTTACTTGATTGGGTCTAAAGTCCAAACTAAACAGCCAAAGTGACCAAGCTATTTTAGTTCCATAACATCTATTCTATTTTTAGATTAGAATGTTCTTTTTATAAATCATGGAAAATTAAAGTCAGACCCTAGCTATAAACCAGTGTTTTACACTTGCTGTTACTTACAGGGTTTTTCATAGTTGAAATACATCTAAATTAAGGCTTTTGGTTCACCTGTCATAAGAAGACTCAATTTGCATCTCTGTCTAAATTCACTGAGTTTTTTGAAGACTGAAGGTTTTTATTTGTTTACTACTGTAAAGATCTGTATAAATACATATGGGATTTGGAAGTCCTAAATTAAATTTCCTTGATCCTTGTGTTTAAGACTCTGTGATAAAACTTTTGACATACTTGAATGAGTAAAGACTTCCAATATTTCTGGTTATTTGGAGGAAAAACACCATTTATTTAACACCAACTACTGGTGTTTTTTTTCTTCTTAATATAAAAATCCTTAAGATTTTCAGGCACTGGCGAAGTGGATGACAATTAGGATTTGCAAAACTGAAAAATGAATTGTGGAATACTTCTAATTCTATTCATATGCATGCTGTTGAGAGATGGAATTAAAGTCAGTGTTATCTGTCTGTTAAAAAAGTGAAATGTTTTTTTCCAGTTACGCTGATTTAAGTTAACATCACTGGGAGGGGTGGGGGTGGCTGGGTATTGGTGTATTTGGGTTTTTTTGAAATTACTTGCATGCTTACTAAAGTAAATATATACAGTAAAATATAATATTAAAAGACCAATGTGTTTCATCTGGCCATTCATAATTATTTAGGTGGTTATTTTTTCCATATATATTTTTGTCAATTTTTTGTCTAACCATTGTTCTGTGAGCCTACAAGTTGCCTCTGCTGCCTTTTGAAGTACAGACCAGACCAGTTCAGTCTAGTAGCATACCGAAGACAACCATTCTGTTCTAAGCTTAGCCTGAGCCCTGGATGCCCGCAAACCTCGTTTGCTGTTAAGGTGTGAGATGTCAGAGCCTTCCCAAGAAGAACCTCAAAGCCGGGTTAACTGCCTGGCATTAGCCATGCAATGTTACTACACAGCCTAACACATTACATGGTGACAACTCAAGCCAAATGACAGAGGGAGCCTAAATGTTCCCCTAAAACCTATACCTGATTGTGAGCTTGCACCTCAGCCCTTTGGACATGAGACAATGGGATCTCAGCTTGGGCCTGAACTCATTACAGAGAAAACTAGCTTCTTTTGAAATATCTGTTTCTTTTGTTTGTTTTGTTTTCAGGGATTACAATGGTTGACACAGAAATGCCGTTTTGGCCCATTAATTTTGGAATTAGTCCAGTGGATCTGTCTGCGATGGATGATCATGCACATTCCTTTGACATAAAGCCATTTACCACTGTTGATTTTTCAAGCATTTCTTCACCGCACTACGAAGATATTCCTCTTGCAAGAACTGATCAGACAAGCATTGATTATAAATACGATATCAAGCTCCAGGATTGCCAAAGTATGCTTTTAATTTCTTTAAATACGTCTTTCCTGTTCATATTGATTCATTCTCTGGGAAGTGTAATATCAGCCAAAGTGTATAGAAGTATTCAGATGTCTAAATGCTGGTATCTTGTATCATCAGAGATGTCCACAAGATATTCTTGCAGGGCAGACAGAAAAGATCAAGTACATATAGCAGGCCTTCAGCCTTTGAGAACAGCAGCTGGAGATCAGGCAAGGCATCATAAAGTATCTAAAATGACATTAAACACTTTTTATTTGACACATGAACCCCACCACTTGTTCCTGAAACCTCCAGCCTCCCATTCACATATCCTGTGTGTAAATTGTCCTTTGAAGCTCTATGCACACAATGCAGAATAAATATCCTGGATGTTAAAAAAGTGCCCCAGAGTACATAGCATATGAATTATTAGTATGTGTAGCTTTTAAATTCCAAGCGGCCTAAGAAACTGATGGAGTAGAAATATTTTCTGCATCTGAGTCACCACGTTGGTATAACTCTTATCAGTGCTCCTAATGCAGGCATAACCTTGGAGTTTCATGGGCTACTACTATTTATTCTCTATGAAAAATGCTTTTTCACTAGCTACAGTAAAAAAATTTACACAGCACTCTCCTTTTAAGAAAGGAAGTGACAATTCTTAAACAAGTTGTTACTGCACGTCTGCTCAAAGTAGGTATGTAAGGTTGCTGTGCCTGGAACTTTCTAAAAGATTCCCTCAGCCTACTTAGATCTGACATCACATTTGTTTGTAGCAATCTGTACAGGAATTCTTGCAGGGAATTCTTGCTAAGAAAATCGTGGTATTTAATTTTGGTCGTACAGCAAAGCAGGTGCTGTGTACCACTGGGTTACTTATGTCATAAATTAAAAGGCATTTTTCCAGCTACTAATTTGTTTTTATTTTCTTTAATTAGAAATGTCCATAACACTTTAATAACAAGCTAGAGAGTGCAGTAGAGTTTAGGTAGGACAAATCCTCTTCGTCTTTACTTAAATAATTTTCCACTTCTCTTTTTTTCTTCCTGTTTTTTTTCTTCCTGTTTTATACAGGAATATACATATATGTTTTGTATAGTGTAGCCAGTCTGGAAAACAAAAACAGTCTGGAAAACAAAAACATTCACCTTATCCTGATACATGATCTGATGTAATGTTATAATGTCAAATGTCACAGCTTTCTTCTATGACCAGTAATGACTGATTTCAAGATATCCTATTTCATTGTTTGAGCTGGTTCAATATTATCAATTGCTCTCTTAATTAGAAACTTTCAGAAGATAAAACGTGTCTCTAAGCCGCATCCAAAGTTGAACAGTGTTATCCAGAAGAAAACTACATTTCTTTAAATATTCAATATTATATTATCCAGTATATGTATTATCTAACAATATGTTATTCAATGTATAGGCCTATTAGATACTTAAATATTTTTTTAAGACTACGTTATAAACTCTGGTCCATCTCGCTGCAGTATTTCTGAACACCTTAAAGTAATACAACCAGATTAGAAACTGAGAAAAGTAAGGCCTTTCAAGTATGAGGTCTCCATATATAAATTTTTAATATCCTTGTCTTCAAATCATTCCACACTACAGAGCTGCAAACTGAATCTGTAATACACTTTCTACATCAGAATCTGGTTTTTCAGGCTATATGCTACCACTGAAATAGTGGCTTATAGCTTACATCCCTTTACATTCTTTGTTTACTGCTTGTTTTGGATTATGAAGCAGACCTATGAATCTAGCAGTGTTTACTGTGATTGCTTGTGATTATTCCTTGCATGTTCTTTTATATATTCAATTAAACTTCAAGTTTATCATTTAAATCTTTTCTACACAGGTGCAATCAAAATGGAGCCTCCTTCCCCACCCTATTTTTCAGAAAAAGTTCAGTTGTACAATAAACCTCACGAGGAGTCCTCCAACTCCCTGATGGCTATTGAATGTCGTGTGTGTGGGGACAAGGCCTCCGGATTTCACTATGGTGTGCATGCATGTGAGGGCTGCAAGGTAAGTCATCACAAACATATTTTTTTCAGTAAGTAAAATTTGATACTATTTTAATCTGAATAATCACTTTGTAAAATCAGAGATCCATGCTTTTAAAAAAAGTTTTAGGTCTTTAAGTAAATCATTCCACATATACCACATATACTTTATGACTTAATAAGCAGGAATTTTTAAAAATATAATTTGCTTTCGTATTATTTATGTTACTGATCTGTTCAACTTTTTTTGTGCGTTTCTTCTACTTTTGTCAATTATGCAATTATATTTCATTCCTGCTGTCTTGGAGGTCACTTGCAGCATCTGAATTCATAGAACACAGCAAAAGCAGGCTCCTGCCCAGCTCCAAAGCTCAATACTCAGCAATTTAAAATTCCAACTCCATTAGAGTTTCTTTACCTAATTTACACATTGCTAGGTGACTGTGGAAAAGTCTAATGGTGTTAAAGAATGTAGCCTTCTGCTTTAAAACTCCACCATCTCTTTTTTTTATGTCAATGATATTTAGTGTCTATAGCATATAAAGGACAAATGAATAGTGTAAAAATTGATCATCCTCAAGACTGAGAAAAGAAATGCAAGAGAAAGAAATAAATAATAATTCTTTGAGTTCAAAGAAAAATATTACAGAGTTTAACATGACATTCCCATCTTCTCTGTTTTCAATATCTTGAGGATAGTAACTAATGGGAAAGACCCAATGCAGAGCTTAAATAAAATTTGTAGCACTGAATTAAGGAACACACATAAAGCAATAAGTATGCTGTTGGTTATTTAGGTTCCAGTGAATTGCATAAATAAGAGTTGGCATTATGCTTTTGTTGTTATTTGCTGTGAGGAAAAATCAATTGTTACAAGGAACAAATGATGAAAAATTTGGATAAACTTTATTAATTGATTGTGTGATCTGAGAAAGCATCTTTAAACTGTGGATAGAAGTGTGAATTTCCATATTGATTTCTCTCTTTGTAAGACTTCATAAGGCTTGTGTGCAATAATTTCCATAAGTTTGGCACCAAGTTTTGTGATTTTTCATGTGCCGATGTACTTTGAAAATTTGTAATATCCAAACAATCAAGGTAAACTAGAAAATAAAAAAACCTAGAAAACATAATCCAGAAATAAATACTGCAAAATTAGTTCAGCACCGTGCAAAAACAAAGTAAAATATATTAAAATATAAATTCTCTTTAAGTACTGAGGCTCAAAAAGGAAAATAAATGTTTGAAATAGAAATTTAAAAATACTTGGTTAGCAAAGAATTTTTTTTAAAAAACAGCTAATATAACCTTTTTTATTTACTTGAGAACAAACTGCTGTTGGCAGAATTTTTGGTTTGTTTTTATTTATAAAAAAAAATTATATTGCTAATGAGCTTTACATTTTGAAAATGTCACGTTCTCTTTATAACAAATTGTCCCATGAGCAGTGGAACAAGTAGAGCTCTGCTTCCTTGGGCGTTATGTTCTTCGTGGTCAGCATGGCTCTGCAAAGCTCTCAGCTTATGTTGTTCCTAGTGTCCTTTAAACCCGGTTGATTCCCATAAGCTTCCCACCTGTTTGAGATTTTTACCCCTCTATCAAACTAGCTTGAAAATGGCTAATAAGATCAGAACAGGAGCACACTGGTAAGCAGAGAGTATGATCACATGAGCCTTGCTTCCTTTGGAAATCTGTCTGAAACAAAGTTAGGTTCAGCGTGTGTGCAGAAGGGTGCTTTGTATGTATAAAGAAGTGAGACACTGATACTGACAGTTTCTTGCATCCTTTTATGTTTACTCCAGGGCTTTTTTCGAAGAACAATTAGATTAAAGCTAATTTATGACAGGTGTGATCTTAATTGCCGCATCCATAAGAAAAGCAGAAATAAATGTCAATACTGCAGATTTCAGAAATGCCTTGCTGTTGGAATGTCACATAACGGTAAGCGCACATAGCATATTTTAAAACAATAATCTTTCATCTGAAAAATGACATGAAACATTAATATGATTACTGAATGTGCTGCTTTAACATCTAGTCTTCTGTTCCTTTACACTAGGCCGTTTAGAAATACATGTCAGAATGATTGCCTCTGAGTTTAGGACACTGTATATCATTGGAAATTACTTTCAATATAAAGATCAGATAGGTAGAGATCTGTACTTAGCAATATAATCTGTAGCGCAACATATGAGTTGGTTTTATTCTCCATCGTTCTTGCTCATTACACTGTTGGTTGTTCTTCCTGAACATATTCCTAGTGTAATTGTTATTTTTCAGTTCATTGTCTTATTTTTTGACGAGACTCTTCTGCATACTGTAGCTCAGTGTCTTTCCTGTAAGCAGAAAACTTAATTTAATTATGAAAAAGGGACTAGAGAGTTTACTGAAACTGTGAATAATAACTTGAATTTGAGGCATAGGACACCTACTGAGGACCATTAGCATCACTAAGTTAACACTTTTTTGTACTGGAACGCAACATACTTCAGATGAATGGGGCGGACCCTGTACCATTTTAAAAAAAACCTGTCCTCGTCCTTCCTAGGATACCCACATCTGGGCATAGATTCCAAGGTGTGGTAAGTAGGAGCGTAGTGTTTCTTAGCATGCCTGTTCAGCTGTTGGCCTTTCATCATATGGTGTGCAGAGCTGTGACTGCTGTGTTATATGCACTGTCTGATCTCTCCACCGTCCAGAGGTGACTATTCCCTCCCATCTGTGAACTGTAAGGAGCATTTCCATTCTGAATAAATTGCAGTCTTACATAGCTAAGGTGTTTGCAATTGTGTATGGTTCTGTGGTTCCCTTCTTTGCAGTAGGTAAGCATGAGACTGCTCTCTTGCATAGAATTGAGAAGAAAGTCCCTCTGAACTTTAAAATTCACATATCAATTCATGTGGAAATACTTATGAATGTTTGGACAGAAAGACATAATGAAGATTCTTTGCTGCCTTGCTTTGGCAAAGTTGAGTAAAAACAGGAATTAAATGTCATAACATAGAGACTTATGTAATTCTAAGGGTAAAGAATTGCAAACATGACTGGGAAAATAATTTCTCTGTGGTTTTTTTAGAACTTTCATTATTTTCAATATAAAAAAATGAGTGTACTGTCCCCAAGAGGAAAGCTTAACTGTGGTTTGAGAAGTTAATACATGCACTGAATGTAAATTGGTATGGGAAATGTTTTGCTAATAGAAAGTATGGTTTTCAAGTTCCTGGGATGCAACAGTAGCACTTAAAAATAAATCTAATTTTGAAACGCTACTGTGGGTATTTTTATAGTAATTCAGGAGGTTTTATTATTATTATTATTATTATTATTATTTTCAAGGTGCATGCCAAATTCCCTCATAACCTAGCAACATAGCTTCCAATTATGTCAATGGGAAACATGTGCTGCCTTATCAAGAAGGGGGAGGCTAAGACTGTTCTCTGGCTTAGTAACATGAAGGGCCCAAGAAGTATTTTTAAAATTAACATTTCACCTGACATTTTTTCCCGTTCAGCCAGTGCCAAGGCAGAAGCTGTGGCACCAGCAGAGGCCATGGCTATGGGAGCCGGGGGGAAGCACAGAGAGGAGGGGAAAGGCAAAGCCGTTTGTCCCAGGGCCTGAAGGAACGCTTTCCTTTGCTCTCACCAGCAGTTCACCTAACAGGGAGTTAGTAGTGTTTATACTCAAGTATTGGCTTCTACATTTGCATTTTTTGCCCACTCTGGTTACGTTACATTGCATGAAACAACACCCTCGTTCCTCCATCATTTATAAACAAAGAAATCTATAAAAAAGAACTAAATCTCGCCTTTCAAGGCACAGGCCTGTATAAAGATGCATGCAGAAATGCAACGCTGGATGTTGTCAATGACACTGAGATACTTTTTTAAGTTACATCTACAGAATGAAGTTCAGCCATTTGGGCAGTGAATTCTGAATTTTAAATGCTTGGAATCAGAATGTGGATTATTTGTGCCTGAGGGTTCCAATCTATGTCTTTGCATAGACATATTATTGCAAAATCAGTAGGGCATTTGCAAAAACAGGGAATGCAAGGAGACACTTAGCAGCTACAACCACATTTTTTCACGTATAAACGCTACATTCCACTTGGCTGAAGGTTAAAAAAGACAGTAGTGTTCTCATGCTTTGAATATTGTTTTCCTTTTCTTCTCTAGCCACAGTGCACTCTGTGTTTAACCCTTAGTTGCTCAGATTGTATTCTGAAGTACCACTAAGCAGAAGCTTTGTTCTTTTAGAACCAAAAAATTTTAGAAATCTAAATTTATTTTTTTCTCTTCTACTAAAAATACTATTTATATAAAACTAACTACTGTAATGGAAAAAAGAGCACGCATGGCTATATGTCTTTATTATCAGTTCTGGGAGCAGTTAATTGCTCAGTCTGGGCATATGCCCAGTAAATTCAGACAGGTATCCGCCCTGGCTTTATTTTGTGTTTTCTAGTATAAGAAACTGTTTATAGTCTATGTGAGGACTTACTTATGCTCAAAAATAATCTAGACAGTCAGGAGAGTGCTATACAGAATGGCCTATAAGCAATTGTAGTGACTTCTCCAAGCTGTGAAATGTGGCGTAAGGATAAATAGTCTATAGTTTTTTCCCACTGAAAGGCAAAGGATATAACATAGCACATAGTGTCTTACTGTTGGTTTTAAATCACTGACATTTGAAGAATACTGTAAATGAAAATAAAAGAAATAACTGCCAAAGGGAAGAGAGAGAGATCTTATGTTCCAGCAGGCACGTGCCCAAACCTGCACAACCTTCTATTACTGTGAAAGACATCGCCATCTGAACCCCTTCCACCCCTGCAGCATGAGCAGCAAGCCATATTTCCAGATGTCTCACACCAGCCTTCTGGTTTGCCCCTGCCCTTCCTACCCCTACAAATCCTGCCTTGATCTGCTTCCCAGGCCCCCAGGAGGTAAGGAAGCTGGACCTGCTGTGAGTGTAGATGGAGGAGAGAGAAGATAGAGTAGCAAGGAGAATAAGTGGTCCAGGGAAATAGTAGATGAGGCCAGGGTCACAGGAGGGAGGTGGAGAGAGAAGCAGAAAAGGATGTCACCCATCCTTGAAATCTTCCTAAACCACCAGAAATACTGTGAACTCTTATCCATTCTGTAAACTCTCCTTTTCCCACCCTAACCTCTGTAGGTATCATCAATCCCTCTTACTTCTCCTCTCATCCAAAATCCCACTTTCCAAATTATATTATAACATAACCTTCTGTAAATCTCCTGGTGCCTGACCTCTCCCTGAATTTTGTCTCAGTCCCCTGAAAATGACAATTTCTCCAAAAGGAAACTACTAGGCTGAATTTTGAACATAACTGGATTTTGCCTGAAATGTTACAAAGCACTGAACAGAATCTGCTGTGACTAATACAATATTTATAAAATATATTCTAAAGTGTAAAAAAAAAGTTAAACTATCCTTTTGCCTATCACATTAGAAGATTTGAATGTTTTATTCAGAACTCTCTAACTTTATGTTGTTAACAAAGTGCTATATTGAAAATATACCTTTGGGTCATGATCACCTTTTGTTTAGGAAAGTTTATTCTCGTAATTCATGAATTACTTCAGAAATCTTCCAAGACACATATGTTCATGAAATAGGGACAGTGTTTAAAAGTGGATCATGAAAGATCCACTGCTATTATTAGTTCATCCTAAAAATGCCCATTTAGAAAGAAACAAAGACCTGTGGAGATGATGGACTGCTAATAAACAATCCATACAAAGGTGCATAACAAACTTTGCCCCAAGCATAGTTTTCACACACTAAAGACAAGAAAATATTATGAGATTCCTGAGGGATTTCATTATTGCCAAATTAATCTATGTAAAAGTCTGATATTATGATAGCAGGCAACAAGATACGCCCTAAGGATTTATATAGTACAGAGGACAGTAAGATCTCGTTCCTATTCTCAGTGAAGTCAGTTCCTGTGTTTAGAAGAAGACTTGGACCTATCTGCTAAATGCAAACTGCTAATACTAGGGGCTGTTTTGCTGAACTGAATAGACATGTGATCTGAGAGCTGGCAATCCAGCTCAAGTGGGTTGTTAAACCAACGATGGGTGTTTTAGGCCAGTGAGAGATAACACCCCCCCACCCCCACCCCCACCCCCACCCACCCCTCACTCCACCCCCCCACCCCCCCACCCTGCTATACTGCTTTGATTAGCTAATCAGCTTGTGCATTCTTTGATAACAGGGGGTAGTTTGGACTGATTTGACATTGATGTAACAAAGCTTACTCATAGCACAGAAAGCTATTACATCTAACTCAATTCTGAGTGCAGCATGCAAGTGTTCAGGAGTAGACGTTAATGTTTATAACCTAGTTTACCATATAACAACGTATGTGCTAATTTTCTTTCACAGTAATCTCAGCATTTTAACAGACTTGCTATATAATTCAGTCCTACCTTTGGCAGTGATACTTCTGCTGTTTCTGGGTTTCTTTCCCTTTTTCATTTATGCAGAAGGAATTTTAAATCGTAATTTTTAAAAGAGAAACCAGGAATCTGATCGTCATAGAAGAATTAGCATCATGCCAAACCTATGCCAAATATTCCTTTAAAATGTATAGTAAATTTCTATGCAGTTTTAATCATGTATGATTTGATATAGTCTTCCTCTGTGTCTTTGGGCTTCAACTTCAAAATAGATTATACACAAGGGTGTTTGCATTCATAAAATTTAGCACAGTGAAGACAAGGCTCTGATTTAACATTAATGTTCACAGGGGTTTTTGACTGTATATATAAAAATTATACAAATTCTAAAACACATGAAAACAAAAAGTTAGATATGATTCCAACAAGGAAAAGCACTGAAGCAGATAGCACAGCAAAAAATAGTATTTGGGGTTTATAGCACTTTTCAAGCAGAGATCTCAAATGCGTTTCAGGAACATAAGTATCACAATCACAAGAAAAATAAAAATAAATGATAAGTGAAAGAAGGCATCTCCTCTAGAATTATTAACAGGAAATGAAATATTAACAGCATTACGTACTTCAGTACACTCTGTAAATTAGTAGAATTTTATATTACAAGCACTAGGGTTTGTAACTAATTTGCAAAGGTAATTTGGCATGCTTTATTTGGGATGAATAAGCACACCAGAAATGTGATTCTGGAACACCCCTGGTCAATCTTATTTTCCATTAAAAAAGTAAACACAATGTAAGTTGTCATTTATTATCAATTCTACACCAGTGCTATGTAAACTTTTAGCAGGGAACTATCAACAATACATTGTTTAGCAATACCAAATTGCTAGCACAAATACTGTAATTTACTTTCCCAAAGCCTCTTGGACAGGAGACAAGGCTCTGCACAGGAATCAGGGTATAGGATAAGGGGTATATTTAGAAAATACAGTATATATACTATGCTGTCATTTTATACTCAAAACTAAAAGCAAGCCCATTTTGTACTGGCAGTATTAGTGCAACAGTAGAATCAGTTATGTGGAAAACTGCCACAAGTTTTAAAAAGGAAACTATCCTCCTCAGTTCTGGCAAACTTACTTGAAAAAAACAGGCACTAGTCTATTCACCCATGTATGAATTTCTAGCAAGATGTTTGTTACCGGTCTGGTTTCTATTCTTTAAAAGAATACAATTATAGAGCTCAAACAGTTATTCTCTAATGATAAAACAATCTTTTGTTCAAATCTGTTTTGAAAATCCCTGATCTTTTCAGTAAAATCTCTACATTAAACCTCTATTTCAGTAATCAGTGTCATAGCTGGTACATACGCTGTGGTGCATCATTAAGAAAGTTTCAGTAGATAACTGATTAGAAAAGGGGAGGAGGGGGGGAAAGATAAAAGAAAATAAAATTCTATTGTTTTTAATGCATTGGGGAAGTGTATGAACTATTTTAGAGCTAAGTTAATGTTAAAACATAGGAAGGGGAAGCAATATACTGTCTTTTTTTTTTTTTTTTTTTAATCCCTGGTTTGTAGAAGTAACCTTGATGAAAGGGAGTCACGCCAGTGAGACTCCAGATTATAAATTTGCCTCTGCAAACCCCAGCTCTCAAGAACAGGCCCACAACAGAATCATGTCTCATACTGGTGTTCAGTCAAGCTCTGTTTCCATAACAGTTAGAGTTAGTGTGCTTACAGAACGAGCTTATAGCATTCACATCAGGCTGCTAGGGATGCATCATTTGCTGTAAACATATTGTGAAGATACTACATATAATGTTATAAATTTATTCCATATAAAATGTCAAAATAGTTTACAAGTAGGATTTATCATAACGAAACTTTTTTCTGGCCCAAAGCACCTAGTTCCTGATATGACTGTGAAATCTATCAAAGGACATGATCCTTAGAGTTCCTGTGTTCCTTTTTTATTAACAGTCCTTTATATGAAGCTAATACTTCCTTGGTTTCTTTCCAGATTAAAAAATCCACTGTATTGGTCTGAGAAGTCTTGCTAGGCTTCACTTAGGTCTTCAGTTTGCATATTCTTCCTCAAAAAAAGATGGTGAGGGGGAGTTGAATTTGTTGGCAAGAACCCAATCAGAAGCACCAAAGTATCACAAGATTTTTCCCATTGATGAAGCCATTGCAAAATACACATTTGAAGAGTGGACAAATTAATCATAAAACATAATCCTATGCATGTCACAAATTTAATGTTAAAATAATACTAACACTGAAACCAGGTTTAGTGAAGAACATAATAGCTTTTAATGAAAATATAAGTTTAACAAATGTCTAGCCACACTGTTCAACATGGGCTTTTAAATAACCTTTAACACTTTTATTAGCTATATTATTATTTTAACACCTTCTTGACCCCACATTTTAGTTATACATGCTGTCCCTGCAACAACTTCTTACAATATTGTATTAATATATTTTAGCTTTATTACATTGATGATGGTTTGATATTTTTTTTATTGAATCAGTCCTTAAGTATCTGAAAAAAATAATCTGTAAATGCTATAAAATATTTTCAGTGAGTCTTCACTCTACTTACTGCATGGAATACTCATACTTCTTCATTTACACCTTCAAGGATGTCTAAAATGCAGATATTATTATCATGGGTTTAATGTTATCACATCCATACATGTTCTTTAAAAAAACTCGAAGGATTTGTGTTAACTACAGATAAGAATTTTTAATAGTGAGAGAATCCATCTTAACTGCAAAATGAAAATACCATCTTGATACACAGTGTTCATGGAAGCATATGTAGCTGAATTAACTCCTTTGTAGTTATGATGATTTTTTTCATCTTTTTATTTAGGTTACGTTAAGTACAAATATGAAGTCTCCTTTTGTCTGATACCAATTTTTTATACATCACTAACGTTATCATATGTTCATCTACTCACTTCTTTACAGAACGGTGTTAGTCTCTTTGAGACATTATAGTATGTCATATAAACTAATATGAAGTTAATAATTTCTTTTGCTCTCAGAAGAAAGGAGAGCAGTGACGTCTCCCTGAAAACTATTGTTAAGAGCTGAGTAAGAATACTTAGTCTTTCCTATGAGAGAGGAAAAAATTACATATGCCACCGTATATATGATCAAAAACAAATATAAACTGGCAATTATTCAAAATTTTCCATACGAAAAAATTATAAGCAACAGACATTTTCAGGGTGGGGGAGGTGGGGTGGGGGAAGTAGAATATGTTCATTTGTACCTGCTGAACTAGAATTCCTTTCACGATGATTTTTATTCTGCCGTGTTAACTCTAAGAAAACCCAAGTAAACATTAAATTTACAGCACGCATCATTTGGAGACTGAGTTTACTGAAAGAGAAATGTAGTAGAGTTGTAAAAATAAACAACTTTGCCTCTACAGCCATGAAAGAAGAGAACCAATCAATAACTATAATATATGACAAATGGGGGGGTTATGTTTTCTGGCACAATTATTTTTTTCTGGGAAAAAAGTGTTATTTCTGTCCATCAGCACACTGCAAGCAAACTTGTAAAAGGAAAGTGGCTAGTCATTTCCTGAATCAATGTCCCTAGCACAATCATTCATATGTATGATCTTAACAGCATTTTTACTTTAACCAGGGAGGACACTAATTGCTGAAAAAATATTTTATTATTTCCATTTCCTCCTAAGGCCAAAATGCAAACCTTTATTTCTTCCTTCTGTTTTTTGTTTTGATGCTCTTTTGTTCTGTTTTGTTTTCATAAAATAAAATAAATTCTGCTTACTGAAATATCATGATAAATCAGTCTTGATCTTGATGGCTCATTTGAAATATTTTCCAAGTCAGTCCCCATATGAATAAATAGTGTCTCGGATAGTAAGTACATAGGTGTAAAAGCAGGAGTTTTACAGCCCGCCTTACATCCCTGTTGAGCAATGGTGAGAGGGTATGACTAGGCAGAACCACCTCCTGTTCTTTCAACACTGCATGCACATAGAGTTACCGTGAAGAACTCAGCCTTTTCTGGCTTTTTTATTCCCTGTGCGACCTTCTTTCTCATTCCTTAATTCTTTTGGTAACATTTTATAGCACTTGCTACATTAAGTCCTGTTGAACTATTTAGGAATTTATTCCTGCAAGGCATGTGAGTGTTTTGTTTCTAAACAAATGAAGAATCTGAGACCCATATGGTGATTTGCCCAAAACAATACAAGGCTGAAGGGTGGTTCCTGCCCTAAGCCAACAGAATTTTAATATCTTAAAGATTCCTTACATTTTATTTAGATTGGAGGTAGAGTGGTTTTCACCAGCTCTGTCAGGTGAGCTGACAATAGGTTTTGCATTTCCAAGCGAGATATTGTAATCTTAGTGTTTGGGCACATAGATTATTTCCTCTTTGAGATTTGTTTGTTTACATTTATTTAAAGCACTTCAGCTTTTTTTGCCTATAATACTGGAGAAAATCATCTTTTTCTTACTTGCCTAAGTACTGGTTTAATAAAAATTTCAAGAGGTCATAACAAAAAGTGACGTAAAAAGGTATTCAGATGTGCTTTTCAGGTGTTACTATAGCTATAGTAATTGCTTGTCATCTTCTTCAGCCATCAGGTTTGGGAGAATGCCACAGGCGGAGAAGGAGAAGCTCTTGGCAGAGATTTCCAGCGACATCGACCAGTTAAACCCTGAATCTGCTGATCTACGAGCACTTGCCAAACATTTGTATGACTCATACATAAAGTCCTTCCCTCTGACCAAAGCCAAGGCGAGGGCGATCTTGACAGGAAAGACAACAGACAAATCAGTTAGTTCCCTCTGTTTTGTTTTTTGGGAGTTTTTTTTCTCTTTCTTTTGAGTAAATGATTTACCACATTGACAATCTTCAAAAAAGAAAAAAAAAAAAAAAAAAAAAAAAAAAAGCTTTGCTGTTGGCAGTTACATATTTCAAGCTGTGTCTGAAACACAGGAAATGTTTTTAGATAGGATAAGTAAACATTATTTGAAAAAACTCCAAGTTCACCTAATAAAATACTTGAAACCAGTACAAGAATTTGAAGGTCATCTTAACCTTTTTGTATTCTCTGATCCACTCTTCCCGTTTTCCTTCTCTTTCACCAAAGGTTATCTTCCACACTATCTGTTTAAGGTAGCTATCTAGCTGTCAGGAATTGGTTGTTGTACTATTCATGCAGCCCTACCATAGCATATTATTAGCACTAGATGTACCCAAAGGAATATTCTTTTTCGTAAGTGTAATTCTTTTTCGTGTGTCAAATGATTCCCAGTACCAGCACCACTGCTAGCCTCAACTATGCTGCTTATTCTCATGATGCTCTGATGACTTCCTGCATTTAACTCTCTTATCTTGGATCAGATCAGTATCTTGTGTTGGTGCTATTGGAATTTTAGGAGAGTGTACAAGAAAATTTTTGAAAAGTAGGGAATAGAGATATGTGTATTTGTGGGTTGCTTTGGAAACTTCACTGGTGGTACATAACAATCCTCTGTATCAGTGAGAGGAGGATGAATAAGACCTGATAATTATAGTAGGCTTTAAATTTTGTCACTATTTTAATACCTAAAGAGCAAAATAGTATTCCAAAACTTATAACTCTTAGTTTGATATATTTTCTAGAGTCGTCGGAAAAAAAATTGTCAGGATTAGAAAAGTGACCATATTGAATGTGGAGGTTATTTCAGGCTTTTTTTCTTGAAAGATAGTTAAAATCATAATTTAAATATTGCCCTTAATATGGTTGTACCCCTCATATAAAAACTTCAGATATGGTGGACGCTTACAATTTGAGTAACTTTTCATCACGGACTACATAAAACTTGAACTAGCATATTTTTTTTTATTCTGCAGAAAGCTGATATGCTAAGTCCACTTGAGGGTCATTGCTTTTTCCAAGTCTTTCTGCAGTTCCCTCTCTGTATCAGAAATTTAGCTTACTGGGAAAGTATTAATTAAGCAATTTAGGGTTTCTTAAGTGTGTTATTAAAAACTAGGTATCTGCATTGGGAAACAGAAAAATAGAGTGCTTAATTATCTATCTTGTTTATTCCTCTTCATCGTAAAAACGTCACCAGGAGCCCTGCTCCTTTTGTCTGCAGCTGCCCACCGCACACTCTGGAATATGACAGCATTTTGAGCAGGGTTACCTATGGTGGTCTCATCTTCCATTTTTCCAGATGTGTGTTTAAAAATCTGGGAAGTTTGCTTCTGAGGTCCCAAGTGCATCCACAAATTCTGCTTTTGTTCTGTAAGGTCCTGTGAAGCTGTCATAGAAGTCAATTAGCACGTGGTTTGCTGCTGGGCTGTGCTGGGCACTTAACAAACATCTGGGCTTATGCAACATGGTCATGTCTGCAAGTTACACTAATGCAATACTCATTTAGTAAATATACAGTATGCCATAAATTATGTTCTTCTTTTTTTTTTTTTTTTGAAAGTTTTAAAACTTTGCCAATTACAATATAGCAACAAAACAATAGACACAAGATTCAGCTTTTCGTTTTGTTGCAAATTTTCAATTGTTTTAAAATTAACACTGAAAAAAGAGTGATAGTATTTAACATTAATTATTTATTAATATTAATTTATTGTTTATAAATATTGATATGCATATATAACTATTAATTAACATTAATACGTAATAACATTTACATGATTTGAACTGTAATGGACTTTGTGCGCTGGAACATCAAACTGTTTACTCTGGACATAGTTTAAATTTATGTTATTGTTTAATTGTTATATCATCTGCATTAACTGAAAATAATTGGATATGCTAACTGAGTGTGTCAAAATCAAAATTACTAACTCATCCTCTTATGGGATATCCAGTGCTCATTTGGCATAAAATTCTACTCACCAAGTTCATCTGAATATTTATGCTAAAAAATTCTTTACTTGTTTTGAACTCTTTCTTCATTTTCATCTTCTAATGTCAGTAGGCTGGTGGCATAGTACAGTCTTTCTAAAGCATGTGTACATGCAGTGGATAGATGGCATTTCCTTGTACTTTGTGCTCCCACTTAAAATTTTCTACGAGGAAAACAAAATGACCTACTATTACTAAAACATGTATTTTAAAAGCCTCTATAGTCTTGTTATTCCACTATTTTGCATATGCCTGCATATACCTAAGTACAGATATGTATAAAATGCTGCCAAAATAGCATTACATGCTGAAAAATACCTTATTCTTCTGGCTTTTCTCAGTGCAGCGTGTTTATTTTTTCGGTTTCACACTGAATTCCTGGTGCAAGTGGAAAAATTGTGTCACACCTCACACTCTATTTAACTGAACCTCATGGTCTGGAGCTAGGTTTGCCTGCGGTTACTGTGACAGTGACAGCACTACTTCCATTGGTCTTGTCAGCAGCAGAATACCGATGTAATGAAACCATTTTGAAAACCGAAATCATCTTGTGCAGATATTAGTGTTTTGGTTCCCAGCTAGACCTCTTTTTGCCAAGCAGCTGTATCAGTTAAGGACAAAGCTGTCAGCTGTCACACCACCACCACCCCTCCTTTCTTCCTGGTGAAAGCAGGTCGGAGCTTTGCCTTCGACTTAGCCTGAGCCAGACGACCAAGCGCTTGCACAAGCTCCGTCTGCAGACCTTGCAGGAGGAGATGGGAGCAGTAACCTCTAGCTGGCGGGTAGTGACAAGCATCCATGGGCAACGTCCTCCTCAGAAGGCACCAAGAGACGCCAAAGAAAGCAGCTAATTTCAGTTTTAAAACTTCCATCATAATTTAGCACTGAATAGACTTCAAAACCGATTTAATCAAATAGGAATAGCATTTTAGAAGTTTCCAGAAGCTGATTCTGTGGGAGAGGACCACAGACTATGTATAGGGAGGTTTGGGGGTTTTTTGAATCTGTTCTGCAGCATATAGTGATTATGAAAACATGACAGTGAGCACCCATGTGACTAAGGCATTAGAATCTGTAATCCTAAAGGATCTTAAATTAAAAAAATGAATTTCTGTAGTTCAATTGTTGGTGTATATTAATTAATATTAATATCAGTAGATATGTTTTCAGTGCATCAATGAACTATTTAGTCATTTATTCTCTAACGAAAAGATCCTTCAGATAAAGTTAAGAAATCCTCGCTTAACCACTTCTTTAAAACCAGGAGCTTCTTCTGCATATTCTGAAACAGATTGTTTCCAGATCATAACGAAAGTTTTCCTGGCACTATTTTTTCTAATCTGCTTTCAAAATTGATTTATTCCAGTTGAGATTATTTCACAGTCAGATTCATTCTTGTGTTCTGAATTGGCTGCTGTAGTTTGTAACGTGTTATTTGTGTTTTCTATCTCATTGACAACTTGTTTGAGTTTAAATGCATCCTAACTTTGTTATTTTTAAAGGAATTAACAGCAAAAGGTTAAGTTTGTCAGATAATCAATACCATAAAGTTGATACTACTTGCAGCATTTTATAGAAGGATAAAACTTGGAAAGAACATTACAGTGTATGAAGTAATCAAAATGTGAATATACTCTGTCTTCCTATAAAAAAGAAGCTATATCATTCGAAGTGAAAGCATGTCAGTGTACACTTACTAGTTTCTGTTTTATAGAAGCCATTAAAATGCAGGTAAAAGGAGTAACATATTAATCTTCTGTTTATAAGCATTCCAAATTTTGAATTCTGATATTACAGAACTTCTATAAAACAAAACCAATCAAACAAACAGAACAAAACAAACACACAAACAAAAAAACCAACCAAACAAATACAAAAAGGCAAAAATCATGGCTATTTTAAAATAGTGTTCCTTACCCCTCTCGCCCAATTATTAAAAAAAGTATCAGCCAAAGTCCTATTTTTAGAATGTGAATTCATGGAACATGTGAGAAGTCCTTAAGAACTACTTGTGCTTTCTGTGAATCATTTTAACATCGTGTGGATATTTGCTTTAATAGGTTTATGAAGGTTTAACTCTTTTGGGAATATATCAAAGGAGTATAACCCTTGATATATTTTTCATAGATTTCTAAGTGTTTTCTGATACCTCTGTACGGTACTTCCCTTTCTCAGGAGTAAAATGTCCATAGAAAGGACATTTGAAAGTAAATTCTCTTTTCCTTTCATTTTTAGCCATTTGTTATTTATGACATGAACTCTTTAATGATGGGAGAAGATCAGATCAAGTGCAAGCATGTGTCACCGCTGCAGGAGGAGAACAAAGAAGTAGCAATTCGCATTTTCCAGCGATGCCAGTTCCGCTCGGTGGAGGCAGTGCAGGAGATCACAGAATTTGCCAAGAACATTCCAGGTTTTGTGAATCTTGACCTGAATGATCAAGTAACTCTCCTGAAATATGGCGTCCATGAGATCATATATACTCTCCTGGCTTCTCTGATGAATAAAGATGGAGTTCTTATATCTGATGGACAAGGATTCATGACACGGGAGTTCCTGAAGAGCCTGAGAAAACCTTTTTGTGACTTTATGGAACCCAAGTTTGAGTTTGCTGTGAAGTTCAATGCACTGGAATTAGATGACAGTGACCTGGCAATATTTATAGCTGTCATTATACTAAGTGGAGGTAAGTGCTGTCTTATTTAATATGATATTTTATATAATAAAATTGACACTTTTGATTCCTGTCCAAACAGGAAAGTGCTCAGCACTACAGGATGGGTATGAGTTTATTTACACATAGTATTTTATTAATTTTCAGCTTTCTTGATGTTGTTTGCACTTTTTTCTGTGTCAGGCAGAAAGTAAAAATGTAAATGACCTGATACTAATGATGGAGCTGGAAATGCCTGCTGAATCAGCAGTCCATTTAGTTAGAAAACAAAATCAGGACTGTCTTTCTGAAAACAGGAAGGGTGGAAATTCACTGGCAAGAACTTCTAAAAGTTAAAATTCTGCATGAGGGTTTTTTAAACATGCAATTAGATTGTGTGGCTTGCTAATTGTACACAAATAGCTTTGACTCCGTAAAAATTTCAAAATGTATGTGGCCTTTGGCTTACAGGATTGTTATGATGTTTTCTGATGTTGTTGTTTCACTCCTGCAAGGTTTTATTTGCCTTTAAAAGGGGGGGGGTGGGGGGGTTAGAATGCATTTCTCAAGAAACAATGCTCTTCTAATGCCTGAGAAAAACAGGGGCTGTGTGTCTGCTCTGTTCAGATTTCCTAAGCTGCTCTGCTTATATTAATCTTTATACATTATGCTTTGAGCAAAGCATGAATCTGAAAGCCCAGGTCATCAGACCACATGCATTTTAACACTTCATTTGAAAAGGCACTGAGTTTTCAGGTTTTGAAGACAGTCAGTATGCTCTATCTCATTCTGCGGTGGCGTAGCTATTATGTTTTGTAAAGTAGTGAATGCTAGCCAGACTTAGTTCACTTACAAACCGTTCCACCGAGAATCTCAGATATCAGGTATGCATTTCAGGTCATATTGAAGATCTTTGACTTTGGCCAATACTACCAAGTTAGTGATGTTGCACAAAGAAAATTTTACCCTACTGATTTTTGTGTGTTTTGGCTTAGAATGGTAGTGCAGCTATCAATGGGAGGAATGTGCTGAATGTTATGAATTCAGAGCCTTCACAGAGCAACGCAGAGTATTTTGTTATTAAATTATGTTTAAGCAATCAAACACAACAACCACATGCTATTGTTTTAAAAACAAACATTCTGTTGCGAGTGCATTGTTATGTATAGCTTCATTTAAAATCACATACAATTACGTCTGGCATTGTGTTTCATTCAGTAAAAATGTGGTATCACTATATGGTTTATTAGACTAACTAAATCCACTTCAAACAAGTACAATTCCCAGAAGACATTTTCTTGTGCAAACCTTCGAACACAATGATCCCTGAGGACTTGGAATTAATTCAGGAAGGGAAAATATGTTACTGGTATATTTTGTTTGGCTTTGATGGAAGAGGAGAAATTATACAAGCCTATTAGGGCACTACACAAAACATGCCAATATTTTGCATTTTCTAATATAATGAAATTTGACAGATAAGAAACAGGCCTCTGAAAATCCACTCCTAATTGAAAAAAGGCAACTTGCAATCTGTAACGCTAGGTCTTCAGTGATGTTTGGTTTATATTAGAGGAAATAGGTATGATGTAACTAATCTTACATTTTAGATCTCAGGAGGACAATGATCCACAGAAAGAAATCAACAGTGTTGAACCAGATCTATCAACAAGTCTTTTAAGAATAATTTGTAAACAGAGATCTGTAAAGAACTACTGAATTTTAAGAGTTAGTTCTTAAATAATTCTGAAGCAAATCCATATAAATATATAAATCCGTATAAACATAAATTAGTCCTTTCTAAGAAAATCCTTTCATTTCTTGATAGTAAAGATCTTTTGCTATCTTTATCAGGAACTTTTTTTTTCCACAAAAATCATTATAGTTATTTTATAGTTTATAATATAGTTTATATAGTAAAACCTGAGTTTTTATTTTGAAAAAAAATTGAGCTTTGCTGCCAATTAGAAAATGGTTTTTATCATGGAATTTAGAGTCATATATAATATATATTGAACTGTATGCGTCCTGTGGGACTGTAATATCTTTTGTGGCATAGAACTGAAATCCTGTTTCTCAGATGTCTCAGACGCTCCGGTTTTTGTAAGAGCTATATTCTTACGGAACTTGATTTCTGTAAGAAGTATATGAATATCAAACCAGGATTATTTCATTGAAAATAGGATTTCAAAACCAGTTCATATTACCTCAAGGACTTTACTAGCTGCAGGAGTACTGTAATTTTTAAGTCAATTCAAGAAATCCCGTGTACAAATATCTTAAAAAGTAATTCAGTTTGTGAAACAGAAAAGATCCAAGCCAAACACTCTAATTCTGAGTGAATCTGTTATTGCCTAGCGAAATTATGTTAGTTCTGCTGGCTCCACTGGTGCTATCTCTTATGCAGCTCTAAAAAGAAGAGAGAAGGGAAAGAGAAAGATAATTCCAGCTGGAACATTACATGTAGAAAGCTTTTCATTGTGAAGTGAGTGCTTGGAATTTGCCACAAATCCTATAAAACAGTTCAGCCTTTTGATATTGAAACAGTTGCCTTTGTGTTATATGTAAAAAGGCAAAATGCCCATGTAACAAAATATAAAAAGCTGACCAATTAACTGGAATAGCAACAAAATGAAAGTACTCCCACTTCCACAGTCAATCATTTTATTGTTTCCAAGCTGCTCAGTGCAGCCTCACTCTGTCTCAATGATTCCAAATTTACTCTGAACTCATTAGTACAAAGCTGAAGAGTTGTTCTTAATGTTGGTGTACTGTGCTTTAAAGCAATACTGTAAAGGGCAAACAAATTCTAGTACTCTGAATGTAATGCTGATGAGACAGACTCTGTGTGTGAGCAGTAGGATATTACCTTGTTTTTACAAAAGAAGTGCTTTATGCCTTTAACAGCAATGCCAAACTCTCATCACAACATTCTTTTACTTATGGGAACTTGGATAAATAAGCTTTGGTAAAAGGAGATCTGGAAAACTTCAAGAGATGTTCTTCCTCCCTGTCGTGTTCCTCTGTGCTGCTGAGACACATTCTCAGCCAGCAGTGAGTGCCATGGTATATACATGTTAAAGAACTTGAAGCACCTTTAAAAATAGTATACATACTGGTGCTGAAAATGAAGTCTATCGTAAGAAGGTTTAAGGAGAACAAGTTGAATGTCTGTGTTTGGGCAGGAAAGATAATATAGTCCAAGACCCGTTGGGATGATCAACATTTATAAACAAAGTAAACTCACTCAGGCATGTTGTTCTCAAATAAATAAAAAGCTCAAAAGTTAATTTTGTTGTATGTCTACATCTCATGGATGGACTTGGACTTCTGTAACTTATCTTCTGCAACGTTCAGGATATTGTGGTGTGGGGAATTGTAGTAGGGTATACCTGTAAAGACGCAGACTCTGTTAGTCAACACGCAGCCCAACTAGTATTTGAGTTCAGAAATGCTGCTACATTCACTTTTTTTGTTTTCTGAGTGTGTTCTTTACGGTACATTTTGACCCGTGAATCACTGCTGCCTGTTTAAACACTATATTCAATAATTTTGCTACAATCCGAGATCAGCGAAATTTGAAGTTTTCTCACTGAATAGTACCGAGAAATAGTTCATATTTGACTGCTACACAAATCCTGCTCTAGCAGACCCATTAGAACAAAGACATGCTTTATAATCGGACAAAGAACTGCCGATAATCACTGTGGGCTTTGAACCAAAATCCCGGTGACTACAATACATGTGACAGTCTCAGAAGGAAAAGCTCAAACTGCTGAGTCATATCTGCCTCAGCACAAGAAGTAGCAGTTTTTCAGTCAGCTGTGTCTTTGTCTCTTTATCATACTAAGATTTTAGAATGTGTATTTAAATGCAAAATGCACTTAAAGATATTAAAATATAAAGGTATGGGTAAAGGCATGCAGATGGAAATATGTGAGAAGCAGAAAAAAAATTGTAATTGTTAGGAAAATGAAAGAAGCATCCAAATCTGTAAGTAGATAAACAAAGAAAATGCTTTTCCCTGAGACAGTACAGAACATCGATTTACACAAAGTCATGCAGCTGACACTCAAAACCAAGGGGCTCTTAGCCTTTCCCAGTCGCTGTGGAGTTTTTGTTACTTAGAGCAGCTTCCTGCAGAATTTTCAAACCAAATGAAACAGCTGTATGACAATGAATGAAGACCTAAAGGAAAAATGAATAAAGAAAAATAATATAAGAGAAATGTGGTACTCCTTTGGCGTAGCGTGAGTTGATGAAAGGCAGGTCACAAACAGCACATAAAAAAAGCTAAACTTCAATTGACAGTCTTCTGTGTCAGAGAGGTTTAAAAGTGGTGTCCAATTCACTTTTAGTTCTCACCATCATTTCAACTCTTTCCGTAAGTTTTTCGTAACCTTATTTCATTGTATCATAAGAAACTCCTACAACTCATTTGTTTTTGTCTTTCGCTTCCCTCGTCAGTTCCCTGTATAATTTTCTCTGTGAGCTTTCAAACAGCAATTCTGTCTCAGCCTCTTCAAAGGCCTCCACTGTAGCATCACACCTACTTTACTCCCATTCCTGTTTCTTCCTATTCTCTATATACATTTTTCTCTAGGCTCACTGTTAATCATTTGTATTTTTTTCTACAAGCCACATCTATCTGGAGTTCCTTATGGCACAAAATACACCTTCTGATACAGTAACCCGATGAGTCCGGAGCATATACATTTAAGAGCATTTTAGCAACTTGAAATAGACCATAATACCTATATGTTAAAGCTTTTGGCTCTTATTTCCTTTTTTTTCTGATTTAGATAAGTTTCCTGGAACAGAAACAGCATTTTCCTCTGTAAGAAATTTTTAGTGAGAAAGTATAGCAAACTGTCAACACCCAAAAAATAATGTCCATATCCTGAAGTTCTCATTCATGAAAAATCTCTCTTGCCTTCAATGGGAATTTTCCTTCCTCTTGAATTGACTTATTTAAAAATAACATCTGACGATCTCCTAGGCTTTTGTCATAGTCATCTTTTCTGACTCTAGTTCCACTGGGTCATTATAAAACCATTAGATGGGGGTTTTCAAAGAAGATAAAGGGTTTTAGATGCTTAAGTCTCACTAAACTTCAATTGACCTGGGGCACCAATGTGGGGGGGCTCCTTGATAAGTTCCACGCTCAGTACTGATCTCCTGGGTTTGCCTCCTGGACTCGAAAGTTGCGCTGGGGAGCACAGCGTTCAAATTGAGTTTCACTTCTGAAAAACTCACACCCTAAAAATTCCCACCATAAAAGAAGCAGGGGGCAAATGGAGATTAATCTCAGAGGAAATCAAGGCCACAGTCTTTGTGCTTTTTGATTTTTTATATCACTGTACACTGAGTCATACCCAGCTGGTTCAGAGTTCATCTGCAATGCAGAAGTAAAATTTAAAGCTATCGCAGTCCAAAGCCAAAATTATTAACAGCTTTGAAGTGCTGAAATTTGGGAAGTTTCTGAAAGATATAAAGAAGGCAACTAGATTTTGCGGCACATGCAGTGCACTTGAGTAATCTACAAATAAATATCTAAAATTTCTCAAACGTTTTCTAAGAATTTTTTAAAAATTGCTTGATAGTATTGCCAAAGGAAATTAATAAAAAGGGGCCATTTGTTTGGAAACAACTTTCTGCCTGCAGGTATTTACTTACAGACTTTCTGAACCGTATTTCATGGTATTATCCGTTGTACGGTATAAAATAAGTGATCTCTGCAAGACAAGCACAGCTCATTAGCATGAAATACCAAACAGAAAGAGCGGCCAAATTGGTCAGAGCCCAGTCACCTACAACTGCAAGCAGCCACTTCATAAAACCACCGTCAAACAAACATCAGGCTCCATATTCAAACTTGCTGATACTCCTATTTCTAAAAACTCTCCCCAACCCTCACCTCTTAGAGAGTTAACGATCCTGACCAGTGACCTACATGTATTCATGGCTTGTGTATACTCATTTGTTTTCACGCCAACTTTGCCTTTTAGTTTACACTGCAATTTTTTCTCCGTGAAGTAAAACCCCACTGTATTTATAAAAAACTTTTTTTTCTCTCAGCCTTTTTTCTAGTATACAACACTAAGCCAGGCTGAGCTAGAACTGGATGCACAGTTCAGAAAATAACAGTAACAGAAAGGTTACTAAGATGACAGGAAAAAAACACCTTATTTTTAAAATGTTTAATATAGATTAACCTCTTGTCCTTCCTGAAATGGAAATACTGCCTTGGAGAAGTGCTTTAAGGCTAGCTATAGGCACTGCTTTTTATTGATCAAGCTGTGAAATTGATTTCATAGATACACAGCAAATGTAATTTAAATTATTGACTGTTTTTTCATGGAATATTCTGATAATCAGGATGTGTTACCCAGTATCAAGTAGTTTAGCAGTAACAAATTATCAGTGGTCATTATCATATGTGACAATCTAATAATGTTAAGTAACACTATTATTTCAGGAGTGTAGGATCAAATAATTTATTACCTCAAGTTACAAATTATGTTGGATAATAATTGCAACCACTTAAGGTATTTGGGGACAGACAGAAATAACAAAACAGCTATTATTATGAAAGGTAATAACAGTTTAAAAAGAAATATTTGGTTCTTGCCAAAGAATAAGATATGCCAAAGATAATCCTGGACTCTCGCAGCTGTGGTAGTGCAAGTAGCTGACTGGGGTTGTAAACATCCATCCCAGACTCCTCCATACGGAGGAAAACTCTCTGTTGGCACGAGCCCAGAAGAAGCATTTTCTGTACACGCCACATCTATCAGTTCTCCACTGCCATCAGCATTTGTGGCTAGGTTGATGAGCTGATGCTAAAAGCTATCATGAGACTTAATAGCAACTGGAGCTTGGGTGTGGAGAGGACCTGATCGGTGATTTTTCAATCTCTCAGGTTAGTATGACTGCAGAAGTTGAATTTATGCTCTTTTTTTTAGATAGGTTAGCATCCAGCTTAGCAGGAAACATTTTTAATGGTAGCAACTACACGGAAATCCATCTAAGTATGTATTGATTTTCCAAAAGTGAGTTACCTGATACAGGTTGTTTATCCCCCAACTATATCTCACTCTTTCTTCCCATAAACACTGCCGCTTTACTGTGGAAAAAGCATTATAGTATTGTATAAACTTGCCTCTGTATCTGCACCACACAAATGCTTGAACTGTTTCTAAGACTAGTTATAAAACTTCTTTGAGCAAATTCTAATAAAATCTTATAAATCAATACATTAAGAAATTGTCGAAGTTTTCAGGAAGTGCCATGTGTAAAAGTTTAGAAATCTCTAAGAAATTAGTACATGAGATTGATATTTCCATATCCTTCCTAAACTTACAACTCCTGATTTTTTTTTCCCCTAGATCGCCCAGGTTTGTTAAATGTGAAGCCCATTGAAGATATACAAGACAATCTGTTGCAAGCTTTGGAGCTCCAGCTAAAGCTGAATCATCCAGAATCATCACAGCTGTTTGCAAAGTTGCTTCAGAAAATGACGGACCTCAGACAGATTGTAACGGAACATGTGCAGCTTTTGCAAATAATAAAGAAAACGGAGACAGATATGAGTCTTCATCCACTCCTACAAGAAATCTATAAAGACTTATATTAATGACCATAGTAGTTCTAATCCGCTGACATAATGTATGTTCTTCAGATTGCACTATTTCTTTGAGGGAAAATTTTGCATACCTAAGAAATTACTGTGAAACAGCATTTAAAAAGAGAGAGCTTAGTATAGTAGATCTATTTTATGCATATTGTTTATAAAGACACATTTACAAATTACTTTTAATATTAAAAATATCTATATCATGAAATTGTTGGCAGTATTTTCAGAATTAATTTTTTTAACTATCTTATTTCTTAAAATTGCTTGTCCAGTATGATTGATGCTTCACTGAAGTTGGTTAAGCATGCAGTTAAATTTTCAACTTAAAAATAAAAATCTTTTTTCTTAAACATTTCTAGGAAAACGTTTTAAGTATTATGTTTGATTTTGTGCTCCCAAGGCAGCAGCAAAATAACAATAAAATTGAATCACAGATTACTGTCACTTCCTATGACAGGCAAAAGTTGGAAAAGTCAGGTCTGACAATATCTGTGCCTACCGTAATATAACTGTACACGGACAGAGCTCGGTAAAGAGGTCTTCGTGTAAGAATTAGGCCCATCATTTGTGGGCAAACCCCAAAAGTAGATGCCATTTCAGTAATTAATTCAGGAGGGAACATGCACTGCTTATCACTCTTCAATCGCTCTGCTCAGGCAGTGCCGAGGCAGGTGGAGCAGCAGCCTGGAGGAGGCACGGCACAGCTGCCCCCCACGGCCGCCAAGGCACGTGCCACAGCAGCTGGTGCTGACGCAGCTTCGGGCACTCTGGAGTCTGTAGTTGGAATAGGTTTGTACAAACCACTTGGCCTGCAGCCGTCCCAAATTATTTGATGAACTATGGTTGAACAATATATTCGGTCAGAAATGTCATGGAGAATTGGAATAGCGTGACTCTTCCTGAACAAAAGCAAGGTTCAAATTCATTCTTGGAAATGTAAACCTGTAGTGGAAACCCGACGATGTTGGTTTGACTTGAGCTATCCTTGTTCATCACCGGGAACAAGAACGCTTTGATATGTACGCTGCCGTTAAGGTTGTTAATTTTCTGATATATATGTTGCCCTATAATGTCACCTAAGATTTCCCCTGGGAGCAAAGCATAGGATAGTGAATAAATTTAACAGAAGGTAAATCTACTTACACTATCTTCGCCTGGTGTTCTCAGTGCTGACATGAGGTTCCCTTGGATTCCCATTGAGCTGTTTGTGAAGGCGACCCCTGCCAGTCAGGCAGGTGTGATCCACACTGGTGGGCCAGAAGAGGGGACGTCAGGAAAAAAAGCCGGTAATTGTAACGTATATTGAAGTCAGGAGTGGTCCTCAGCTGAATATCCTTGGTTTCCTCACCATGTCCCCGTTGTGCTTATGTAGCAAAAAGTGTGACTTAAACTTAGTGAGACAAGTTCAGTGGTGATGCAGAAGTGGACCAAGAGGTAGTGTAAGTGCAACGTGAGTAGGCTGGATTTTCAGGGAGTCTGAATTGGCCTTACTTCCAATGGAGACCTTGAAAATCTAAGTTGGTGCAAGTTATGCAATAAAGAGGCTGACAGAGGCAAATATTCAAATAAATCCTTAAGCTCATGCCTTCTGCAGCTGAAACTATTTCCTACTACTAATTTCAGATAACCTCTGGGCCTATGGTCAGTAGTAAGCGTTTTGCTCACCGGGGAGTTTGGAGAATTGGATCATTCAGCCTAGAGATTTAAAACCCACAGGTGAAATTGCGCTGAGATGAAGTCAGTACGAGGCTGAAGCGAGCAGCTTTGATCTTCGCCAAGTTTGCAATGAGATCATTTCGGGTAACTGAGAAATGCTTGCCCTCAAGCAAAGGGAACGTGGCGTGCTAACGCTCAAGGCTGCAGGTTTCCTGCGCCTTTCAAGCCAGACACATCGTGCTAGCTGAGTGTCGGGTTCTGACAGGAATTACAAGCACACTGATTTGTGGTTGTTACAATTCAAAAGAAAATATTCTCTCTCTCCTTATTTTAAGTTGTTTTCCACCGGACGTTTGCAATGTTGCCATCCATCACTTAGTGGGAGAACCTCTCTTAAATCGCAGAGTTCATCCCCTCCTGTAGGAGGACATATTAAAGATGAACTGGCGCTGAGACGGACACAGCTCCAACACTGAATTCCTATAATAGCAGCACACAGCAAAAACTATTAATCTGAGCCTGCATTTCTTACACAATCCAATTTCACATTGGCTTCACTGGAAATGAGAGTTCAGAATTAGTTTTAAGGAAAGAAGACTTCTAGGGCCTGTTCTTATGTAAGTAATATTAAAAATTATTTGAGAAGGCCAGTGGAAGAGATGCACTGACAATGAAATTAAGTTCATTACTTTGTTACAGGGAAAAAATCAATGTAACCAAGAAGCACATTAACCCAAAGAGCTTAATTCTACTTTATTGCAAGCAGTAATAGTTTTGAAAGCAGCAGTTTAGCGGTGTCACTGTTTAAGCCATCCAGTCCAATATGGACATATACAATCCATACATTCTGAGAGCGGTAGCGTAATCATAGACATAATGGTCTAAGGATAAAAGAGAAGACAGTTTTGCAGGAAAAGGTGTTATCCTTTATTGGGACGAAGGGACTGCGTGCCCAAAAGCCAATATTCTTCTTTCAACTGTATAAGCCGCTCCAATAAAATATATTGTTCTCCCTACATCCTGTCTTCTCTTACATTCTGATAGTTGTTTTCCTTAAGCCATGGAAAATGTTAATTTTTATGTGAATTACTAATCACAGAAATGTTCTGATTCTAAACAGTTACATCATGGTTAGGAAGTTTTGCCTAAAATACTTTTCTACAAGAATAGGTCTTAAGGGAAAAATGTTCATTTAATGGACAATTGCTATGTACTAATTTAGAACAAATGACTGTTATGAGGATATGAAAACATTTTCTCAAAAAATAGCATTTTCTCTTGTGAATTATATTCAGAATTTTGATCTAATTGTAAATACTTTCTGTTTCTATGGGACTTTATTTATTAAAAACAAAAAAAAAAACCTTGCTAATGGGAGTTGATAAGTAGGTTGTAATATTTTCAGACTCTCTAGAGTTTTGGTTAGAATGGGCTATGTCATAAACGAACAATCTGGGGTTTGATCTTCAGTGCTACTAAAAACATTTAACAATTCAAAAATAGAAACAGTCAGCTGGTATATGCCTGCCTTTGAAGAACTTCATTTTGCTGGTGTTTTATTGTCCTTAGTCATCTGCTCACTACATCCTAACAGCTTCAGAGGTGATGCGCTGAGTGGGGTACTGGTACATTCCCACAGGGTTTAGAACTTCTGAGCTGTTCTTCCATCTCACAGTAGTCGTCTTGTCTTGTAGACAAGTCTACGTTTTGTAGATCAGTATTGTACACTGATCTGCTTTTTCAGTAGAAAAATGCCAGAGGTAAATCATGTCCAGAGAAAGTCACTGGGTGTACCTGCACATATCCAGCAGCTACCTGCCAACCTCCCTCACCGTGCCAAGCATCAGCCAGCCATCAAAGCGGTTCTTGGAAGTGCTCACAGGTCTCTATGTAGCAGGAAAGATGACCTTCTTCAGAGAAAGGTCATTGGGGACCATTTCGATAGTAAAGGTTGCTGTCAGTAGCCTACGTTTAGATGAGAGAAAACCACTTCCAGCATCACCATTATTATAGCAAAGGCAGTCGAGACCATTTTAACCACTGTTTCCAAACCAGCAAGGAAACTGGCCTACCGACACAGGTAGCTGTTTGCCCACCAGCACTACACGAAAGGAAGCAGCTGAGCTGCGTGTTCCTAACACCACCTTTTACTAACACAGCCAGCCCTTCAGCACGCTCAAGCAGTGCAGCCCAGAGAATGGGCTTCCTGGTCACTGCTGTCACAGCCCGTGTCCCAACGCTCGAGCAGTGCCCCAGGCCTGCCCTGCCCTGCCCGGCCGCTGTGTCACACACGCTCGGCGTTTCAATTCACAAAGCCCTGGGGGATCAGGATTTAGTATTTGATTGGCGGTTGTAAACTCTGTCTTGAAGTTGAGTACATTTTAATGGGACTTCTCCCTTTCAAATAAGAGGTAACAGCTCTCCCTTAAACAGATGTAACATCAGCTTTGTAAGCATATGCAATACAAAGCTGCAGCTAGACATTTATAGGAGGAAGACAAAAATGGGGGGGAGGGGGCACCCAACACACTAGCCTCCTGGATCAGCTGCTCAATCATACACCTGGCAAATGCTTCAGGTTTTCATTCAAGCACTGGAAAAAATGATGTGCCTCACCTCACACCCCCTCCCAACTGCCTTGCTTACAGCAGTTAAAAATCAGCTGCATAGCTGTGTCTCCAACGGCAGGAATACAGCGGTACTTTCACACTTACCAGCACTAACCAGCCCTGAAAACACTGATAATTGCAGGAAAAGCAGTTTCTGAATTTCTGATTTTTCATTTTGATACGCAGGGTATAAATATGAAAAGAGTGGCGAAGCAGCATATCTGAAATATTGCTCACTGGCTTTAAGAAAACAATCAGTAGCCAACAAGTGGCCCAACAACAAAAGGAAGTGAGGAAAAGATTCCAAAGCTTCAGATGCAATATAATGTGTATGTGTGCGCACGGGCAAGGGCATACCTAATATTCATTTATAGTACAGCTCCTAACCAGAGACCATTACCAGTAATCTCTGGGTGGAAGAACTCCAGACAGTAAAAAATAACTGCCACATGTCACCTTTTGGCTCATGCATTCTGAGAGTTGCCTCAACATACATACCACTCATTTTCCAGTATAGAAAGAATATTTAGATCTAAGTATTTTGACTTCTGATCAACCTGCATTGCCATCCAGCCCTCTATTTCGTCAGTCCTCTTTTGCCACAGTCCTACTTTCACGACATAAATCCGGATAGATTTCCCCTCCCTGTGCGGCTGGTGTTTGATACACATTTCCCCAAGTCCCAGTGTAGAGCTGGAGATGGGTATGAGCAACTGCAACTCCGGGTATGGAGGCAGCGCGGTTTCACTGTGCCTGCTCCTCCATCAGACCTGGCAAATACGCGCTGTTTCAAGGACCGTACGGAGTAGCCCTGTTTATGGTACCCTCCTCTCCCGGCCTTTGCATTCTGTGCAACAGCTGCACACTTGTGAAGATATCAGCTCCTCTTCCCAACACACACAGCGTGCAATCTTGGAACCGTATTCTAATCGTACTTATTTGTATGCAAGGCACCTACAGTTCCTAAACAAGATTAGAGAGTCCTGTTATACTTGGCCTTAGCGACACCAGAACTGTTCCAAGTAACTTACACACCAAGACAGGGCAGACAAACGGAGAGAGCAGTAAGTAAATCTTACATTGCCCTGCTCAGGATCCACGGACAAGAAACGACACAGCTTAGCGCCCAGCTGGGATGCTCAGGCCGCCACTGACAGGTTTTGACGTTTTTACCTTGCAGCCAGCCAGCTGCCTTATAAGACTTGGTGTTTGCAAGAAGTTTTAGTGTAGCAAAGCCAGCAAACAGCATCTATGCATCAATACGCCTTCAGAATATGAATAGCTAGTTCAATTCACAGTCACTTTAACGACATGGGTCTTTGTTGTTTGATGTATCAAATCCAGTGCTAGATTATTGCAAGAACAGCCTCTGCACTAAAGCCTGTCTAGATCATCCAGCAGGAATTCTCTGCGCCAGCCTTACTCTGGGCAAGCCTTACTCAAGGTTGTAACTCTTAGGTCTTCAGGGTTAAATTCTTTGGGACTTTTTTTAAACGTGAAATTGATGTACTTCCACAGATTTTTGCAAATGGCTAAAATCAGTTCTCAGCTCTCAAATGAGACAAGTTTCTAATTATGGTTTTGCTAACTGAATGGAACTTTCAGCTCTGCTTTAGAAAAGGGTATGCATGGTAAAGCAGAAAAAGTTTTAGCTGCAAATGAAAATAGCCCTTCTATTGAGACACATATTGTTTAAGGACTTTCTTTTTTAATTATTAAGCTTCCTTATTGTGCTGGAAATGGGTAGCATTTTCATAACAGCATTGGCCAAGAGGAATATCCATTGCTCATAATATTATATGCTGTTACCCAACGAGGTTTTTTTAGTTCAGTGGAAACGACGAGGGAAAACTGTACTCTCCAGAGGCAGGGGAGGGAAGGAGAAATACGCAGCACCATTGGTTCTCACACTGGGAAGAGCTGGCAGTGCAGGAGAAGATCTTGTCCTGCTTGCTGCAACGATGATTAAAGCATTCTGTTGTGTCAGCATATCCTCAGTTTGTTAGTGCTAACTCTCAGCTGGCCATATCCTGCCAGATTTGCAAGCAAAGCCTGCCAAGCCATCTCAACAAAAATGTAGCTTTAAATATTATAAATGATGCTGCATTTTGCTGTGGAAATGTTTCCTGAAAAGGCTGTTCCAAAACATCCTTTATTGTTGGGGGAGGGGAGCAAAAGGGGCCTGGGAGAGGGAGGAGGGAGGAAAAAGAGCTACTTTTAATAGACTTTTTTTTTCTTTTGAGGCCAGAGATTCATTTCACATCATTCTGTAAGACCAAATGGATATTTTTTTCCCAGTGACTATAAAACATTACAGTAATAATTTTGTATGTAAGTTTTGGCAACTAAGCTTAGGGTGGGAGGAAGGACAGAGGGCATCTTATTTTATGAAGGATTGCAGTGAGGGATTTTGCAATTGATCAGTTAGTAAAACCTTTTTAGTGGACATCTGTTTGCTGGCAAAAGAGGTCTCGCTTCTTCCTGTTATATTGAATAAAAAATCACAGCAGAGCAAAGGAGGTGGCTTTCATAGTAAGGGCAAGGTTTGGGTTCTAGACCCAAAAAAAGAAGTTGGGTCTCTGATAACAGGATAGTATCACAAACTGTTCAACCAAACCTCTCCAAATCAGCTGTTCTTGTGAAACCTCGCTTGCTATGCTTTCTCCTTTTAACATGTAGGACCCAGAGCCGACACCACAGAGGCCATCCCACGTGCAGAGCTCCAAACATACGTGCAGGCACGCACAGAAAGACAAAGCCGTGCAAATCCGAAATTCCAATTGTGACCCACTGGTATGGGGAGGTCCTTTTACCAAAAACATTGTCTCACAAAATTTAGCCTCAAAAGAGAAGAAATCAAAGGAAAAGGAATGTTTAGCATCACACAATCGGAAGCAGATCCTGACGTGCCCAGTCCAACTGTCCACCCTCATGTGCAAAGAACAGTTTCATTGCAGTGATGAATCCAGGTTATCCTTGCTATCTCTTAGCTGAACTCTGATCAAAAGACCTAGTAGCTATTTAGCTGAACATTTCTACACATCTTTTATACTTCTTTTGCTTTTTGTTTTCACATTTTTCTGCATTTTACAAGAGCGGGTTTATGCCACATTAATTCTGGCCTGCTGGGCTCTTACAGGCAGGACAGAACGTTCTGCATACTCTTCTGCATATACACTTTGAGGTACAAACATGATGGATTTGTAGTCTATGCATTTTTACAATAAAAGGTAAACAAGGGCAACAAAGCCAGCTTCAAGGAAAATTGGACTTTCAAGGTGCTTTGCCTTAGCAAGATCAATTTATGGAATAAAATTCCCTGAGTCTTATTATTAAGCTTGCGCTTGCGGTCCAGTGGAAAAAGATGCTGCAAATGACTATCAGAAAAAGAGGAGGGGTGTTAATTATTAAAAATAAAATGTATTAAATGCTTAGTATATTAATATCTCTTTTTAGTTTGCAGTTGTTATTAAGAAAAATTAAGATGTGCAAAGATAATGGAAAATTAAGTCACTGGGAGTTGTTTACCTTAGTTTCTGGATGAACTCTATAAGTGATCATTGCATTTACCATTGTAATGCAAAAGTCCAGAATCTGCTTGCAAGTATAATTCAGATCTTGTACAAGGTTGTTCAAAGCAATGGCATTATGCCAAATGAAATCACAGTGGATGAAATCATATGAAAAAAATGGATTTTCAAAACAAGACGGAGTTGCAAGGGCAGTATTTGGATATCTGGATATACATTTGGATATAAAAGGGCACTTTTGGCATCCAGCAATAAAACCGCTGCACTCATACAGTGAGTGTTTTCTGATGTAAGTTGTTTGTGGACCCCTGTAAGCACAACCTTTAATTTGCTCTTTGTAGAAGACTGTGAGGTGCTTTACCTGCAAGGTACGATACAAGCGCGGTGTGTTTCTACTTCGTGCTACCATAATAAATTGTCATTCCTGGACAACTGCCATATACAACTTGACCCATATATTATAAGGGAGGAAACCATGGGCTGTAAAGCACCACTTACGGCGTTTATAGGCAACCTTTCATCGGTGCTCGCTCTGCACTGCACTTCCGTCTGCACACAGCGAAGCGGTACCTGTTAACGAATACCGAGCCTGGAATGTAATTAACCAAGTTATAGGGAGTTTGACTGAAAACCTTCTGAATCCGAGGGAATATCTCCAAATCTGGGATCAAGCCTAAATAGTAGCTGTTGTGTTTAGAGAAATATCCAGTTTGTATTATATTCGACATGACCGAAGTGCTCACGGTTTGGATTCTGGCAGCTCCCGACCAGACGAGATTTCCAGTTCTGTGGAATGGGCAGGGGCTGTTCTGTGCTGGTTGGCTTCGATGCCCAAGAGCTGGGCACGTTCAGTTCACTACTATAACCGCATCACCGGTCTCATGTGGGTGCTTCCTTATGCCACATCTCACTTTGCATTTCAATCCCCGTCAAGAGACAGTACAGAAGAACCCCAGGTACAGCACTTATTAAAATATTCCTGTTTTCACTCAGTCCTAACTTTCAGTTCACAAAAGTGCTTCTGCCAGTGCACAGCACCACTGAAGCCACCTTTGAACCAGGACTGCTTGTAGGATTGTTCTCCGAAGGATGAAACACAATAACGAGCATCAGACCCTGAGCACTGCCGCTCGCCCTTCGCTCATGAATAGCCGCACGTGTCCTGCGCGCAGGGCAGGGTGGGCTTGGGCAGGAACCCTGCGGTTGTGTCGGAAGCACTCCGTAACAGCCACGCTGCTTTGTGGTGTGGTGTGCAGTGCCTCCCAGCCTGCCCCACAGCCCGCTGTCAGGTGGCTCACCAACGGTGCTCCCCTCTGTGCTGTCAGTGAGGAGCCAGGGCACTGCACCCAAAGCCAGCAGGATTCCTCCTAAATGGAAGACTGGGGATACCTGTCCCACGTAGGCAGAAAAGAGGTTTGCAAAGAACACTACATGCAAAGTATTGTGAAATAGAAATTAGACGTTAAAAATAGTGACAATAGATTGTTGGTGCCATTGCTGCCCCCTGAGGAGCAACACGTGCACACTCAGTAAGGAGCACAGTGTGACCCTTGCCAGCATCTCGAAGCCCGGCTGGTTGGCAGCAGCTGAGAAGTTCCCTTCTGTACCAGCAAGGACCACCTAACATCCACCTGCAGGAACATCCACATTCAGTTGTGGGCATTATTCAAACAAGAGGGAGAGAGGAGATGGTTGTACCAAGAAGCACGTCCGACTGGTTTTCCTAGTGCATGGCCCTGGGAGGGAGCAGCAGCGCAGGGAGCTGGCTGGGTGCAGAGCAGAGGACACAGCCCGTGGCTGCTACACCCCAGGTTCTTCCCATTGTCCCCAGTTCCTGTTCCCTGCATCCGGCCTGTGCCTTCGCTGGGTGTGAGTGTCTGTCTTGCTCAGAGTTATGATACTTTGGTGAGCAGCCAAGGGGCTGAGGATACAAATTATAATAGCATTTCCTTCCCCAGAAATCATTGTGCCAGGGGATGGGAGCTGTGCAGACCCAGATGTTCCTGCCTTCGGCAGCTATCCTGAGGTCAACGGCAACCTTAAGTCATCCCGGGAAGGAGCATTTTGCCGATCCCATAAGGCAGCAAACCTTCTCCCCGGGAGCTGTGATCGAGGGGACTGAGTGGGAACTTAGGGGTGGTTTTCCTGCTGAGCGTGAATGCATGATCGAGGTTTATCAAAATTATTATATAAAATTATTGCAGTGGGGCTGAAAACAGGAGCGCACTTCTGCAAAACCAAACACAAATGTCATCCGCAAAATCAGTTTCTAGTGTGCAATGGGACAAAAATGAGACAGTTCAAAACCTCCATGACTATATCAAGAAGCCCTGGTGAAAACCCAGGTTCAGACCCTTCTTCCTGAGCCACTTTATTGGAATCTAGTTTTCCTCAGCTCTGGTAGGTATTTTAGCCATTGCAGCCAGTTTCTTTTATAGTTTGGGGGGTTTTGGTTGTTTGGTTTCTGGTTTTGTTGGTTTTTTTTTTTTTTTTGGTGGACCTCTTCTACTTTGCATGAATAAAGGGGCACAGAATGTTGCAGTACCCATCTGGAGGGCAATGCAGGCACTTGAAAGCTGTCCCTCACGTTACAGGTGAGTGCTGCAGCTCGTTGGCCTTTCCCTGTCCCTTGTTTGATCTCACTCTGATCCACATTTAGCCAAATGAATCCAAGGTCTGGCATTCCGAAGAGCTGAGCGCCAAGCAACTGGACTCTGAATACTGAAATATGGATTTAGGAGCCTAACTTTAGGCACTGGTTTTGAAACTCTTGTGCAATTCACATTGTGAGATAGCGTAGGGACAGTAGTGTGTCTAGGAGACACTTGCAACAAACATTCTCCTTTACATTATAAACAAGCCTTAAATAACTAGTAGATGGAGCTATTACCCAATCTGTTGTGGTGTTTGCTTTTTTGGGAAAAAGAAGAAAAAAAAGGGGGGAGAGAGGGGGAGGGGAAGACATTCCAAAGTACCCTACAGAATTTTGGAAAAATGTTTTCTGCACATTTTTTTTCTTTTCAGTAAAATGACAACAACAACAAAATGAATGAGTCCCATGTTACAGATCAGACAATGTTTCTTAACAGGGTTTTAAAGCTTGTTGTTACACAAATGTGATTCCCACTGCCAAGAGCAAGCTAATATATTTTTGGCCTGCCTGGTAAGTCTTAAATCACAGACAGTGGGTACATTTTGCTTGACATCCAGAGGAACAAAATTTCATTTTGATAGCTGCATGGCAAAGCACTCCTTCAAAGCCTGTTCCACTGCGCTTAGACACACCAGACCTCCTCGAGCTCAGCAGGCGTTCTGCATGTGTCAGGGCTGCAGGGCACAAGAATGTTGTCATATGATTATATCTTCTGATTTTCTTAGAAATTACCCCAGCTGCGTTTTAATGCTGCTGCTATAATTTGAAATGAGTAATTGCTCAATGGATTAAGAATCCAACATATTTTACTGGGCATTTTAATACATCTTTCAAACATGGTTTCAAAGATAAAATCTCAGCCTCCAAATTGCACCTTTACTGAAGAAATCACGTCGGTCTACTCAGACCATGCTCAGCTCCCTGGTTTTACAGCCCTATGCATGACCAACCCAATGGAGAAGGTTAATTCAGGAGTGGTCTTTCAGCAAACAGCTCAAAATGTTTTATAACAGTCAGTATCAGCCAGATTCATTTTACTGGTGGGGGAAGCTGGAGCACGGGGGTTGCAGGTAAGTGATTAGCCTGAGATCATCCAGAAAGCCAGCTGCATACTAATCCCCCTGTTACAGGGTCTTCTGCAGTGTTCCTGGAAATGTTTCTTTCACCAAGTGGAAAAATCCACTGGCCATCTCAAAAAAAAACCCACTAAAAAGATTTTAATTTACAAACAAGAAAGCTAAGCTAGGACCATTGCTTTAAAATTTCATTTCCCAAATTGTGTCTTTGCTTGCAAGTGAGCAACTTCTTTTTTTTTTCTTCTTCTTTTTTTTTTTTTTTCCCCATCCCAGTGGTTTTGTGTGCTGCTCTCTCCCATCTCATTGAAAAGCAGGGGTGCCTGGATAACGTGAAGATGCACTACTCTAGAGAGATCACCTCAGGCCAGTGTACATGTTTAATAAACAGTAAACTGAAATTAAATCGTCTAATGGTATGTTCTCTAACCAATGTAATGCATCCAGTTGCTGGGATGGAGCCCGGCACTGGAGCTGGCTTTGCTAGGACAGCTTTATCCCTGCTAATCGCTGCCTCTAAAACCAAGGGTCCTTTTTCTGTTGGCACCGAGTTGTTCAAGCCACCCATGCTGGGAAATATCCTTTGGTGTTATCGTACTGAAGCAGAAAGCTACAGTTTGCAAGAGGTATTGAAGGAGGTGAGGAAAGGTTCTGTAAATTGAAATAAAAATAACAGAAACACAGAAACTGCAGTGCTGCCAAGGGAAGCTGAGGAAATAACAGACTAAAGATTCATCGTTCATATCTTCTTAAGTCTTCACAGTAAAAGGTTAATTCCTACCAGATGCTTAGAATAATTAGAATTAGCAACAAACTGGAGTATAGCAAGTAGGAAAAGAATAGGTTAAGTATGTTCAGCTGGGTTAGATATATTCAAATTAGCAAGCTGCAAGGAAATTTACCCTGGAGTATTTAAGGAAATAGCTGAAACAATCTGAACCATTAAACAATTATCTTTAAGAACTCATGGATCATGGAAAAGTGAGGTCTCAAAGGACTTAAGAAGGACAAATTTCTTTCTTCTTCCCCCCCCACCCCCCACCCCCCCCCCATGCTCCCACCCTCCCTTCTTAAAGGAAAAAGAAGGGACTAGGAGAATTACAGGTCAGTCCAGTTTCAAATGCTCAGCTGGTTACTGATCTGTTTGAGTAACTATCCCTCTTACAATATCCAGCCAACAACAAGATAATAAGCAGTCCACATATTTTTGTCGAGAGTAAAATCATGCCACGTTAATTTAATTTCCTTTTCTGACAGAATAATTGGCCTTGTGAGTAAGGAGGAAGCAGGAGATGTGCTATGACACGACTGCACAGTTGAATGTAACAGTCGTACAAACGAGGTAGTGAAGCACCGAAAGGTGAAGCTATTACAGGTGCAAAAAATAGATTAAAAAGTGATTTTTTGGGAGTTTGCTGTCAAACTGAGAAATCATACCAGCTGGGAGGCACAAGGTTTTGCCTGGGCACTATCTGCTTTGAAGTTTTTCTTAACGACTAGGGCGGCAGAGTATCCGGCACGTTTAGAACACTTCTAAGCCACGTCACAGAGACTTACACATTTTGGAGCAAAAGATTTTAATTCAACCTGATCTTGAGATAATAAAGGAAGCGTCTGGAAGCGAGACAGCAAGGTTCAGCAAACAAAAGCGTGAAGCTTTACCTACACAAGAAAAAAATGATATGCCATTACAAACTGCGGAGTAGTTGGCAATTTGTGGCATTGCTGCAGGGAGTGAGTATCTGGGCAGAGCAAACCATGACCCCAGTGCACACCAGTACGGTGCTGCTGTTGCCACAAAAGGCACTGCTCGGTAGCCAAAACATCTGGTAGGCTGACAACTGACACTGCCCACCACTATCCACGATTGTTATGTCCTTGCCTTGACGGCACAGTCCTAAGATGCCTGAAAAGGGCACAGGGAGGAGAACTGGGAAACAAAAAAAAACAAAAACAAAAAAAAGGCACCTTATTTAATTTCTTATGTAGGATGTGAGTTTCTTTCTATAGGAAGACCCTGTTTCTTGGCGAGGAAAGCCATCCTCCTGTGCCAGTAGTAAACCAGTCCATAATACGTTCACTCTACTCTGCTTGATGGCATCTCAAACGCATTTGTGTCGGGCATGCTCCCGCGCCAACAGCGCTCTTTCGAAAGACATTTTGAAACCAGACAATTGTATTAATCTGTCTTTCCCTCTCTAGTAGACTTGCACTAATCAGTCTCTCGTGCATAGTCTACTGTTCCCACGAATTGCTGGAGAGGGAGGACTTGATGTTCCCCAGTTCAAGAAAAAGCCTCAGGAAATTGCAAAAAGTCCTAAAAAGCCACAGTTTGTTTTCATAGCATTCTTTTCCTTTTAGAGAAGAAATAGATGTTTTTTAACATTCTCTCTGATATTCCAAGAGTTAATGGACATTAGTGATCTAAAAACTGCAGAAAAAAAAAAACAAACTGTGGCACAAGACACTGGAAAGATAGCTTGGCTAATTAGCAGGGCTTCGTTTATGTAGGAAAAAAGGATGTTTAAGTTACACCAAAGAGTCTCAGATTTATTTTTTTTTTTTGTCAGCATCTGTTTCTGAAACGATTGCTGGGTTCCCTCTAGGTCCTGTCCTCTAGCTATTTTACTATTTACAAAGCAAAAAATGTGCATGTATATTATGGCTTGATTTCATACTGCTTAATTTAAGACTGCCTAAAAGCCACGCTTCCAAGTGGCCTCATTCTACAAAGCGGAGAGTTCAGCGTGGCACTAATCTCCTGCAAAGATCCATGTTTCAGGCTGTGGCAGGGCTTGCACGCTGAAGATGCTGCTCCTTCTACAGGCTGCAGATGTAAATTTGAGATGACTAAATAAAAATGAGCCAAACATAGTCTATAATACGCTCCACAGTGAAGTGACACCCTGTATTTTCTTAACAGTTTGGAAAGAATTCTTTCTCTCAACTAATGGATGAAATTCTGAAGGTGTCTGCTACTGTAACTAAATAATATCATATATACGTGGAACCTAGCAAAGCTGATCTCGGTTCATTCTTCTCTTTCTCTTCCTCTAGTTTCCTCTTTTCCTTCTCATTTTCACATTTGTGAGACTTGTACCAGTACAAAATTATTTTGTGTCAGACAAAGGAAATCTGAGGCAGAAAAAATTTTGGGTCTCTCTGAAAAAAATCTAAAATTTTACGCTATTACACAGTCTTTCCACTTGATGTGATTGTATGTACTTCTCCCCACACTGGGATGTGGTGGCCAAGGTCACTTCTAAGCCTTCAGGGTGCCCAAGTGCTGCAATGTTTCCACAGTGCTGACGACAGTTATCACTGGCTTTTCCTAGGGACCTTGACACAGCCTTGCTGGAAAGCTGAGATTTACTTTACGGGACATACACTCAGTCCTGTGCAGCGCTGAGCTTCTTTGAGGGGCATCTGTGTCGCTCATTTGCATTATGTGCACAAAAAGATGTTAAAGGGCATTCAGTGTTTTCAGAAAATAATTAATTGGAGGATCGAGTTCTCAAAGACCAACCTAAGTTTGAATTTAGAGATCCCGGTATGAATCCATCCCCCTGGAAATCATTGTAAGAGGATCAGACTGAGTTTGTAACAGAGGTGTGATCTGATGGTAGTATTTCTCTTCATATTCAAGAAAAAGGGTTCAGATTTGCCTTTCAAAAAATATGACCCAGTCTTGCCTGGGAGCCCGTTTCAGAAGGTACCACACATGTTACTGGAGCCTCTCCCAAAATGTTGGGTGCTCAGAACTGGCTGTTCCGGGTGACAGTTCTCCTCTCTGTTTTTGGCTGTTGCATTTATTATTAGAGGACAAGCAACAATACATTAAATGCTTTCTTAATGTTTGTTTCTATTAGGCAATTGTATTTGCCATGGGGATAATATGCAATCAGGGCTGGAAGAAGCAGCAATGTTTGCAAACTGTGGATGGGTGAGGTGGAAATTTTTAGAGGGTACATCCAAGAACAGAAGAAGGGTCTACAAGGCAGATTTTTCATTAAAGTGTGGTCCAAGTATGCAAATGTGGGAAATTGCTCCTTTAGCATACAATACAAAATGCCTCTAACAGGTTGAATTGAGCAACAGATAGCACATGACTAGCTGCTGCTGCTAATGTGACTGGTGCTACTATGCTGATCCCCACAAAGGAGCCGGTGATTTATTATTTCTAAAGGCAGAAATGCTTATTGCAGACATATGTCCATACTGTTCTCATTAGCAAGGGTTTATCCGCTGAAGGAAACCCCTTTCTATGGACACGTCCTCACCAATGTCCTGTGAAAGCAGGACCTGCAAGTTAATTGCGTTTCATCAAAGTGTTTCCTTTATTTAGCTTAAATGTGTTGGGTTTTTTCCATTTCATTGGTAAAAGCGTTTTCAGACCTGGAGCTGCCAACAAAGCCTGCAAAACCCCACCCTTGACACAACAAATAGATTAACTGTAGGTTTAACTACCTGTGTGAACGTGCAGTTCACCGATTTGCTCATAAAAAGCGAGGGATGTTGCAGGAGCGCAGGCTACACCTGCTAATGTACACAGCATCTTGTCACACCAAGTTTTGCACATTTGACATCAAATAAACCGAACTCAGAAAAAGGGAAACTGTACAGAAATGCTCCTGTGCAGTCACTTCCAGATACCGCCACCACCAGCTTCTGGGTTTTCCCTTCACTCTTTTGGGAATAGCTTCAGACTCCCAGCTCCTGCCTTGGGCCAGGAGAACGGATTAGAAGATCTCTCGGCCCCCTCGAGCACTGTTCTGCTATTTCTGTGTTTCCAACATGATACCGAGGTCCTTCCGCACCCCTCCACCCTGCTTTCCTGACGTGGCAACTTTGAACCTTGGTATGCCGAGTGCTCTTTACTGCCTCTGCATTACTGTTCTTCAGTGCTGAGAACAACCGGATTATTCATTTTATAGGAATATATATAAAGAAAATATATAAAATGGTGAACACCGTGTAAAATACAGTCTTGCCTCAAATCCTCTATTATTGTACTGAAGTCTTCCATGTAATTTCTGTTTAAAAGTAACAGAAAATATGACAAAACCACACACTGGACTAGTTTAGCAGAGGCTGAATGTTTCAGCCTACTAATCACCATAGATTTTCTTTGATTAAGCTAGATTTCAACACTCTAGAAAATACAGCCATAAGAAAGAAATCATTCTTCTAACTTGGAGATCTGTTTCTGAAGCAAATAAAAAAAAATGAGTGTTTACCTATTTTTCAGCACAGCTATTTTCCTTGTTATCAGCTGCCTGAAAAATGTGTGCAATAACCTATAGCTGAAGTGAGCCTCCAATCTTGCCATCAGCTTTTGCAGTTGCTCCCAGAAAATATAATGATGTTTCATTATTGCTCCCACATTGCCCTGAGGTCTGTTACAAAATGTACTAAGACTACATACCGTTGGCCAAGGTATAATAGAAATAAGCAGGTGGAAAAATAAAATACGATTTTAATTTCCTGCCATATACTAACCTTTTACTATACCCAAAGCAAAGAAGGATTATAAATAAGATCTTACATTTTGTTTGTCACTTGATTGATGAGCTGTTTAAGTAATTCTCACTAAATGTATTTAAAACACATTTTTCCCTGCCACAACATGCTCTTGGATTTCTTCTCTGGGAACTTGTGTTTACAGAGCTTTGCAAAGCCGAAGTGCTCTAGCTGAGTTAGCGAAATTCCTTGGCTTGCTTGTGTGAGATTGGGCATATAGACAAAATACTGGAGTGACAATCTGCAAGCAGAATACCGCTGCTTCGATTTGTGCCACATTGATAGCAGTGCTGCACTGCCACATGATAAAGCAATGACGAAATTATCAGCAAGAGAACTTTGTGACTTACAGACCGTACCGATGGCTGATTATTACTCCAGCTGGTGAATACAGGACTGGGTCAATGTGTAACTACAGCCGAATCAAAGCAAAGCACTCGGCGCTAGCCTGGAGAAGCTGGCCATCTCGAAGGAGCCAGTGACTGATTAACTGAAGAGCAAATGCCGTGCTAAAGCAGATAGCATAGAGTGAACCGAACGGCCACCTCCTGTCTCTCTGCCTGCACTGTGCAGCTCTGGTTGCTAAGGTCAGTCATGGCCCCGTGCCTATTCCAAAATCAGCAAGGCAGAAACGGGCGTTACAAAAAAACCCAACAACAACCAACCAAACAAACAAAAAAAAGCCCTCACCAAACCCAACAAAAAACCCCAACCCCCCAGCTTGCTGGTTGTTTCCAGCAGGTGACCCGCTGCGTGCACACTCCTGTTGCCCACACGGTGACATCCCCTCCTGCATCGGTCGTTCCGCAGGGAACAGGGCGGATGCTCAGCACCAAACACTGCTTGGACCTTGTATCCGCACACGGGCATTTCATCTCTGGTTAACTCACTGACAATTAACTCCAAGTAGATAATCCCCTTGTAAACCGCAGCTTGGACACTCTGCAAATATTTGTTCCGGACAACAAACGTGTAAACCAGGGGTCCTCAAACTTTTTAACCAGGGGGCCGGGGCGCGGATGCAGTGGCAGGAGGTCATCTTTGGCTGCTTGGTTTCCCCCCCAACCCCCGGCGGGGGGGTGGGGTGGGGGGGGTCTGTAAATACCGGGGGCCGGATTGAGGACCCTGGGGGGCCGTATCCAGCCCGTGGGCCGTAGTTTGAGGACCCCTGGTGTAAACTTTCCTCCTTGTTCTGACCCCGTTTGGCAGCAGGGTATATACCCCAGGCACATCTACTGCAAAGAGCCTCAGTCCCGTTGCTGCTCTTACTTGGTTCAGAAGTGCAGGGTGCAGGCAGCTTCTCACAGGCACATTCTCTCTTCCCCACCTGAGGAAGAACAGAAATTGTGGCATTTCACAGATTTCTTCCCTAAACCAAACTCATGAGGGGGAATCACCTTCCATCAAAGTACAGGTGTTCTGAGGGCCAGAAAAAAATGAGTGAACCAGAAGCACTTTTAATAACAATAAATGCTTTTCCATTCCTCGTTAGAAAACTTTCTGCTCCTTGCAGGATGAAATATTCAGTGACAAATATTCTTTTATTTTTAATCCAAATCCCCAGCTGTAGTTGGCCTCAGGTCACATGCTCCCTGTTCTGCCTGGACCTCCTCAGACGACAGCAGAAGTCGTCGTGAGTCACGGTCTCAGAAGAGAGGTGGCATCTGCTTTGTCTGCAGGCCGGCAGGCCGGGGAGAAACGCTCTCAGGTGCGGCGGCACGAGAGGATTCCTCTTCTGCTTTCTGTGCACGGAGAGGGCATTTGTGCACCTCCTTCCCCCACGTTAGCCAGCGGAGAGCAGCGGCCCGGCGGGGGGGAGGCTGTCCCACGCCAGGGGAGGGGGCGGCGAGCTTGTGCTGAAGTGCTTTGGGCCGGGTCTGCGCGCACAGCCACGGCGTGTGAAGTTACCGCCACCCTTCTGAAATGCCAGCTGCAATCGCATGAACTGGCTTTAAAAATGCTGGTCCGTAGGGGAATTGTGGAGGAATGAAGGCAGGTTAATTAACATTGATAATAGACAGCTGTGGGCTGGCTTCAGGGGCTGATGTGGGGTAAGGTGCAGCTGTGGCTGGTTCCAGTAGTCAAATACCTCTAAGGTGGATGGAAGAGGAGCACTGGATGAAGAGAGGCCCAAAAGAAGCAGAGGGAGGAGGGTGAGCCCCCTGGATGTGGGAGAAGCCCCAGGAGAAGCAGGGGGCCTGAGAGAGCAGCTGCAGAAGGAAGAACCTGGGCGCAGCAGAGGCAAGGAGCGGGGTGGGCTGGCCTGAAGGGGATGGAGAAACAGCCCAGGCAGTAGATGACCTGATGAAACCTTGTGGGGGGTTGGTGGCCGTGCTGGGGCAAGGTGTGGGAGCTCCTTATTGAAGTTAACCTGGGATGGTAAAAGCCTTGTTGCAGCCGGCTGGTTTGGTTAGTGCTGCAACACTGGCTGAATATGTGCTTGGACTCACAGTTCTGACCAGCTCTGCAGCTACCTGGCTGGGCTTCTGGCTGCTCGTTTTCACTCTCGGTTGTTTCAGCAAGCAGCTAGGTGACATCTGAGCATCTGAAATGGCCCCAACTGCTCTGTTCTCTGGAATTCTGCACCTGCCCCCCCCCCCCCCCCCCCCCCCCCCCCCCCCCGGGTCTCGGGGAGTTTGGTGGCTGGCCATTAAGTCTTGCTTTGGTTTAGGGCTGCCTCCGAATGGGAAAAGCCTTTGAAGGTAATGACAAGCGAGCACCACTGAATTTAGGGCTGTACGACACCGTTCTGTTCATGAAGGTGAGAACAGGAACACTCACTTCATGAAATATTGGCTACTTCTCCAAAATGGACAAAATTATGACTCATTTTAAGCTTCCTGTGCTGCCAGCACTGTTCCCATGAGCCGTGCTCCAGGGTAGGAGAGTGCAGGGTCCTGCATGCTCAACAATTTGCCTTTTGGCCCTCAGCCTGAGCCAGCACTGATAAGCTTTCTGAAATGATAGGAGGGGCACAGGGTATATTTTCAGCCTAGTCCTTCAAATGGCTACGCGTGCACCCCCGCAGCACGTATGCGAAGTTCTCGCTTTCTCTGCATGACTGGCAGCCACGTCTTTGACAGAAAGATTCTAGATATCTCCCAGATGTAATACCCTGACTCTCCCTCACAACCACCAGGTAGCTTGGGGTATTAGATAGAAAGACTGCTTATTTTATTTTTATTAGTAGTTCTACGAAATGCAATAGGTAGGATCAGCAGCCTGTGTCATCTGCTGCTTCTGTCACGTTCCTCCACGGTTTTAAAAAGAATGGATGGGTTTATGGAATCCTACTAGGGTTTTGCTTTATCCTATTGATTTCCTCCTCTGTTTATACATATAAATCAAATCCCTGAGAATTAAGTCCATTTACCTGCAGAATGGTACGATTCTGGCAGCAAGGCTGTAAGTACCTGGTTGTGAATTCCCTCGTGTCTACCGACACTAGCCTGAAAAGCCACTGCTAGGGATGCACGTGAATTCAGCATTTCTAACCATTCATTCCTTATCTTTGCTGAAATAATCGACAATGGGGCTTATTAATTGACTGGGTCCTTTTCTGTATGAACAGAACTAAGACCATTTAGTTTTCTGTGAAGTTCTAGGAAAAGATGTATAGCTTCTGTCCACATTTTGTTACCTTTCCACTAATCAATATTTTGCTGATGTATACAGAAGTTCTTTCGATTTGCATTCAATGCAAAATATTTTTTGAGGAACATAATATTTGTATAATGCCAAAACAATGCCTGCTTCGTGATGCAAGGCTCAACAGTGCTAGCATTAGTATATTTTCTAACATTAGGATTAAGTTCTGGAATTATTGTAACTTAACGCAGTACTATTCCCAAAATCTTTCTGCAAATGAACACAGCCAGTATTGCATTTACCAGCTCGCCAGACTCCTGTGGGAACTATCGACATTTGCACTAGCACCGAATTTGGATCCTGAAATTTTGTATACTAGAAACTGTAGATAATACCGTAGCCGAGCTGCTGCTGATTATAGATAATTATATATTGGCCAGATAATTTCTACAGCAATTTTTAAGCTTTCACAGGAGAAGAAACGTCTGAGCAAATGATATCTATTTGCATGCAACTGTGTTAAGGGTAGCTTTGCATCCAAATTAGTAACTTGAATTCAGCCTGAACTACGAGGTAACGTGTGGGGATGGCAGAATGCTAACGGAGGGAACAGAGTGACAAATGTCTTTCCTTTACATTTTACCCAGCAGTTTAAATACAGAGAATGTAAGTTGTCTTACTCTTCTGAGCAATTCATGCGAAGAAATTGCTGTATTCTGACTAACCGTAGAAGGGGATTACCTTTTGCAGCTGGTCCGTGTCAAGTAGCGTACCTAGGAATTACTCTTGTATAGGTGCTTACATAAGTCAAAGCTGTTTACTAGCAATATGCTGTGCCTTGTCACCATGGGGGTGACTCAGCATGGCATCAGTACATAGCATCAGTATGGAAAAAAGGGAAGCAATGTGGGCAAAAAAGATAGAGATGTCAGATGACATACTTCTGTAGGAACATTTGCTTTTGGTCATACAAAGTGTGTGGGTCAGCATATGTTTAAACGTTTATGACAAGAGAATGCTGCTGGTATGCTGGGTTTCTTCAGTGCTGCAATTTACCCTGAGCTGTGGTACAGAGTCTCTATTGGTGCAGAATCATCCTGGAGGAAGCTGAAGAGTTCATGCAGGAAAACTTTAAAAATATCCAATACTGTTTTAAAAGATGACCAGGTTTCAAAAGAGACTGTGCATGAAGCAATAGCCAGGTTATGTCTAATCTGCTTATGCTAAAATGGAAAAAAGTTGTGGCAGAATGGTTCGTTCCTTGCCTTCTGGGCTCCTTTGGGAGAATGGGGCAAATACAGCCAGCAGGGTGGTCTGGGAAGGAGCTGGGGTGATCAGAGCAGAAGGATCATGTGCTGCTGATACTTCGATTGTCAGAAGATCTAGAAGCCCCAGTCTGTGTCACTTAGCAAGCTCTGACTTCTGCTGCAGCCTCTAATTCAAATTCTTGGTGAATCCTGATCTCAGTAGCCAAAAAACTCCAGGGATGCTTTTGGAATAATCCTCAGGTTGTAGAAAACAGACTAATTCTTGGCAGCATGCTACTGCATTTTAAGAGTGCCTTTCCAATATGCATGGTTTATTAAAGACAGTGGAATTGCTATATATTCTTCTTCCTTCAAATAATATACCTCCACATTTCTTCATAACAACTCCTTTATTCCCGCAATGATGAGGCTGTCACATAAATCACACCCCTACAACAAGTAGGATTAATTATAGCTCCAGAAATATGCTTGCCCACATTCCCACCCTCCACAGCCCACAAACCGCTGTGGCAATTAAAATATGTGGATTATGGGTTGCTTCCCTAGGGTCACTGGAAAGCTAAGGACAGATGCTTGGAATCATCTTGCTGGTGGTAATGCTGTTTCTTTCTTAGACATTAGTACCAAATAAATAGATTGATAAATAAATAATCTAGGGCCAAGTTAGTTTTACTATATTTTGAAACCTCACATTGATGCAACAGGACCTTGCAGTGCTGCAACGAGCCCTTGTCTGAAAAAGCCAGCAAGAGTTTCATCTCATCCCAGTACCAGACAAAGCCACATGAGGCTCATGAACAGCAGATGTTTGGTGCAACTCCAAAATGGGAAGACCTGCTTGCTGCACATTTGCCCTAGGTGCCCTTCACGTGCCCTTCACATGCCTCCAAAGTCATGGGAATGAAGAACAATGACTAAATGATCTGTGTTAGGATGTTAGAGAGCATTCATGCGGGGAGGGATACAAGGTAGTATGTTTGCTAATGAAACTGGAAATGATGGAACACAATTAAGGAAAAGAACTCTGGGTGAAAACTTAAGGAATACTGGAAGACCATAATTGAAGAATATTTATTCTGTGGTAAGTTCAATTTCTTGGGATCTTGAAAGGAATTTACCCCAGTGTTTAGGGTCAAACTTAGTCACCTTAATGTTCCTGAGATGCCTCTTTCTCACTTACCATAGAATCAGTCATAGACTGGTTTGGATTGGGGTCTCAAAGATTGCCCAGTTCCACCCCCTGCCATGGGCAGGGCCAGCTCCCACCAGCCCAGGTTGCCCCAAGCCCCATCCAGCCTGGCGCTGAGCACTGCCAGGGATGGGTCACCCACAGCTGCTCTAGGGAAGACCCTGGAGGAGGAGTAATGAGTATATCCTGTACTGATGTGGTAAATTGCAGGGAGTTCCTGACTTTTGCTTCACTACTTTCCCCTTTTTCTCAACTCGTTTCTCTTCCGATTGAAAATTCTCTCTTCTCTGGCAGCCGCAGGAAACGTGAATCGACGCTGCTGGGCCAGGAAGGGTGAAGGAGCCCAAAGGCTGCAGGCTTTGGGCACAGCACGGCTGCAACGGCCTGCGGGTCACCTTCCTACAGGAGAGAGGGGAACACGTTCTGAAAAACTTGAGAAACACTGAATTGTTGATTGTCTCGTTATGATGGGGAGCTCTTTTAGGGTTTATTTTACACATTATCGTTCTCTCTTTATGGGCAGTTCAGATCAAAGGAGGAGGCAGTTGCAGACATTCCAGCCTTGCGAGAAGTTTAAAAGCCTTGCACGAAGAGTGGGAGATGGTTCAGGCAGGGTTTGCATTCAAACCCAATGTTCTCTACAATTTTCTCAGTTTTAACAGAATGGAGGAATTTACTTTAGGATCATCAGAAAGTTTAGGTTGAGGACATGCTGAATATAAATGATCAGTACAGACCTAAAGGTAGATTAAATAAAATGCTAGTAATTTTACAGTAGAAAACAATTCTGTGTGGGCTAACAATCCCGTTTACCCCTTTCGCCTCTTCCTATGGCTGTAAACATTGTAGCACTAGTTTCATGAAATGAAGTTTCTGGCCACTTGCGTGGAAAACAAAACCAAAAACAACAACTCCTAGAATTAATTACACTAACATTGTTCCTAGCCAGTTTTAAAATATTCATTCTACTTGTCTGTCTTTATTTTCCATTGCAGTTGACGAAGTGACGCTTCCCTTTTTCCTGGAAGACTGTTTTATTGCCAATATGAACCGACTGCTACTGGAAATTCTTCTCCCCAAAGTGGCTGCAAACAGGTAGTAGATAACGAACCCTCCCTTGGCTTCCCTAGAGTTATGTGCCCTGATAACGTCACCCAAATCCTGTACGCCACAGTCAGATCCCAATGACATTGGATCTCTCTGTTCAATGGCACTTGAGATAGCAACGAGCTATCTCTGAGGAGAGCTGGTACTTCGGCATCTCCTCTTTGTTTTGGCTGTACTACGATAAGATACAGCAGACTGCTGCTTTTCTTACGAAAGAAGCTGACATCCACTGCCTCTTCACTGATAATTAGAATCTGCTGATTCTGAATGCTTAGTGCCTCACAGAAAGGTAATACAGCTCACACCTCTTACCTGTTGTTTTCAACTAGCAGGTAGCAGCCTGAATGTATGTTGTAGTATGCTGCAGTGCAGATAGAAGTTATTATATCATAGGTAGTACATATATTTATTTACGTGCATTGACATTATTTGGCTTTGCAGCAATGTGACAGAGACTAAACAGTTGAGTTTGCCTTGGAATTCTGATATGGGGAAGAACCACTGGTGGGATTATCTACATGGATATTCTGTGCAAAAGACTAAATTACGACGATAAGTTTCAGATCCTTCCTCATCCTAAACCCCTTCTTTAGAAAAGGAGAGGTAGAAATAACCTGAATAGCATTTAGCCTTTTGGCAGCTGCCACACGTGCGGTTATTTTGCACACCTCTGAAAAGACGGCAGAGAAGCCAGGCTGGCACCCTGTCCCAGATCACAGTTCCAAAACCCATCCCGGTTTGTGCAGCACGGTCTGGACGGGAGCTGTTGTACTGCCGCGCTCATGGCTTCAGAGCGGGGACCAGGGGCAGGGGGATGTCTCTCCTCAGAACCTAGGGTAGCCTGGCCGTTTCGCTTGTGTGCTGAGAACGGGATTGCCTCGAGAAGGTGTCAAAGCCCACGAAGCTTAGGTCTTTACTCGGCTTTCCACACAGATTTTTTTTTTTCCACAATGGGGGTTAGCATTCCTGCAAAGACAGTAGCTTTCGCAGCAGTGCAACATTCAATGTTCTTTTTTCACACCTTCTGTTGAAGCCGGAGGAAAAATCCCACTGGAATAGACGTTACCAGATTAGAAAGACCTGGGGTCTGATACAGGTTGGCAATGCCTAATTGTTTTTCCAGTACGTTAAGGGATACTTACACTTAAATCTGCCATCCATAAAAATATGTATGGACTTACATGGGAAGATTTTGAGTAACAGAGCGTGGCTTATTTCATCTCTCTGTTCTGATTCAATGTCACTTGACTAGGTTAAACCAGGCACAACAGAAGGCAGAGGCAAGGAATTAATTTTGTGTGAATAATTGTCGTGTTTTAATTGATATGATATTTTCTCAGCGATGTAAACAAATGATGGTGCTCAGACCCTCTAGAATTGATGTTACATGAAAAAAATACAAGACTCATTTTATCAGATGTCATGGGGTAGCCTCTTCTATGGTTCAGAATCTGAACTGCCATTTCTGCTGGTTCAGCATTGTAGAGGGGAATGAACAGTTAAATTCTGTCCTTAAAAGCAGTTTTACTTTAATCCACGCTTTCTAGGTCCTTCCAATTTGCTGCAGTCTGCATACAGGCCATCAGTGTGCATTAGAAAGTCTTTTCAAATTCTTGCTGCTTACCTATGAGACCAGAATATTCCTGATGGAGCAAGAAGGTTTATGGAGATTTTAAATATGCATTATAGATACTTAATAGGATGAAGGAGTAAATTTGCATTTAGATAGATGCTACTAGTCCTATGAATACTTAATCATTTTAAAATGAATTTTTGTAAAATAATTACTTTAAAAGTATTTTTAAAAAATAATTATCAGAAATAAAGAGTCTTAAATAACACTACCATTCCCTATTAATATCAAAGTGGTATGTAAGTGGCTTCATTCCATTTTGCAAATAGGGATGCTGAGCAACTGAGGTGTTATTTGCCAAGTGCGTGTCAGAACGGGGAGCAGGACCCAGTTTTCACATCTGTAGTCTAGCATCCTGCCTGCCTAGACTGTGGTGCCTCTAAATAGCCCGCTGGAAAGGTGTCAGAAATGTGGCGTTTTTGTGAAAGTCTATGGGGCAAGTATATAGAGCTTGCATAATAGTCAATTGCTGTTTTGTTTATTCCAAGTATTCAAATCCAACCACAAGTCATTTTTTAATCAGACAGTGTTCGCTCAAGGGATTCATACACCCATTGCAAGAATTGATGCAATCGTGCTACAGTCTTGCAAAGAGTTGTGTTAATAGTTGTAGTCCCAAGACTTTCCATTAATATACCTTACTGACACCAGGCTGTCATGGGATAACTGTGCCATTAATACATATAGTATACAGCACTCTCAAATCCTGAGATTTTTTGCAAGAATCCATGGATATTTACTTAGTATGGCTTTTGTAGCAGGCGACAAGGACTGATAAAGGCATATGACTTTATAGTCTGTTTGAGGACAATAGTCACGCAGATTTATGTGTATAAGAAGTTACACTGATTACAGACATTGCAGAAACATTTTTTTGGACAGCCACAAGCCTGGCCAATTGAGCTTGGGTTCTGGAACACAAGATAAGAGTCTTTCAGGTTCCTTGCATATGTCTAAAAGTATAAAGATCTAGAGGTCAGGTTAGGACGTCAGATTTAATCCACGCTATGCCCTGTATCGGCCAGCTATGCCCTGGGTGGCCCACCTGTCACTTACAGTGACTTTGTATAGATGTAATTGATGGAAACTCAGTAAACAACTGTGTTTGGAGTTTCAGGAGATGAACTGTAATCAGCAGTTGTGTTAACTCTACAGTACGAAGAGGAGCGAAAAAAAGAGTTTAACTGGTCAGCTGGTAAGAACAAAGTACAACTCCACTGAAGCAGCAGCACTGCGTGCAGTCCAGTTTTCAGAGTAGAGTTGCACTTGTTTTAAACAAAACAGCACATTTACCAGAGATTATGTATGGATCTCGGGGAGCTTCTCCAGCATTAACTGATTTAGTCTCTCAACACTTCTGAAAGCTAGATGACATGATATAGAATGTTCTGTTCTATTAATAATGTAATGAACACTTTATGCTGACTATGTCAGAATTACTTTCCTTATTGATGTTTTGATTCAACAAGATGGGAGAAGGAGTAGCTCAGCATAAACTAGTTTGGTAAACAGCACTAGTGGACACAAATACCTTCAAGAGCAAAGGAAAATCGTTCATTTAAAAGCTGGATCTCTTGGATCTCTCAATTTAGAATAAGGTGAGAATCTGCTCAGAAATGGCACAAACAGCCCAGCAGGCACCTAAAAAACCTCACTCTGTCTTTTACCAGCTGGATGCCAGGTTGTCATCTGGTGACAGTAAACATTTGGTGAGAGTTTTGGTTTGAAGTATTTTATCTATCACACATAGAGAGTGGTATTTTTGTTTTAAAAGGGCAGCGTGGTATATAGTGCCCACCACTCACCAGACTTCCAAAGGGAATACTACTAGCTGCCAAGCAGTTCTCCTGTTAGATTGACAGGCAAGTTTACAGACAAGAAGATGAAATTCCAGCACCGCTCGGAGTGTCAACTGCAATATTCAATCCCAGTAAAGTCCAAGGCGTGAAGTTTAAAAACTGCGAGATGCTTTCAGAAAGATAAGAGGAGGGACTCGATGTAAGGCAGCGTTACAGCCTCAGCAGACGGCTACTGCAAAGTTCTTTCTAAAAGTTAAGCTGAGCCACAGTGAGATGAATGAGCTGACACCAAGAGTCGGAGCGTGTGGTCGTTTATGTAGCATGCAGACGTCTTGATCTTCAGCCTGCTGTTTTAATCTATACTGTTCTTGTGACTAAAAATAAACCTCCACCCACAGTAAAGAAAGTCATTTACTGGCAGTTGGGCCTGATTTAAGAATTAAAGAAGGAAACATTAGTTGCATTTCTGTAGAAAGCACTTAATCAGCAAACCAAAGTTCCTTTAAAACCTCAGTATGTTTAATTCTCCTTCCTTTTACTAAGCAGTCATCCCCTTCAAGCCTCAATAATTTGTTTCCTAACAAAAGACAGAAATAGTTTTAGAACAGCTTTTACTAATGTTTACTGTGGCATATCGTGCTTATAAAATCTTTTTAATAGGTAACCATTTAACTTCTCTTGGCAAGATAAATTCATGGTGATACAGATATTTTGTAAATACCATACTAACTTAGCATCTGAGTCAGAATAGATTATAAAAGAAAATGGCATTTGGAATAGACTTGGCTTTGCAGTGAAGTAAGGTTTATTAAGCAAAAATTTGAGGATGAACAAGAGTTGAGAGTTCAGTATGTTCTTTATAGTACAGATGGCAACTACATGCCCTGAACTTCTGTGAGGGTATTTCTGAGGTCATCAGCTATCCCGTGGGGGAAGTGAGTCAGCAAAAGCGTAAGTGATTTCAACACCTTTGTTATAATTTCCATAGATTAGTAATACGAACTTTACAAAAGTTTTGCTAATTTTGGATTTGTGAGACTTTCCACTGAGTAAGTTTAGCTTTAAAAAATTATACACACAGCCACAATATTTGCATTAAAGCAGTATTGAGGATTCAAGCAGGAATGAGATTTTACTTTGCTGCCTGCATTTGAAAACAGTCCCTACCCTAGAGAAGATTAAGGCAAGACACAAGTATCTATTATAAGCTGTGAATGAAGAACATTAAGAATGAGAATACTTAGCTCTATATTTCTGTCTCATTAATGTATTTATACCACAATTCTAAAGTTATGGAAAAACATTTCTTACAAAGGTAGATATATCCAAAATGCCTGTATCTGTAAGCAATTGGAAAACTTATATCTCAAGGTGAAAAGAAAGTGAAAGAAGCCGTTTTCAGGGAAAGAGTATCACAGACCTCTAGAATCTGGTAAAAGAGTAAGGAAAGCATATGTGGTTTAAACTGTAACATTCTTTAGATGTAAGCACAGAAATTTGCATCTGAAGACTAAAGAGAAGTATGCTTTCAGCCACCAGCAGTACAAGCAGTGAAGTTCAGATGTCGTTATGTGACTGTGGTCTGTTAAACATAATGAATGTCTCTTTAAATGACTTCAAAATTAGGCTGCAGAGTTGCAGCTGCCCCCTGACAGCAACTCGTGTGTAATATGAACGTATGCAAAATGCAGATATGAAATACATGTGCCTTGGAGACTGTGTGTTCACAATATTATTCTATTATCATTGCCCAAATGATTAAGTTCTGTGTATCAGCACACAGTGATTCCTGTTGTCCCCGGGTGGACAACGCCGTCACAAACCAGGAAGTTTTATCCCGTTGTTCTAGGCAGTCTGTATATGAAACTCATGCAACTATACCTGGAACAAGTTGAGTAGGTGTAAGTTGTTCAGACCTTAAACACTTTAAAAAGCATATGTGTGAGCCTTCTCAGAAGGTGTATTCATCAGGGCACTCTCTGGTTACAAGTGATCTTCCTAATCCAAGATCCAAATACCTAATCCAGGGTCCCAAAGGCATTTCACAGAACTGTGATTCTCCTACGGGACTTTGAGGGTATAATACAATGAATGGAACAAATTCATCTGCAGATGGAGTTTTCCATCTGTGACATGTTGTAGGTGTTAAACAATTCAAACATCCCTCATCTTTCTCTAATGTTTCAGGACACAACAGAATGGAAATCACTTATACGAAATTTGACAAATGTTGAAAGATCAGTGTTTGAGATCAGTAAATTATGTGTGTGATTTCCATCTGCTGCTGTCAGGGAAAGGATATGAGAAATGGAGTGTTAATGTATAGTTTTGCTGGGACATTCCATTATATGTGTATGACTTACATGTTTGTATCTATTGTTTCATAAATCTGAATGCCAATACCTAGTAGTCATTTGACTGTTAATCAGCTTCTTCCCTTGTGATATGAAATCCAATCGTGTCATAAATTGCACAGTAGGTTTCATAACATGCTGCAATGCGATGACAGAATTGTTCATATTCAAATACAGCCACCCATATTGCTTGGCCACATGCTTCTGTTCAGGATTTATATAAGAAGCAAAAGAATAGTAGCCTGTTGTAAATTTTATCATGTGTGAAAATAACCTTGCAGAAATATACAGTAAGGGCTTGACTTGGCTGCTGAAAAAGCTATTACTTTGTGGCAACCAAAGCACAGAAGCAATCCTGAGATAAAAGCACAGTGAAGACCAAGCACTTCAGTTTAGCCTTGAGTTAAACACACCAGATCAGCTTCAAGTGTGGGCTTGGATAATAGCACAGTTACATCATGGTAAAAATAAAGCGCTTAGTCTTCTCTTTTTGCTGCAGAATAGTTCCAACACTTACTTATTCCAAGGTGTAAAAGTCTGCATTTTGAGCAATGAGAACAAAGCCTTCTGTAATATGGCAGCTTCCCTGTTAGTTCATCCATTTCCAAGTGGAGGGCAACTTAAAATGCCACCCTCTCAGCAGGTTAGCAGGGCTAATTTTCAACCTGCAACGCATCCTCCAAGATCTGCAGCACTCTTGACTGGTTGTACTGCTCAGAAAAGTCCTGACCAACCCGTTCTGTCCTGTGCCAACCTCTTTAATTTGCTCATGTTGTTAATGTGATCTTATTAATATCTTCATGCTAACACAGTCACTACTTGCAGCGGCCATGCTCACGATCAGGGTTAATATGATTACATTTTTCTATTCTTAGCATAATGTAGGAAATCTTTCTGGACCATCTCCTCCTTTTTTGCCCCCAGGTTTCTTTATCATGTCATGCTTACAGAGCCCTCACTACTAAACAGTATTTAAATTCCATTTGACAGGCTTAGTATCTTCCTATAGAGACGACTTCAGCTGAAGCAACGTGCGGTTTTAAAAAGCCATGCTTGACCTACCTGTTCTAGTGATACCTGGTCACAGTCATCTGAGTTATGAAAGGTGCTTCCTAGATAAACTAACTATGGGTAAACCATCTCAGATCAGCAGCATTGCATGTTTATTCCGTGGCTGTGAGACTGGTCATTTTTAAAGGTGTGGTAATGACCCTGGTTTTCTGCTGAATCTCATTTTAATGACAATAATCAGGAGATAGACGTGACCAACGAAGCCCGGGTCTTGGAGCCTGGTGTTTACCTCTGAAACTTTGGTGTCTGTGCCAGAGACCTGTTGTGTAGCTAAGTTAGTGATGATGCGGAACAACTGGGTGAAGATCACGCATCCTCCCCCAACTACTTCAAGTATATGAGATGTCCTCAAAGCCGAAGCCCCAGCAGCCTCCATAAAGCTAACCATTCTTTCCAGTATGACTGTCCTTTACACAGTTTGACAGATGGAAACAAGATGTTTGCACTTCATTTTATGACTTATTTACTTTTTTTTTTATCTGAAGCCTGGATTTCAAATGCTACTGTGCCCACAGTTACAATCCCAGCAAATCCAGTTGCTAGCTGTTTGTACCTTACTCATTGTTTAAACAAGCCAACATCGTGTCATAGCCATGTGAAGAGAGCTAGCCGATTTGATATAGTTTGGTCTATCCTACAGCGCCAGAACTATCCTATTTTTTAACACAATTAGGCCAAAATTTTCTGTAGTTACTGCATTGCCACAACAAAAGAGGCAAGGCCAAAATAAGTTAAAGTACTTCTGTAAGAAGTCTAACAAAATCTGAAAGCTATTTGTCATACTTGCTTTCAGAGTCCGGCCTAAGGGCTATGTACATAAAAAGCAGTCCTTCAGTTTTAGGGTTCACTTCTTCATACTAGTCACAATTCTTTTCGTATGGATCCAGTAACAGATGTTGGATAAACCTTTAGCCCAACGTGCATTATGGCTGAGACACCAAAAGAAGCAGAGCCCACCAGGTAATGGGGAAATGAAAAGAAGGATTTGATCTACATTTGAGTTCAAAAGGTAGGGAGAGGTAACAAACAGAACACAGGAAGGGCAGGGACAAATGAGCCAAGGAACTATATAAAGAAGTACAAATGAGCCACCAAGCCATTATAAGTTGTTCCCTTGGTTTATGGTAGGTAATTGTTTGCCTTTGTGTGCTCATAAATGCATTTAAAATAAACAGAACATTTCCTAGTACAGGCCACGGCACTGGTTTTTTTCCTGGTAAAAGTTTTAAGAATGCCATAGGAATATTAAGATGCTGACATGTAAAACTCAACAAAAGAGCTACAAACCTTTTCCTGTTATTAAACAAACGGAAAATAAATACTGAAGATTGGGATATATTCCATAAGAGGATGTTCGGGGTGTGTGGTGTGTGTGCTGTGTTTAAAAATGTATATACTTTTGGCAAGAAACTGATTTATTTGTTTTATTTCAGTTCTTACAATGTGATGATTTGGGGATTTATCTTGATTTGCTTGTTATTTTGTCCTTTTGTCAGTTGTGACACATGAACCTAGACAGCATTTAGGATGAGCTTTGAGACACATTTCAGATAATATCTGAATCCAGTAGGATTGTTTATGTGCTTAAAGGCAGACAGCCATGTTAAAGCACATTCCTGGATCAGGCATGGTCTAGATTAAATGGAGTGACACCAAACTTTCATTTTGTTATATAACAAAAATAAACTACTCTGTTTCCTTAATATTATAAATGAGGTAAAAGCGTTGGAGACAAATTCAGCTTTAGATGTTATACTCAGATCTATGGGAATTATAAATCACTAGTGACTAGTTTGCAGCTGGTCCTGGAAGCTGCCTTAAAATGGCCTGGTACATAGCATTCTCTAAAATCTATTCTATCCTTACATTTAGCAAAACTGGAAATGCCTGGGAAACCAGAAGAAAAACAGTGAAAAAATCTCTCTTCTGGGTTGTTCCTAGAATGGAATTTGGTAATCTTATATAAGGCCTTCATGTCAGCTCCTTGGAATTCCCTAGTATTTGAAGCACCCCGCTGGTCTCTCGTTACCGAATGGGTGTGCAAATCACAAAAACATCACGGAGACATAAACTGGCATCTCTGCACTATTGCAGGTACTCAAGGAAGTGAGAAAGAACGTCACCAATTTGGCAAGGTAAAGATAACCCTCCAGATTTGCTGAGGCAAACGAGCAGATGATGACAGAGATCCTCTCCTGCCCGCGTATGCAGAGATGTCTGGAGTTGGAGCCTGGCACTTCCCATGCCCCAACACTCACCGCTTCGGCAGAAGGTGAGCACACGCTTAAAACTGAGCGCAAGCCTCGCTCTTTGCAGTTGCCATAAGGTTCCCTTGCCCAGACAAAGCAGTGAAAAGCATCTCCAGTAAATGAATACCAAGGCCAAAAGGCTGTCTACACACGGTTTGTTTAAAATTGTGAGCATAGAAAAGAACGTGTGCTCAGCTACCATACTTACGTGCTCACGAACATAACTGTGCCTTCCAACACCCATTAGATACCCAGAGAAAGTAGGTAAATATTAGACATCAATATTTGAAGAAAAATATAATGAGCAAAGCAAGTATTTAACAATCACGCAGGCATATCTAAAAATTGGAGCCACTGATTTAGGATTCTGCACATATCTGAATGCAAAAAAGAACTGTGCATAGGAAAACTAGAAGCCAAACAGAAAAAAAAAAAAACAAAAAAACACACCAAAAACACAAACAAACAAACCAAAACCCCATGACTAAAAATCTTGAAAGCTTTCTTTTTCCACCTATTTATTCCTACAAGTTAATACAAAGCACATAATGAGTTGGGAAAGAATATGAAAAACAAGGTTGTAAACAACCAGAGAGGCAATACTCGGTATCTGAAAAGTCTGCCAGCCGTAAAGGACCTTTTACTGAGAGCAGATGATGTACAAAGCAAAAGGTGGATTTTGAGCATTCTGCGCTAGATTCAGTGCCTTTTTAGACAAAAAGCCAGGTGCGCAACTTCACTAATATGAAAATCTATCTTGTATTTACATCTTTCAATGGAGCATAGCATTTTTCATGCATTTCGCACAGGGCTGCTAGGTTCACCGACGTTGTAACTGAAAATTGCTGAAACATGGACATCTAGTGGAGACACCGAATTATTACAGTTTTCTTTCCAATTGAAATTAAAAATAAAAATGAAACGGACTTTTACTGATTACCTTGCTGAAGCCTGGAGTTTTGTCTTTGCTTTTCACTGCCTGGCCCATTGCTTAGTTGCGTGAGGTGAAGGTGACAGAGTCTGAATTTGGCAAAACAGAAGCTGTGCGTCATTTAACAACTTACCTAGGTGACTGATGAAGCAGAAAAAGTAATGACCCATGAAGGAACAAATGTTCCTTCAACAAAAGGTAAATAAATCTGATAATGGAGCTCAAGGGATGGGCAGAACTCAGAGGTTGTAAGTGCCCTTAATTTCCCCCAAAATGACAAGCTCAGATCTTTTGCGCTGGTTTCCATGAGGAGCAGGAAAGCAATAACTTTGGGGGTGTTGAAAGACTTGACGCAGAAAAAATGAATGTTCACATAGTTTTCAAATGCATACAGTTCGTAACACAAATTGAGAGCCGGCTATGAGGACAGAAAGGCGACACTGCGCACCGCGACGTCGGCAGAGAGCCCTCGTGTCATCCACTGATGTGACGGGATGTCAGCCAGATCAAACGGATCTGTAACAATACCTGCTCAAAGTGTGTTTCATCTCCAAGAAAACAAAATCATTTTCCATGTCTGAAGTAAGTATGCTAGCTACATACTCATGTTCAATCTTCTCTTTTCTCATGCTATTCACTTTATTGCCATCCACCTCGGGATTTCTGCTGTTATGGGATTTCTTACTGGGTTGATGCTTGGCCAATATTTGTCTGACTTATCTTTTTTTGTCTCCTGTGAAAAACATCTGAAACTAAGCAGAAACTAACCTTGATTTATTTCTTTAATAAACAAAATTAAGATGCTGCATATTAATAAAAATGAAAAGTATTCCCTAGTTGTTGTTTTTAAAGTTTCCAAAAACAGTCCTGTATCTCTGTCAAAGTTAATGTAACCAGAATTTCCATGGGAATTTCTGTCAGTCTGGGGAAACTGGAACTGGCTAATGTAAATAACTGCAGCCCATCCTCCCACTACTGTTCAAATCACCTTGTGAGAAAGGAACAGTCTTTATTTAAAACAAAGTGTCATAATGTTTCTTTTGTGGACCCCAACTAGTATGGGGTAAGAAAACTTTACAGGAACATTCTGTGGAAACCAGAGACAGAAATTAATCCAATGATGAATCATGACTTGAATTTCATGGAATTCTATGCAAAACTTTTTTTTTTTTTCTTTTTGGCACACGATCCAAAATTACCTAAAGAGGCTAGAATAATAGGTCATTCTTTTATGATTTTATTACTAACTTGCTACATAGACAAATAGTTTTACAGGCTGACATTTCTGTTTCTTTTAATAAGCCTAAGAATGTAAAATATGTATTTAAAGAGTACCTGGCCTGTATGTTTTGGCTGAGATAGGACTGGGAATTAACTTCCTGACTGCCTATAAAAGTCCCCAAACATCCAGAAAACAACCACCTCGGATAGCAAAACTCCCTAGCACTTTTCTGCGTGTGGCAATCTAACTTTACTGGCAGTAGAATCTTCATAACACACAAATTAGTTAATATTAGCTCTTAAATATTAGCTAATATAATATGAAATCAGCTTTTATTTTATAAATGGAATGTTTAATAGGAATTATTCCAGATGAACAGTCATTGTGGAAGGTACAACCGCAGAAAGGCTGAGAGTACATGACTGCAAATGCTTATGCAGATTTTAAAGGATATTACCACGTCTGTGGTCACAGAAAGGGTTTAATACGCCTGATGGTAGGAGCATCTCTTTCCACCTCAACGTTTTTCAGTTCTTCTCCTCTACCACCTACTGAGAAATCCTGTAACAGCACAGAGCAGAAGCTAGCACTTCCCTCTGGCAAAACACATTGCTAGTTGAGAGGAACTACTACGCATGCACCAGTGTCCCCGAATCGGACCACGCTATAGGAAATTCTGGGGATGGCAATATAAAAAACAGGGCACTGAAAGTCAGGCAGCGGACAACTGAAAATTATGAGCAAAGGCAACTGTGTCAAAGTTTAAGGCAATGGATTTCTAGAACTGAAGGGTTACAACCAAGTTCTTCTCATCACGGTTTAGAAAAGAGGGTCATGTTAGTCTTTACAGAAAGCTGACATTGGTTTGGACCTTAATTTAATAAAGAGCAATGGAATAATTCATCTGAGTGTCAAGAAACAGCAAGCATTCAATTACTCTGTGTTAGAAACAATGAATCAGTGAGAGACAACAAAAATAGTCTGTTCTTATAATGACATTCCTGAACCGCAAGACTGTAAAACAGAAATGTGCAGCTGAAAGGTGATTTAGCAAAAGCTGCGGGCTTTCAGCCTCTGTAGGGCAGTGCAGAGTATTGCATTTTCTGCCGCACTGCAGAGAGATCAGAAAAGCTCCTGGCAGGATAAATCCTGAAAACTCCCAGGAAAGGGATCTTCAGTGCTTTTAATGCAGTCCCTTGTCTCAAGGCAGGATTAATTTTGTTTGAACTGTTCCTGAAAGATGTTCGTCTAACCTGCTCTCAAAATTTCCAGTGATGGGCATTGTACGATCCTCCCAGGTAATGACAGTGTTGTCCTCACCTCACAGGTACAATATTATTTTGCCATATAATCTCCTTGTTCCTGCTGTTATTTTCGCAGAACAACATACATCTCCCTCTTTGCAATGCTCTATTTTGCCCTTTTTACATTTTCTAGACTGAGTTATTTGAGTCTTTTCTCAGAGGTCACTCTTCTCACTCTTCTTCACTCTTGACTGCAGTATGACATTTCTGACTCACTTCCAGTTTGTGAATCACTATAATCTTGAGGGTTTGCCTTTCACAGCTACGGCCTAAGCATTTAGCTGCCACCTTGTCATCTGCTGCCTCATCACAAAAAGGGAGATCCAGATATTTGCGGAAGTGTCTGTACAATTATTGATATGCTAAAAAAAAAATTTGACATGACTCATCTTAAAGCAAGCTTGTCCTTCAGACAGCAAAATTTCTGGCTGAAGCACAAATCTGGGCTTATCATCAGAAATGGGAGCAGATATTTGGTCAAAGGAATGTGTGTGTGATTCAGTTAATTGACTGGATGGCGTATGCTGTGGTTTCCCTCTCAAGGCTGTAGGAAGATAAGGAGATGTGAAGGAAAGCGACTGACCTAAAGTTTTTTTATGTTTTGTCTGCTCCTCACTGAAAGGTACCTCTCATCCTAATGTGTTTGCACAATGAGAAAATATACATATCTAGCACAGATAAACACTGCTTCCACTTAAATGAGACTTGGTTTGATGAATTTAGAAGGAATTTTGAAACAGTGACATCTTTCATGTTGTTACCCAGCATACTTTGATGTACGGGTATTCGAATGGTAGAGCTCCACAAATGAACCTGAAGTTATCAGAGTGTTGCTGTGTACTTGGTGGCAGGAATACAGGAGAATTCTCTGTGGTTTAGCTTCAACACTTTGTATATGAATCAACATTCCAAATAAATTAACATTCATAGCCGATATATAAAGTGGACCTTGTAGGAAAAAATGTAACAACACTAGCTTAGTATTTTCCTGTTTTGCACTACATTTCCCTTAGTGTGGCCTTATAGCCATCACTGCCCGCCCCATGGCTCACAAGTCTCTCTGTCAAATGGGAATAAAACATTAAATGCCTCGTAAGAATGATGTATTTTTACAACTTTTCATTAGTGAATTCACTGACGTCAATCAGAGCCCTCTGCTGAGGGTCTGCCTCCCTGGAGCCAAAATGCTCTGGATCCATTCCTTTGATAGCGGTACCTCACAACTAAATAAAAATCCTCAGAATAAAAGAGTCGCCGCACCGCGAGTGTGTGTGCGACGATGAATTTGATGAGCGAGGCTCACACGGGTAACAAGTTCAGCGTCTCATCAAAACAGAAAGAGACGTTTGCTCCCCACCAGCTAGAGAAATGCTTTCGGTTCTCTTCAGGGACTTCCCCTTGTCGAGCCGCACCAGCGCGCTCAGCTGCGGCGGCCAGCTGCGCCCTCCCCGGCCGCTGTGCCCGTCGTGCAAGGGCACCGCGTTACCCGCGCGCTAACGGGTCGCGCCGTGTCAGGGGCCTGTTACGCCGCCAGGAACAGCCGCCCGGAGCCGAGCACTGCCCCCCGCCTCCCCTCCCACAGCCACCGGGCCTCCCCCGCCCGTGTGCCGCAGCCGCCCCCGTTCCGCTCAGGGCGGGCGTTCCGCACAAAACCGCTCGTTCCCCTCACTGTGATTTCCGCCAGCAGCGGCCGCTCAGCAGCAGCGGCGAGGCCGGCAGCGCGGCGGTGCGGAAGCCTCCGCGCTCCTTCGCCCGGCCGCCACCCCCGCCACCCCTCACGCCGCGGAGCCCAGGGCCGGCCCGGCCCGCCGCCCCACTCGCACCCGCACCCGCACCCCGGGGCTGGGGCTCCGCGGGCGGGCGCGGCCCCTGGGCGGGCTGGGGGAGGGGCACCGGGCGGGGCGGGGCGGGGCCGGGGCGCCGCGTGCGCACGCGCGGCTCCGGCGGGGCGGGCTGGGGTGGCGCTGCCCGCCGGCGCGCGGCCTGCTCGTGCGGCGCGGACGGGTGCGTGGGGGCGCGCGGCTGCTGTGGCGACGGGCGGGCGGCGGTGGCCGGGCTGTGGCCGCGGGACCTGGCCGGGACCCCCCGCTCCCCGCCCGGCTCCCCAGCGCCGCGACCCTGGCGGGGCTGCCGGCGGCGGGGCGGGGTGGGCGCTGTGTGGGGGCTGGGCCGAGGCGCCGCGCTGCAGGCCCGGGCCTAGGCCCTAGCGGGCGGGGCGGTGGGCGCTGGTTCTCCCGCCGGGGCCGGGCCCGGCCCTGCGCGAAGGCCGCTCCCGGGCACCCCGCGGGGCCCACCCCCCCGGGCCGCGGCAGGGCCCTGGCGGCCCGGCCTGCGCCGTGCTGGAGCCCCGGACTCCCTGCGCCGCCCTGCGGGAGGGCTGCCCGGGTTAACGAAGAGAAACCCGCCAAGCGGTGCCTCGCTCGTCAAAATTTCTTCCCGTAATTATTCAAACCAGTTTATATTTAGGCACCGGTGTGCTGCAGTCTGTGCTTTTCTGCTCGGTCGTCTGCTTGAGTCTGGAAACGTTTCCAGCAGCCGAGGTTTCTGAGCTGAGGAGGAGAAAGAGAAGTTTCTGGGCCAGGCTATTTAAAATATCTCTCCCATTTCCTTATTGAAGAATTGTAGTGTGGGCCGAAGCAGCTCTTGAACTCCTATAATAGATAAATGTTTTACCTTTTTTATTTTTGAAAGTCTCTATTAACATTGCTAATTGCCACATTTAGCAAAACAGAATGTTGGACCACATATGTAGTTTGTTCACCTTAAGTTGTATATGAACTAACTGCAAAGAGTGTGCAAGTTAGTTACTCTGTTTCCTTTAACCTTATAACTCTAAAACTTTTACTTTTATCTAAAAACATTTCCAGCTGCACCCGCACATCATCACTGCGGTGTCTGGCACAGCAGCTGCGGAATTACACCTGGACAGAGCTGTAGGATTCATTGCTGATTTGCTATTGGGAAGGGAATACCGCTGAAACATGTAAAAATAGGTGCACTTTAACTCCTGAATGTTAAATGCTTTGTTCCCACTTTGTAGGAGGAAATATTAAGAAATGGCTGAAGCGGTTTTTCATCCCCCAAGAAGGAAAAGAAGAGTTTTTGAGTCATACGACTCTCCCTTTCCTGTGGATGTAGGTGGGAAGGATTTCAGAATGTGCCGGGCTGAAATCATTAACAGTAATGTTATTGTGCGGAACCCTGATGATATTGAACAGCTTTATAACAAGGTGCTGTACCCTGTTTGCACAGTATTTTTAGTGTTTTAAATGTAGGCAGGGCATACTACTTATGTTAAAATCTGTCTGCCTTTATGCTTTCCTTCCTTTTCGGCCTCCAGTAATTCTCTTGTGTCTCCCTCCTCTCCTGGAATCATTACAAGACATACGTTCTGTGTCATATCTGAAAAGTATTTTATCCCAGCAAATAAATTTTGGAATGAAGTGACATTGTGAGCTAAAATACAGCTATGAAGACTTCACATTTGTTATGTTTATTTCACCTTTCAACATTTAATGCAACCTTGTAAAAGCATTTTCTTGTTTTTAAAGGTCAGGAGGTTGGAGAATTAATGTTTTATAAGTGTTCGTATACTTTTCACTTAAGAGTGATTTCTGCCTGAGTAATATAAGCTACGCTTAAGCCTTTTTATGTCCAAGTACCATTTCACCACCATTCTTATGCAGTAGCTTTATCCATCTCTTTGTTTTCTATTATGCATTGTCACAGCTTTGATATACAAGTGTTTTCTTCTGTATCTGCTTTCGAAAGTTTACTTGGGGTGTCACCTGACAAGTATTTAGAACTGAGAAAAAAGACTCAACACTCTCCGCTGGTTAAATCTTTGAGTTAAATCTTTTTGTAATTTGGAAAGAAGCTAATTTTTGTGTCATAATGAGGACTTTTCCTTTTCTCTGAAGGGCTATTTTGGAAAAGGTATCCTTTCAAAAAGTCGGCCGATGTACAGCATTTCAGACCCCTCACTGGTTGCTAAGTGGCAAGGTAAATTGTGCCCATTTGTACCTTCATCACTATTCTAATAGTACCTTTCACTTTTCTTTGCTCATTGAAGATATATGTTTATAAATTGCATACAGAAAAATAATCTCTACTGGGTCAGCTCAAGGATCTCTCTCTTCCCCATACCTGATGATGGCCAGTACAAGATGCCTAGGAAAAATACAACAGGAAACATATGTCGATAGCTCCTTAGTGCATTCTTCTAGCCTTCACTGATTTGTTGCTTAGGAAGTCTGTAAGTAAAGGTATCATCCTTGGACTTTTCTTCATATAACTGTCCAGTTTTTCTTGGGTTTAATCAGTAGATTTATAGTGTCTGTGAAATCATGAGGCAAGAATATGTGACATTTGTAATGTGTTTATAGCCAATTACATCTAGTCTACTCTTGGTTGTTTATAGAAAGACTGTCATTCTTTATTTTTCTGTGACAGTTAACTCTCCGTAGACATCACTGGATTTTATCATATCCCTCTGTAGTTGGCTTTTTACAGGCCAGAGAAAAACACTGTATTTAGTTGTTCCTCATGTTCAAACTGTAACCTCTGTACCTTTTCTAGTTCTGCTGTGTCCTTCCTGAATAAAAGTGGGACCAAAATGGCATACATTGTTGAAAATGGGGGTAATTACAGGGCTGCAGGTTACTTCAGTGATTGAAATCACAAGAAAGCATTTTTATATTGATGAAACAATGTATGATTTTTTTTCTCTATACAGGTGCTAACCTAAACTTGCCTATAATTACATCTAAAAAGTAAGTTAATTTACATTAATTCTTAGTTTTTTTAGGAAACAGATTCTGTTTGCTTACTGGTTTTCGGATTGTTGGCAGTATAAATAATAATGATGACTTCTATTTATTTTCTTTTTATTTCATTTATAAATCACATTAGAAAAACCAGAAATAGAGTAGGTGATATTGAGCATGGTTTTTCATCTAAGCTTATAGGTAATTCATTTGTAATAATATCAAGCATAATAAACTTATTTCTTAGCTGAGGAGGAGAAGGAAGTTTCTGGGGCAGGCTATTTAAAATATCTCTCCCATTTCCTTATTGAAGAATTACAGTGTGGGCTGAAGCAGCTGTTGAACTCCTATAACAGATAAATGGTTTACCTTTCTTTTTAAAGTCTCTATTAACATTGCTAATTTGCACATTTAGCAAAACAGTGTTGGACCCCATAGGTAGTTTGTTCACCTTAAATAGTTTATGAACTAACTGCAAAAAGTGTGCAAGTTACTCTGCTTTAATCTTCTAACTCTCAAACTTTTACTTTATCTGAATTTAAAAATTATGCTCTTTCAGTCCTCAACTTTGGGTAAGACAAACAGTAGCAATATAGCTGCTGCTGCTGCTACAGTTGCTGCTGCTTGCAGAAACACTTGTCATTCTTACTTGTCTACTTAGTGATTACTTTATGTGCCAGCAAATACAGCTGAGCATCAATGCAAGTGTAATTACATTGGTGCAGAAAGTGCATCATGGTCTGTATCAGTAGAGCTCTGTAAGCGCAAATTATATGGTGATTAATCATAGGACAAAGAGGAGTCTATTTTTTCCAACAAAAAGTTCAGCACTGAATTGTATAGCTTTATTATGAGACTTCAGAGGGACTTGTATTTTATGTTGACACATGACATTTGCATTTAATTGCCTTTGTAGTTCTGTGTTACCTGGTTTGCGATTGCTGTGTTAGGATTTTATTGGGGGAAATAAAGAATACTGTAGCAGAGTTGCCCAGGTTTGAATAAGGACAGCTACACTGAGCTGCCTGTAACTGTCACAGAATGATGATTAATGTCTTCCACTGAATATTAATGTTCTCTTCCAAGGAGAAATAATTGAAGGGGTACTAAAAACTCTATGAGAATTGAAAAATATTAGAAATATTTACAGCTTTCAGCTACTATCTCACTGATGGGATTATTGTTATTTCTCAGAGATGTGAGGGTTTTGGTTAAAACTGAAGGTGGTTTCTACTTACGATTTTTACACTGGTGTTTTTGGTATGCTGTTGCTGTTTCAAAGATTGTTAAAACAGAGTGTTGAAGGTAGTGTTCTCAGTAGCTATCTGTATATAATAGATGAAGAGTGTGAGAGCTCTATATACAAAGTCTTGTTGCGTATTTTAATCATGCAGGCTCTGATACCAAGATGGTTTTGCAGGGAATTCAGGCTTAAAGCTTCTATGGGAGAAGGGAATTTTTGTCTGATGAAGTTCTTGCTGCTTGAAACTATATAGCGGTAGTCCTCAATGCATGGTTCTTGTGCAGCATTCACTAGTGGCGTTTGTTACCGCAAAACTTTGAAAGGCAAACCAAAGATCTGCAGCTTCTTGAAGACTGGAGTCCCGTTACATTGTGCATGCTTGTCTTTTGGGTAGCAGGTAGTGGGGGGGTGTTCAAATTTTGTTTGTGAACTATACCAAATCTTTTTAAGGTGCTGTTTTTTATTTGTTAATTAAAGGATGTAATGCCGTAGTACTTCTCATTTATTCTACTTGTTTACTAGGTACCAGTGTCATGTTCAGTGGGCTAAAAGTATTTTGCGACAGCAAGGATTTGATGACTGCTCGGTTACCAAGATTCTCGAAAATTACACTAAACCTCTTGAGCTACCACTTTTGGAAAAGGATGGAGCTGAGCAAACCAGTAATAGTTGCAACACAATGGGCCCAAATACAGAAAATACAGAACTTTCCAGACAGTGTTCTACAGGTGCTGGAAATGTAGTAGCCCTAAGTCCTGAGAATCAGAACGAAGACCACAAGAAAGCGGGTTTGGAAGGAGATCCAGCGGCCATATGTGCCTCTAAAGAACAGGAACAAAGTGACTTGAAAGAGATAGCGGAAGCATCTTGCCAGAAGCATGGTTTTCTTGTGCATTGCAGCTGCAAGGCTAAAGAGAGCACTGAGCAAAGATCTTGTGAGGTGATCAGATCAAAAGAATGTGCTCCAGAATATGTATTGGTGCAAGAGGAAGAAGAAGGTAGCTTATGTCCTGAAGGTGACTCAGCTCATGCGCAAGGAAATGTAAGGATAGAGTATCCTAATCTTTTAGAAAAATTATAGCATCAGTGCTATTTTCAGAATTCAGTATATTTTCCAGTTTAACATTTTAGTAATATAGTAAATTTTTCTTGTAGCTTATCAAGAAGGAAAAACTAGTATGCAGAAAAAATCCATTCAGGATTTTTGAATATTTACAGCTCAGCTTGGAAGAGGTATGTTTCAAGTACAGTACAAGTTGTTTTGCTTTTAATCTGAAAAGTAAACATTAATCTATGTTGCAATATAATTTAATACCTGTTTCTAAGGTACAGAGTTCTCCAGTGTCTCCTAATTACTTGGATTGTCTTAGTCATTAAATTTATTTTTAATAATCTGCAATAGTTACATGATATGGTTAAAAAATATATATGCTCCAATCCCATTTGCTTTAGATGAATATTCCCACTGAAAAAGAGACCAGTGATAGCACTTAAGTATAGAAGTGCCAGGAATATAACATTTATTTAAGTCCTGCTTTGGTTGTGCTGCTTCTAAATATATTCACATATGTTAGTTTTAACACTGTGCCTTTGGTAGTCTACAGGCTAGATTATTTTTCATAGATTTTTTTTTTTTGTAGCGCTGTGTCTGTTGAAATGTAAAGGTCATGAAGACAAATCTCAAAGAAAATCTTCAGGCAACTTGTTTGTTGTGATGACAGGATGGTTGTATAAGATTATTTTGGGCCTTTGTTCTTGCATGGATTATAAACTACAAGAGTAATTATCAGTTAAACTTACTCTGTTTATTTTTTCAGGCTTTTTTCTTGGTGTATGCTCTGGGATGTTTAAGTATTTATTATGGTGAGGTAAGAGATTTGGATTAGTTTTTGGATTACTGGGGATAACATCAGTTTGGATATATTTTGATCTGAAATTTTTACTACTGTGGCAGTATTTTATGCTGTTAATTCTGAAGCAGGAAATACCAAACAAAGTAATTAGGAAGTTTTTCTTATAAGTAATGATATTTTGATATGTTTATGAAATATGGCTTTGAAAGTGTTAAGTTTACCAAGGCAAATATTGTTAAGCACAGTCTTTCTGTAGGGAAAGGTTTTTGTTGTAACTCAGGCAGGAAGTATGGGAGGAATAACATGGTAAACAGTCTCTTTCCTGAAACAGGAAAATTCCTTGGAGTTTTAAGCATTTATCTGTAAGTATATCAAGCTATTGTTAATCTAATGACAAAATAATTGAAACCTGTGCTTCTAGTTTAAGATATATCAAATTTTCCTTTAATCAAGGGCATTATGGGACTGATGGTGAAATGCTAAAAAACCCACTAAACAGAGCAGCAGGTTTCTGTCTTATATTTAGGGATTCCATAATTTATTGCCTGAAGTTCTTGCTCTTCGCAGATATTTGATATTTGGCTGTTATGCGCTACTACACACAGTATTCTGTATCTGATTAATATTAATTAGTCACGTTAATGCCTTTGTGATTTTTAGGAGCCCCTAACAATTTTGAAGCTATGGGAAGTTTTCAGCGAAGTGAAGCCCGATTTTAAAACTACCTACATGGCGTACCACTACTTCCGCAGTAAGGGTTGGGTCCCCAAAGTCGGACTGAAGTATGGGACTGATCTCTGTGAGTGGCTTCTTAAAAAAAAAAAAAATTGAATCATGTGCAACTGACTTCTCTTCAGGCAGTGCAAAACTCCGGTGCCAAAGATGAATTCAGCGATGAGGAGCCACATGCCTGGAACAGGTTTTACTGCTTGTAGTTGGCAAGAGACATTTTTGGCCAGACTATAACTTAGCAATAAAATTAGGATATGAGTGGAAAACAGCGTCACATATCTAGTAGCTGAAGAGACAGCTCAAATGGCCTGTTGTTTTGCTTCGTGAGGTTAATAATTAATACAGGATTGCACTGCAATTCCCTTCCCAAGTTTCTCTGTCCCCATCTAAACCCATTTTCTGCTGTGTTACGGCCTAGAGAGGTTGTGGAGTCTCTTCTCTGGAGGCGTTCAAAACCTGCCTGGATGCGACTCAGCAACCTGCTGTAGGTGAACGGGCTTTAGCAGGGGGTTGGACTAGATGCTTTCCAGTGGTCATTTCCAACCCCAGCCAGGCTGGGAGTGTGCGGTGTTAACACGATAGTCTCAGGAATAGCAAGTTTGCATCTAGATCCCAATTCTCCACGCATCTCATTGTTTGTCTCGTTTAATGGAAGTTGGGCTTCTGCTGGCTGAACTTACTGCTAAAACTTTCTCTGTACGAGTTACTATTTTTTGGGGGGGTGAGGGGAGGAGGGGGAAGGGACTTGCTTGTTTGTTAATGGTAGGGGTTTTAATCTCACAGAAAAAATTAGTAGGGTCCATAATCCCTTGCTAAGTAATTCAAGAACTACATTCAGCTCACATCAACATGAACAGTACAGTAGTGCCTGTCATTACAGGAAAATGTGCATAACGGGAGACGTTTTTTAATGTATGCATGCAGACCAGCAGGTATTTTAATATAGTTATATAATTGGGGGGGGTGTGTATTTGAGTATGTCGAGGTTGTGCTGAGCTAGTCCCTTAGCTCGGGGTGTAGGTTTGGCTGAATTAATCATTACTGCTCCTGGTACTCTGGGCTGTAGGTGGGGTTTTGCTACTGGTCACCTGATGTACACATGAAATTTGTACTAGTTGTTTGTTCACTGTTCGCGTTTGGGTCTGAATTTGTTGTTTAGCATATCGCTGCCTTTGGATTTGTGCCAGGCAAAGGAATTGGATTAGTTTAAGGCTGGCAAGAGTTCTGCCTTACTCCTGAGCTCCTTCTTGTTCTTTGGCAGTACCTTCTTACAGTTGATATTACTACAATTGCTTATAATGAATAGTGTGCAAATCGTGGTTGTCGCTGGAATGAAGTGCTACTCGACCTTTTCCTGACAGGGGCTATGCTAGCCAGCTGTGTAAGAAAAGCTGTACTAGTTAAAGTCCCCTCTTCAAGCTCATGACAAATGCAACCGTTTAGCTCTCAAGGCAGCAGTCCAGCTTCAACGAGTCTTGTGTACCCTTGTATAAAGAAGGAACTTTTGGTGGGTCTGGTGGGCAGTATGTAAGAACTTGACCCGTGCCTCTCCTAAAATTTGTGGAAAATGCTTGATTGGAACAGAAATTTGATGGCTTATTGTGATCTTTTACTTCTACTCCAGTGGCTCAACTTCTTCACAAATACAGGGTTAAAAGCGTGAATCTGTTGAAGAATTCTTTATCCCACTGCAATTGCTAACTGTCCTTTGGCTCTTCTATTTTATCTTTTACCTGCCACCCCCTGCCTTCTGTCACCCTGCTGTTCCCACGGCTTTTTTTCTCTTCCTTCTCTCTCCACTTGCTGGGGCAACTTAATTCTGAGCAGAATTCAAAAGTGTTGAAGTTTTCTCTTGTGTAATTAAAACTGACAAAACATTTGGAAATATTCGTGGGCCTGGTATTAAACTCGGATGGAAACTCGGTGATTATCTAACTGAGGTGTTTCTCTCTCGTTTCAGTGCTGTATCGAAAAGGCCCCCCTTTCTATCATGCAAGGTTTGAAGCTCATGTTTCTGTCTAATTTCCTAGTTCAAATCAGTAAATTTTTCTCACACAAATTTAGTATCTTCATTGGTTAAGCACATATTCTTCACGCAAAATAGTTTGCCAGAGGCATTCATCCTGGGAATGCAAAAGTCCTTTTAGCAGAGGTACTAAATAACACAATTTCATTGAATTCATATAAAAGTAGTAAGACATTAAAAACTAAAAATTTGCAATGAGCGTATTTAGCACTCACATGATGAATGCGCTCAGGAAAGTGATTTGATTTAGTAATACTGACTTTTAAAAATATATAGTATGAATAATTTGTGTAATTTGGGAGAAAAAACTTCTAAGGGATGATAATTGTCTTTATTTGTTAGCGAGGCAGGTTGAACTCCTAGATAATAAATTGGTTATAAATGTCAGATGGGCATCTGTAAGAGAATGCTACAAACATTAGCAGAAGGGTGGGGAGGGAAAGTGCCAGTGAGCATATTCACAACTTCACCTTTTCTCCTCTTTTCCTAGTAGAAAGAGACTTGTTTCACAACTTGCTTACTGCATGCTGGCATACTGTTTAACGCTAGTTTTTAGGTTCTGATTCTTAAGTTTCATGATCTTCCTGAAAGAGTAGTTTTCTTTCTGTGACTCGGCCTATCTGCTTTGTTTTCCAGTTACTCTGTTATTGCTGAATTAGTTGATGATAATTTTGAAGGTTCTCTTCGTAGACCACTCAGCTGGAAGTCTTTGTCTGGGTTGAACCGAACAACTGCTAATGCTTCTAAGGTAAGTGTAAGATGCTAGTTCTAAAATAGCTTTAAAACGATAAATGTACAGTTTAGTTCCAAAGAACAGGGAGTGGGAGTGAGGCTGGAAAGAGAATCCTCCTGTTTCTGGTCTGCTGAAGAACGTGTTGAGTTGCCAGTAGGCAAGCAAGTTTCCTTTGTCAATATCCAGATGAATTCTGGAAGAAGCTTATTAAAGTCTTGTCACCTGTTAAAAGTTGTGTGAGGAACAGAAGGAAGACCCGAGGGACACTTCTTTCCCACTTGCCACTTTTGTTTTTAAAGTCTTCTCCATCTACCAGGATTTTCTTTTGAAGGGTGAAACTGAAAGTTTCCAAAAAATTTTCGCTGTGATAGAGCCTCAAACATAGTGCTTCCACACTCCCAGCTGGGGTGCTCAGGTGTTGTGTTACCATTCTAGTTTATCTTATGGCAGTAGTATGCTTTGATAAGTAAAACAAGATATGTGTATCAGCTCTCCCCAACCTGGCTGGCAGAACACACCTCGTAGGAGACTTGGTAGCTGCATTTCTAACGAATCTAAAACTTGTCTAGAAAGAAATGGGTTGAAATGAATGTACTCATGTTTTCTGTTAACAGGAACTTATGTTATGCTATTTGATTAGACCTTCTGACATGACTGAAAAAGAGATGTCGACACCAGAATGTATGAAAAGAATTAAGGTTCAGGTGAGTAATTATTTCTCTCCTTTGGCAGTGTGGCTTTGCCTTGGGGCAGCTGGACAGCTGACTGTAAGGGCCCCCTTGGAACTGTGTAAGGGCCCCCTTGGAACTGTTGCTTGCTCTTTAGCATGCTTTGGTTTTTGCACGCATAACTGTGATAAAATAACTAGATTCCTTTGTGCCCCGTCCGTGCACAAAGGAGTGCATTGCAGGCTTTTTAAAGACTTAAGATCTAATCGAAATTTTAATGTTGCTACTGTGAATTGTGAGCATTTGCATGGGGAAGCAGGGATACCCACGGAGACTGTAAGGTTAATGCTTGTTTAAAAATTAAGGGAGAAAAATGTGAGACACCAGCTCACTTCAGGAACAAATGTAGTCCTCTACTAAAATTTCTCAATGGTCGCATGATATATGTCAATTTGCTAAAGGTTTAATCTCCATCCCTCACTGGTTCTCTGTAGCTTCCCCATCCCCAATAATCGCTGTTTTTTATTTCAGGAACTGATTGTATCTCGTTGGGTTTCTTCCCGTGAGCGCAGTGAGCAAGATGAATTTTAACTGACTGTATAGGAAAAACTTACTATTTTTGAAACCACTTCTTGTTGGTTTTTTACCTGATCTTCTCACGATGAACCATTGCCTCAGAATGGTTTCTATCGACATACTCAGCTGGTATGTATAAATTCTATTTAAAACGAGGTAAATCCTGTTTACTGGAGAGAATGTTGTACTGAAAAACACAAGTGAACTATAATAATGCATTTGAAGGGGAAAAAATTAAACTGTGTTCTGACTCAAAATACTTGTTTGTTCCCTTAAAACTGATAAATGTGTATGTTTGCGTGGTGGCTACTCTGCAGTGATTAGTAATGGTACTTCTAATATTATGACAGATCCAGGCATTAGTGCTGAATAGGCACTGTGGCCTGCAGAGCCACTGAAGTGCAAAACCCGTCTGCCTGAAAGCCTAAGCAATGGGGGATTGAACATTTTCTGGTGTTGAACAGGTTCTTCGGTGTTGAACTTGGGAGCTGTAAGGCTATCTTAATTTCCTGGCTCAGCCCAAGGTCCTACATTTCTTCAGAAATGAGAATTTAAACTTGATAGTCCTTTAACTGGTTTTTAACTTGTTAAAAACCAGCAGTAATTCCAGCCAGTCAAGTAGCCTTTTGGGATACCTGTGGTACCATTCTTCTTCAAACAAAACCTGACTTCATAGCCTTGCTGAAGTTGCACAGGCTTAGATTTGGGGAGAGATCTGGTTTTTGCATTGTTGAGCATTGTAACACGCTGCTGTTAGGTGCCTAGACCCTGGAATTTAGTGGCTTATTTTCACAACCACTGATGAGAATTGAGGAACTTCCCTCAGAACGTGCAAGGATTTAAATTAATTCTGGAGTCAAAGCACCTAACGGCAAAGTTAGGTGTTAGGCACCTTTCCCCATTTGGGTAAAATGTCTTTCTTCCTTTGGGATTTGCAGCACAAGATTCCTCCCTGAGAGTAAAATACCCTGACCACAAGTTGATGCCCTTTACTTTTGTTGAGAATGGGTTACTGTGCAGAAAATAACGATGATTTGCTGAGCTAGTGAGGGGAAGTCAGCCTCTCTGGCTTGGCAAGTGTAAGTCTCAGTTTCATCACTGCTTTTCTTTTATCCAGCAACTATAACAGTCTGTATGTTTGGTGGTTGGGTTTTTTCATAGTGCTCGGGTAGCTCTCTGTGCCCTGGCCTGTCGTTATGTGGTGGAACAGACTGGGAGGCACCACGGCGTTTGTATAGTGAGGTACAGGGCATGCTGAGCTGTTCTGCCCTGCCACACTAGGTGCCTGCTATTTTCTAACTTTTCCGTAAGGTTTAATCACCTAGACTGCAGGCTCCCAAACACGATGTTTACTATTGCTAAGCCACATTCGGAAAACCAACCAACCAACCCAGCAGTCTTTCAAGTAGAGCCAGGAGGTTTAAGTATCAACTACCCTGCATTTTAAGTGTTGCTGCTTTAGATTCAGGCATTTGAATTCCATCTTGGTGTTTGAACAATAGGCTTCCTTGTTTCACTACGCTGTTAAGATATTTATTCCCCCCCTCCCCTATGTTGCAAGAGAACACCTTTGCTACAACAGTAAGGAGATGTTATAGCCGGTGACAACAACAGAGTTTTGGATTTTCTTTCTGCTGTTGTCATTCACTACAAAAGGGGGTTTGCCTCCTGGTCACAGATTTTCCAGAGCTGGTAAAAATTCTGTCAACTTGGACTGTTCCCACCAAATGCAAAACCACACTCTTGTTTACTTCGGCAGTTTAGATTGTAAAGCCATGTCCTGAATGCAGGAAACTGTAGGCAAAGTGGAAGATCTTCTTGTCTTTGCTTTCATTTAATAGAACTTGTGCTGGAAAGATGTAAAATGAAAAAGTTAATTGCGTAACAGCTTCTTTAAGCTGGACAGGTATGTATGCATTGACTGTACGTGGCAAGGTGTTTTTATTTCTACCTGCAGATCAGCAGTGTTGTAGCAAATAACTTACATTAGATAGTGGTACCATGGCACTGATACTTGCCATTGTGTTTATATTTTACCATTTTAAATACAATATTTAAATGAGGTATGGGCTCTGATTTGCTCAGAAGTAGCATAGCACAGTTACTTTGTAAGCTAAATCCTAGTCAAAGAATTCTGACTTGCACTAGGAGTGGGTGGATGGGAGGTCTCTTAGCAGCAGAATTGCGCGTTTCAAGCTGATCTCTATTGTGTTGTGTTTTTTTAATATGCTTTTCAAGGATCTATAACTTAAAATTTAGCAAGAAGTGGAAGAACATGAAGGGGGGAAGTATGTGAAGTGTGTTGGCACTTAAAAAGAGTATTGGGTGGGCAGGGTCAGTGTGGTTTGTGTCTACAAAAGTATAAACTGGATGTGGACAAAACCCCAATCGTTCATGATTACATCTCCATCTTTGAGAAAACAGGACCTGAATCTAGACTAAAACCAGCTTTCTTTGCAGAAATTAGCAGAAGGAAAAAAAAAAAAGCTGAAATTATTTTCTTAAACCAGAACCAAAAGTAAAGTGAAATTGCACAAAATTATGGACTGCACAATTCTGACTTCAGCATACACTTCCATGTAATGTACAACAGGTAAAAGTGCTGTTAGAGGATCTCTTTAATTTTTTTTAACTTAAATTTATTTTTGTTAAGTTGTAAAGTTTTAACTCTGAGAGGAATCCTGAGGAGTCCATTCCTTATTACGGATACTAACAGAGACACTAAATTATTATCTTTTAACGTTAAGCACCTGTCTTGGATTGAGGAACAAATGTGCAAAATGTAAAGAAGAACTGGAAAATAAATACATCTGACAGAGGCTGGATTTATTTATTGTTATATTTATTAGTAATTCAAGTAAAAGAAAGTAACTTTACATGTAGTGAATGTGCGTTAACTCAGACTTTGGATTTCAGCAGCATGCAAGCACAAATTTCCCCCCCCCCCCCCTTTTTTTTTCACTCACCAGTAAACAAATGTGACAGGAAAAAAAACATTTTGGTGCATTACAGCTTAAGTTACCGCAGTTCACTTGTTAAAACCCTTAATTACATTGCAGTTACGATTCCTGGTCTTGGCAGAACAGAACATAGAGTGAATGTAAATAGGAAAACGTTTTTCCATACGAATAGTACTGAGAAACAAATTTTCTATGGTGTGTACACTGTATGTAATTTCATTCTAATGCACAAATTCAGTTTCCCAATCCCTCCATGATGTGCAGCTTAACATGTAAAGTTAATTGTGTTTTTTGAATACATTAAGTAGATTGTGCATCTTAAACCCTGAGATCTGGAGTCTTAAGACTTCCTATTGCCTGTTGTAGATGTTTAATATAGCAGCTTGTTATTTTCAGCACTGCTTTTCTTGATCAGGAAGGGGTACAATGTAGAAATCATTAGCTGTTAGCTCCTGATGCAGAGTTATGTATTTAGCAGCTTTCTTTGTCTGTGGGATCACAAATTTCTCTGTAAATTCACTTTTACTCATTTGCCGTTTTCCTTGTGCAGTCAGTATGCTGTTAATGAATGCCAGTGCGTATGTGTAGCAGTTGTGGTTGTGTTCTTCATACCTAGGAAAAATACACTGGTAGTAAGAGCTAGCACTAATCCATTAAGTACTGTGCATGGAGGAGTATTTTACTGAGTGAAATGAGGAAGCACGTGCTCTCCAAGAACTACTGCTGCTTTCCTTTAATGCTGGTGCTTAAACACGTTCTATGTATTGCAAGTTGCACTTTCCAGCCAGGAGTACTAGAAACTGTGAGCATAAAACAAAAAAAAAAAAAAAAAAAAAAAAAAAAGGAAAAGAAAAAAGCAAGAGGGCTACAGATCTTACAATAATGAGTTCTTATTTTTTTATACTTACTTGGCTTTTACCTTGTTAACCTGTGCTCTTGATGTATTGTTACTCTGTTATCTGGAAAACTTCTTCCTGCAGCAGTAATGTTAATTGTGCCACTATGTGGGCTTCCCCCAGTGTGGCATGAACTTGGAAGGTTACTTCAAATCGAGTGATTTCTGTCCCTAGTATGTTGATACAGTTGCTATAGAGTGTGCTAGTCAAACTCCCATTGGCAACAATTTGTGCCATTGTGCAAGGACAGAAATACCCAGTAGGAGTAGCAGCCATTTAATATGTTTGTGCCCTTTTCCTTTTTATCTTTTTTCCCCTGCTACCCTACCCTATGAGCATGTGGCCTTTACCTGTTCACGGTCAGACTGTTTCTTGGGTTCTCCCAAATGTTTCATGTTGGCCACTAACAACTTCAGTAATTTATTCCATTCCCTCACTCACATAGTGCAGTTTTTTCCACTGGTCCTGTATTGTGGATAACTGGCTAGTTGAAAAGGGTCACACAGACATAGTCCAGCTGGCTGGACAAAAATGCACATTGCTCTCAGCTTATCTGAAGTAAAGCAAAACACACTGTCTTTGGCTGTTCTTGTTACACAGTAACAGGAAGATTTTGGTGGGAAAAGAATGTTGCAGGTGGGAACAGAAAACTACAGAAGAGAAACTAGGGGCGGGCTTGGTATTTAGGCAACTAACCAATAATGAGCTTAACTTTTGTAATATGTATGAGCTAATTATAACAAGGCATAAAAGGTGACTAAGGTACAATAAACAAAGTCTGCTGATCGCTCATATTGAGTGACTGTGTCTTCCCTCCGTCGCGACACTGTATAACTGTCTTTAATACAGAGCTGCCTAATCCTCAAGCTTCTTCCCTAATTGCCTCAGCCTGTGTCATTTTTCCCTTGTTCTTCCTAGCCCTGTGACTCATTCCTTGCCTTGTACTGTTGGTGGCTCAGTGGTCTCTGTTGCCACAGGGAATCTTCTGTGAGGCTTGCCTGTCACCCCTGGGAATTTACAAGGTGTCTGTGCAAGGTCTGAGGACTGTGGGTATGAAAAGCAACCCTGAGCCCAGGTCAGGACAGCTGTTTTCTTCAAAGCTCTTCTGGTTTGTTAAGGGTAACTGGAGTGACCTATGAGCTCCCACTTAGTAAGCAAGCAATTTGCCACAGTGTACTTGCTTTACCAAAATAACTGTTAATGAAAAATAATTGAGTAACTTCAGGAGTGGCCACCATTGTTGTGCACCACAAAACATCTGGAAACAAAACAGTGTTGGGTTCACCAGCTCAGGGCTCAGTCCACAGCCACAAATCCTGTTAGCTTTTTGAGTTCCATAAACATTTAAAAACTCTATTCTAGGTCAAATTCTTTCATCTCCTGGTGCCAGGGTGATAATAAATTATTTCTGAAATTTTATCAAGCAGCACATAAAGAACTGCTGAAAAACGCTTTTGGTTTGATGGTTGGTTTTTTCCTCTTATATGACATCTGCATTCATTACCTTAAATCCTTCATGGACCTGCGCTCAGACGGGCTGTCGTTGGGCAGTTACAGAGGGACAGCTCAGGCACTGGCTGTTTTTGGGGGAGCAGGCTGCTTTGTCACCAGCCCGCTTGGTGATGTGGCAGTGCACGGTTTAGCTGGGCTTCGTAACTTGTAACACTGTCGACGGGCACTAACTTCAAGGAAAGCTACAAACAACTGAACATTCTTGCTGGAACATACTGGTTTAGTGCAAAATATGTGGAAGCCTTTCTGTATTGAACTGTCCAAAGCAGTGTTACGGATCAGCTGGAAATGAGCCTGACCATGTTTCCCATTTCTGATCACTGACAACAAAGAAGCCAACTGGATGCAAGGTCTGGGCAAGAATCCCATCAATGTAGTCAGCTTTTAAATGCAAATACACCTAAAACTGCTGAAACCTTGAAGAAATAATGACAGAATCATGCCTGGACTTTTCTACACAGCAGCACTCCGTGTTTCACTGAACTGTTGTCTTTTCATGCTAAATTATTTTGTTGCTGAAGAAAACTTCCCTAGAACGGTCTCTTTATTTTAGAGCTTTTACATTCTAGCAGATGAGTTCATTGCTGACAGCTTAAAAATACTCTCTCTGTTTAGCAGGGCCAGTAGGTTTCCTGACAGCCTGACGGCGTTGCTCCCGCTGGATTGTTAGGCATGTGTGTTCTGAAGGAGCAAGGCTCTGAATGAACCGCAGCCTCTCGGGGTCCAAAACAGAACAGCCTGATTTATCATCCTAGACTAAAAACTCTATTGCATCCAGCTTTCAAACCACCTACCTGTGAGGAAGCCAGGTCTCTCCCACAGAAAATTCCTCTAGGAGCTTATCCCACTGCTGAAGAAGCCCAAACATGTCTGGCTGTACCAGTGGGATGCTAATGCACTGTTCCCATCCAGTTTCAGCTCTGTGAATGCCCTCAGCGTCGTAATTATACACCACGCCTGAAAACAGAGCAGCAGATTGTCAGGTGCCCCTGGAGAATCAGATCCTGGGGGGGGGGGGGGCGTGTGTTTTAAGTAATGAAAGCTGCTACTAGTTTTCCATACTGGCATTTCTTAGGCTGGCTGTAGTCACTTCCTTTCAGTGGCTACAGGTAGAAAAACGCGGTCCTTTATCAAACACCTGCTCTGCTTCTGCAGGGCAAGTTCGGGTGGCTTTTGATAATGAAAGCAAGGACAACCAGGCAGCTTTTCTAACACACACACACCCCCCAGTTAGACCAGCCTCACAGTAAACAAACACATAAAGTGTGATTTTTGCAGGGTGGGCTTACTCTAGGAGAGCCTGGTATGTTTTTTGGGTTTTTTTTAGGAGGCTTTTTAAAATTTTGTTTAATTAGGGGGAGTTTTAGAATTAGCAAAAAACGTAAGTCAAGATTTCCTGCATATCTGTAAAGCTTTTTACTTCCCTGCGCGCGGAGCACAAGGCACCCGGCGGCTCCGCTCCGGCCTCAGCTGGCGGCGGCGGGGCCGGTCCCGCTGCTCCCGCGGGTTCCCGGGCCGGACAGCGGGACCGGGCCGAGCCGCGAGGCCCGCGGGCGCTCCGTACCGTGAGTGCTGGTCACCCCGACGTGCAGGTCCGCCCGCCCGTCGTACCCCCTGGAAGAAAGGCAGCGGCGTCGGCGTCGGGCCCGGCGGGCACCCCCGCTGCAGGCACGGCGGGCGCCGGGTGCCGGCCCAGCAGCGCGCAGCCCGGGGGGCGGCCCGCGGGCCCTACCCGAGGAAGGTGCCGGCGGCGGGCCGCAGGAGGAAGGCGCAGCGCTGGCGGTGGCCCTGGCGGAAGGGGCTGGGCAGGCGGACGGGGGCGGCGGGCAGCCCGGCGCCGCGCAGGGGGCGGCCGCAGGCGGGGCAGCGCGGCGGCGCCCGGCGGCAGAAGATGTCGGCCCGGCAGTGCCGCACCCGCAGGATGGCGGCCTCCGCCATGGCGCCGCGCCGCTCCGCCGCCCGCCTCCCCGTGGTCCGCCTGCGCGGCGCTCTAGCCCGCCCCGGCGCGCTCTGTGGCGCGGCGCTGAACAGTGCCCGGGCGGGCCCCGCCCCCGGCCCGCGGCGGAGCGGAACCGGGCAGGCGGGGCGGCGCGGCCCGGAGCCGGGCCAGGATGAGCACGAAGCAGGTGACCTGCAGGTGAGCGCTGCCGCCGCCCGGCCCCGCCGAGCTGCCCGCGGCCTGCCTGGGGCCTGCCCGGGGCCTGCCTGGGGCCTGCCCGCGGCCTGCCTGCGGCCTGCGAGGACAAGGCGGTGGAGGCCTCCCAGGCTGGGCCCCGGTGTAGGCCCCGGCGGCGGCAGCGCCCTCTCCTGCGCTGGGGCGGCCCGGGCCGGGCGGCGGCGGGGGCCCCGGTGGCGGAGCGGGCAGGGCCCATTCCCCCCCCCCCGGCTCCGCACGGACCTCTGACCGTTGCTGCTTCCCCCAGGTACTACCTCCAGGGCGTGTGTCGGGAGGGCAGCAAGTGCCTGTTCTCGCACGATTTATCGACGAGCAGATCGTCCACCATCTGCAAGTACTACCAGAAGGGACAGTGTGCCTACGGGGCGCGGTGCAGGTAAACGCCGGGTGCTTTGTGGAACAGCCGGTTCGGAAGAGCCGGGCATCGCAATCACGTGCAGGCTGCTTTAAACCCCAGGGAATCTGAGCTCAAGATAAGATGGTAAAGGGAACGAAATAAGATATTAAATATGGGCTTTTTCTCCCAGCACCGAAACCAGCTTATGGGTCCGGTGTTATAGTTCTGCTCAATTTTGGTTGGCTTCAGCAGGTATTTTACTCTGTAGTGATTAAACCATAGGTTTCGTGTATGTTTTTTATCCCATTCTTACTGTAGTAAGACCTATTAAATGCAAAAATGGAGCCTGCAACTTCATGGGAAGTAGCGTTGGGCAGCATGGTTTGCGCTCCCTGTTACCGGAGCGGCTGGATGCGGGCAGCACCCGCTCGGCCCTCCCGAGGGACCTTGTAGCCTCCTTCGTGCAGAACCTGCTGCACAGTTTCAAGAACTTTCAGTTCTGTCTCGGTCGCTCCCCTGGGTTTGGTGGGAAAGCTGAACAGTATCATGCCTTGCCCTGAAGACTGATGGGTAAAACTGCTGGAGAAACGCTGCAGTAAATACCGTGTGTTACTTCATGTTCCGTTCCATCGGGGACGTGCCACAGGGGCAGCTCCTTTGTGCAGGAATTCTGGTCACAGCTGGGAGACCTGTTTGTGCCTTCGCCTGACAGCAGCGTGGCAGTGATTGCGACGGCTTGGTTGTATTTCCTTTCCCTCCCTTAGCCCGTGGTACCGGGCTTGGCTCAGGCGATGGAACGTTAGTGTTGTCCGTAGCTTCCATTAGCTGCTCGCCCTGGATCAGTAGTGGGTGGTGCTGGCAGCCGTGTCACTGACGGGCCCCACGTCATATCCTGACTGGACCCTAAAGGTGGCTGCAGCGCCTGTTGCTGTTTTACTCCAGCAGTTTTGCTGGAGCTGGAGGCACTCGATGCACGCAAGCGGTTTATGTGTATGGCAGGTCCCTGGGCACGTGCAGGTCCTGAGTACAGGACCAGAAACCGAGACAGAGAATGTTTTCGTTCCCATCAGAAATGCTCTACCTTTGGGTATGTCCATGGCTTTACTGGAGCAGCCTCTTTGCCGCACTGATCGCTTCTCCTCTGCTGCTGGAATACGTTCCATGGCTTTGCTGGATGTTTCGAGTCCTTTCCTATCCTGTTTGCAAATACTGCATCTTCTGGGGTGTGGGAGCATAAAGTCTAAGTGTTGCTGCTTGCAGGGGGAAGCGAAGCTCACAAAATGTCACTCCTTCCTGCACAGCGTTTTGATGTTGCTTCTTTGAGAAATGCCAGCGAACCTGTTTGTGTGAGGGGGTGACGAGGATCTAATTTAGTGTGTGCATGACTAATGTTCTTTCAGCTATGCTGTGTGTCTCTGGAGAAGAAAACACAGGTGTGCTTTCAGAGGCATCCATTTTTTGAGACTGAGAAGCCTTTAGGTCTGGCTTTGAAAGAGACTGAGCAAGTTCAGTCAACTTGTCAGAACAATCCTTTAAAAAAAAAGTAGCTATTCAGTTTTGGTTTGTTTAAGTATTCATCAGGGCGGTGTCCTGCCACTGTGCCAAGTTTAGCCTCTGTAACACTTGTTCCATCTTTTTTTCCTTTCGCAGGTATGATCACACCCGACTTCCTGCGTCGGGGGGTGCAGCGGCCCCGGCGCTGCCTCCCCTCCCGTCGGCAGCACTGCACAACCCTCGCCATCCTGCCGAGCGCGGCGCGCCGGGCGTCAGGAGCAAACCGCAGGAGGCTGGCAGGCGGGAGAAGAAAACGCTGGTGCTCAGGGACAGAAGTGAGTGGGAGCGGTGCTGTGCTCGTCCTCCTTGATGCTGACAGGAGTTCGGTAGCTTTTCTCCTTTTATTGCTTGAGTTTCCTGGACAGCTGGAGAGGTGCGGGCAGACTTTCTCCCGATGAGGCCTCGTTCCTCGAGAGGCTTGGGCCCGTCAGTACCTGGTAATGGCCGTGTCCAGCCGACTGGCTTTTAGCCTGGTGTTCCCCAAAAGATGGGGTTTGGTTTGGGGATTTTTGGGGGTGGGTTTTTTTTTTTTATTATTTTGATTTAGGGTTTTTTGGTTAAAATATCTCTGCCCCTCAGATCTTTTTTGGTACATGTTGCTCTCAACCTGAGGGCGTTTAAAATGCTAAGAAACCTGGTTGCTTTCTGCCAGGCTGCCCGGCACGGATTGTGCCAGCCCTTAGGAACACAGGATGGAGACACCCGTCCAGGGCTGACGGGCAGGGCAGAGGAGCCGAGCCCCGCTGCCACCTGCAAGCTGTCCCCACCTGTTCTCGCAGTCACATTGAACGGGCCAGTTGCCCTCCTGTGTACCAGAGGACTTTTTAGCCTATTTGTAAATGGAAAACAGCTCAAGAAATTTTTAAATGGAACTTTTTACTTGGTAATTTGTGACAAGCCTTGTGGTTTGCGAGCAAAAGAGGCTTAGAGGAAACTTTAAAAAAGTCCCAAACCAATAACTGGCAATCATTGGAAAGAAGGTCTATGGAGCTTCTTGAGTGGGTTTTGTGCAGTGTCTTGTGTGGTTCATACCGTGTCCTTGTTTTCTAAGATCTGTGTGGCCTGAATGAAGAAAAGCAGAAACCCAGCACCGCAGGCGATGTGGTGTGTTGCAGTGACCAAAACGATAATCCGGAAATGAAGCCCCATTCGTATTTGGAAGCTATTTGCAGCGGATTGGAAGACCCGGTAGCTGGAAGCTCCTGTGCGGATGGAGAGCAGCTGTGTCCTTATGCCGCAGCGGGAGCGTGCCACTTCGGAGATCGCTGCCTTTACCTCCACGGAGACGTGTGTGAGATCTGTGGATTGCAAGTACTTCACCCTTTCGACCAAGAACAGAGGAAGGCTCACGAGATGGTAATATTAACATGAAATCGGTGTGAGATTCGCTTGGCTCGGTGCAGGATTTGGTTTGTTTGCGCTAAAATCTAAGGATGTGTTTTGTAGAAGAGCCTGTTGTTCCAAAGAGCTTTTGTTTTGCTGGTTTTCTAGCTATAAAATTATCCTAAGAGGTCTGTTCAAGCATCTGGGGCTTAATTGGTAACAGTGATGCAGAGCGCCTTTTACAGCAACTTCTTTTTTTCCCATTTCATCCTTATCAGAAACTTGCCTGCAGCCTTCTCCCAGACCACCCTAAAGTGCTGGGAAAATGTCTTTTGTAACTTACACGACATCTCAGTGGTACGTTATGTACAGTGGAGGAGAGAAACTGTGGGCTGCTGCAGGCTTGTGAGAGCCTTGTCAGTCTGCTGAGTCACCTCTTCAGATGTTCCTTCTTGGTGGTGGCTGATTTGAGGGCAGTGTCACGTAGAGTCAGACGGAGCGGAGTACAGAGGGTTTGGAGCTGGACTTGAAGTGGGGTGGCTGGAGGGACTCGATGAGGAATTGGTTGGGGGAAGATGGGCTTAAGGGGCTGCTCTTTTCCCTGCCCGGCTACCAGTCCTCAGGGCTGAGGAGGAGAAAGACCAGCAGCATTAGCAGTTACTGAATCACAAGTCCCTTCAGAGTCTGAAGTAAAATCCAAGGGGTTAAAAACCTCAGGTTCTGGGCAGTCAGTGTATACTTGCAACAGGTGCTGCTGTAGGAGCTCTCCCCTCTGCTGAGAGCTCGTCGGTACCTGGCAGGGTGTCTGTCACCGCGGCCGTTGGGTGCTCGGCTCCGGCAGCAGAGGTGTGTGCTGGGTGAGAAGGTGTGCTAGTCGAAATGCTGCTTCTGATGTGGAATTATTGTGTGTCCTTTTTATTTTTTAATTATTATTGTTATTATTATTATTGTTATTCTGAAATTTATTTTAATTGTCAAGTCTGGGGACCTTTGACAAGTAAAACTATGCAGGTGTAACCACCAGCTCACCTTGTAGTGCTGTGAGAGTGTAAATTGGTTATTGACTGTCGCTGCTGGGATACTGTGAGCAGAAGTGATGTAGGGAAGCCTGGATAAGAGGCTTATCCCTTAGCTGGGGTATCTGGTGAGTGAGTGTGGCCTTAATGATAAGCAGAGTAACATTTTGAGTGTGGCCCCCATTCCGGGTCCTGAATTAGATGGTTTGTGGGGGTATTTGACACATCTCCTTGTGCAGTACCTGTTCCATGACAGAGATACAGAAAGAGGTACAGGGAAGTGCTTGTGCGCCCTTACTCCTGATACCCTGAAGCTGCAGAGAACACTGGAAGGGCTTGAATACGTGATTGAACTTAGTGTTCTTAAATTATGATGATGAAGGTAGGAGTGATGCTCTTAATGAGTGTACTTGGGTTTTCCTGTAATAGATTCTTTCCATAGACAGTTGTTTTACAAGGAGCGGGCTGCTACGTGGGCTGCAGTAACCGGTGATGTCTCTCCTGTGACAGATGTGCATGGCGACCTTTGAGCATGACATGGAGAAGGCCTTTGCCTTTCAGGCAAGCCAGAACAAAGTGTGCAGTATCTGCATGGAAGTGGTGTACGAGAAACCGTCAGCCTCTGAGCGGAGGTTTGGGATCCTTTCCAACTGCAATCACACGTACTGCTTGTCTTGCATCCGGCAGTGGAGGTGTGCCAAGCAGTTCGAGAATCAAATCATAAAGTAAGTTGATGTTAACCAGAGCCTCTTCTCTGGGGCCTGTGTCGGTGAGATAGCCTCGCTGGGGTGCTTTGACTCGATACAGAAACAAACCCGGTGGTAAGGGATTCTGTAGCTGTAAATATTAACATAGCAATTAGTAAGACCTGAGCTCAGAAAATCCTGGTCCCAGGTGCTGGCAAATTCCAGGATCTTGTTATGTGGCCACGAGAACTACCTTCAAGACCACTAGGATGCATTGGGTAACCTTTGGTAACCGTGTACTTACGTGCTGTGGTCCTGTATGGGCCCTTGGTGGCTTAGCCCTCTCTCGCTGCGTTGACGGTGGGGCAGCGTGTGCACACGTGGGCTCTGGAACTGCTGAGACCTGGTTAACCAGCGCCCTTCGCCGTACCCTGTGTGCAAAACCCCTCCCTCCTTATTTTTGCCATGTATGTGCTCAGTTACTGGATGTTTCTCTAAATTACAGCTTACTTAAGCTAGATGTCACACTAATCACACATTTATCTGTATCTGAGTAAACACCTTCATCGTCTAGCTCTATAAATAATGTATCCCAAACATTCTCAGATGAGAGAACAAAAAACGTCCAATTAGGGCAATTTCCTTTTTTGGAGCATCTCTTTGAAAACTCTCTCAAGTTACAAGCACACCGAGGAAAAGGTGGGAAATATTTTCAGTATTCTGCCAAAATAGGTTGTTCTGGACAACTTTCATCACAGATGTCACTGAAGTGAACGTTAGCTCATTAGGACATAACCTGTGCTGGAGTCAAGCTTTTGTTGGCCAGGTGCTGTTGCCCGCAGTAGGGACTGGGAGGGAGTTGTTGGTGGTTTTGTGTTGTGTTTTTTTGTGGGGGTTTTGGTTTTGGGGTGGTTTTTTGTTTTGTTTTTTTTTTTTTTTAAGAAACAGTGCCCTGGACTCTGCTTTGGCTATGGGTTAAGTACTGCTACAAGTTCTTCAAACATGTTTTTTTACACTTCTCCATAATGGTGAACATACTGGTCCTTGCAAAGTTAACCTAAAGGAGGGACTTGGCTTCGTCATGGGAGACGGGGTGTTCTGTGGGACTTGTGGGACCGTGGTAACAAAGCCTTTCCTGGGCTTGCTGAGGGACTGAAGTTGGGTATTTGGTTCTTGTAGTTCCTTGTGTAGAAATCCATCGTGTAAAACCATGAAGCACGCAGCTCATCGCTGCTGGTAGCAGTCAGATCACATCTCAAAGGCTCGGGGACCTTCCTCTGTCCCTTCTCAGCTGGTTTGGCTTTCTGCTGCGTGGGAGCCGCGGTACTCCCATAGTCATTACGGTTTATTTCTCTGTATTTGGATTAGCAAATGCAGTTTAGTTCTGCATACAGAGGAGACACCCATTCCTTTTGGTCAAGTCTAGAAGCAAACACAAGGTAGCGTGGGCCCTGGCTGCACTGAGTGGGTTATTTTGATCAAAACTACTAACAAGCACACACGTGTGTGCCGTGCTGACGTGTGAAAAGGCGTCTGCTGCTTCAGTGTGACAAACCATCTCCCTTTCCCTTGGGAGACTGCAGATTTACTGAGGAGTGTCACTCTTGGAAAGTAACGGAGCGTTGCTGTTTGGTTTTGCTCCGTTAAGGTCCTGCCCGGAATGCCGTGTGATATCCGAGTTTGTCATTCCCAGTGCGTACTGGGTGGAAGACCAGGAGAAGAAGAACGAGCTGATCGAAGCATTTAAGCAGGGAGTGGGGTAAGTTTGGTAACCAACTACAAACACTGTTTACGTCGTCCTTAAGATAGATGCGCTAAGACTTAGTCTAAGTGCCTGTATTTTGAAGCTTTCTTAATTACAAACCAATCTACAGAGAACTTTTAATCTCTGTTAACGCATTTATTTAACTTTGTGACTGCCACGAAAGGGTCTGTCATGTAACTCTAGATCAGAAACTCTCTGTGCTCACTGTGCTCTGAAACGCCGAAGCTGTTTCAGTTCACTTGCCAAAATCGGCTTGTCGATCCCTTGGACGTAGTTGCCTGGCAGGTTGTCGCTTACTGAGGAAAACAAGTAGGGAAGGGAGATGTCGTGCTCTTGAAATACGGGATAAAAATTCCACGGGGTTTTTGTAATGTCTGCTGGAAATGGAAGCCGCTGCCTGAGCGCATGCCTTTTGCTGACGCAGAGAGGACGTGCCTGGTGCTGGGGGCACTGGGAGAGGGCTGCTGGGGGGCAGGGTTCCGGCAGCTTTGCAGAGCTGCGCTTGCCTGGAATGTGTCGGGGCTGCGCAGCCGGCAGGTCAGGGAGGCAGCGGTGCTTACCTCCCCGCTCGCCCTTCTGAAGGCATCAGCGGAGCCGTGCCTGCCCCGAGCCAGTGGTCGCGATTTTCCTGAAGGCTGTGCAGCTTCATCCCGTGGTGTGCACCACCCTTGACGCACGGCCTTCGGAGTACGGAAAAAAACCCAGGCCTTGCCGAAATCCTACAGAGCTGTTGCTGCTCAGGAAGGTTGTAAGTCTCTGAAGTCCTGCTACAACGCAGCAGAATGGCTGAAAGCGGCCCTGCGCCATTAAACGCTTAATCCAGCATCTGGGCTTGTTTTACCTTATAGTCAGGCAAAACACTGGAGGAAAATCAGTCATTTTTAACTGAGGCTCATCAGACACAGTTTGTTTTCAATGCCCTGCGGCTGGTTTATTTTAATCCGTAAGGGCTTTGAATTGAGGGTGGTAAGCTGCGTCGGGAAGCCCCAGCTCTGCAGTTTTTAGCTGGCCGCGCTGTCAGCAAGGTGAGCGTCTGTGTGACTGCAGCCGCAGTGCCAGGTGGCGTTGGGGCCCCTGCCAACCTGTCCTGTAGAAGAAAATAGAAAAAGGGGTTTTGCGTAAGCACTCAGCTAAGACTAATGCTTTGTGTTGTAGGTGAAAACATCTTTTGTACAGAAATTCTATGGATAGATCTCTTGGCAGTCACTTTAACTTGAGGATTTAGTATTCCATGGAATGAAAAAATGCTACTAAAGTGGAGTCTAAGCGAAGAGCAGGGGGTCATGCCACCACAAATCCATTCAATTTACATGCCAGCGCAGGATAAAAATAAATTTCAGACCTACAACCTGGAGGTCACAGACCACTTGAGCTCCAAACCAAGACAAATTCATCCTGCTTTTAATGCACCGCTTCCTTCGGGGATTTCAGGTGTTTGGGGTCTTTTTGTTACGTTGACATTTCCTTCTCCATTTAATTGCTATTAGATGGACTGTAGCAATGTCTTGGGGACCAGTTTCATCACTATTTGCATATTGAGTTTACGAGTCCAGTTGCATTTTGCAGCCTCTTCAGCAGTTTCTCGCTGCAGAACAGTCCCCCAGGCGCCGAGTGCCGCTGCGCTGCCCCTGTAAGGAACACCTTTCCAAAACTTGCTGCGTAGCTTGAGCAGCTTGGTTGAACAACAGAGCAGATGGGAATGTACATTAACAAAGTGTGCTCATAGGGCTTCCAGAGGAGATGACGAGAGGAACTGTTCCGTAAAAAGGTAGTGGTGGAAAGTACAGGAGAGTTGTGCCGCTAGAAAAATAGCAACAAATTTTTTCATGGTGGTGAAGATGCACATGTAGGATCGATGACATTTTTGAGCATCCTTCACTTTCCATGTCTTAAGATAGTTGAATTTTTTTTCTTCTTATAATGCTGTTCCTTTATGTACTTCTTTTTTCACTTCTAGTAATCTTTCCATCTATTTTGAGGGCTCTCAGGTAGGGAACGGGAGACCCAACCCGGGGCGTACTGGCAGCACCGGTATTTTGCATCACTGACCGAGGACGAGTTAAGCTGTGGAGAGTGAACTCTATCTACTTCCTTTCCTGGCTGAAGGCAATAACTCTCTTTTCTAATTAAATCAGGAAAAAGCCCTGCAAGTATTTTGAACAAGGGAAAGGAACTTGCCCGTTCGGAGGGAAGTGTCTTTACCTTCATGCGTATCCGGATGGGACACGAGCTGAACCTGAAAAACCAAGGAAACAGCTCAGCTCTGAGGGGACCGTGCGGGTAAGGGAATACTCCAGTCAAGTGTAATTAAAACCATGTTTTGAATGTACCTTACACTGCTTAAATACGTTTCATGCCATGCAGGGTCTTGGAGAAGTGAAGGAAGCACCCCCGCAACTTTCCTTGAGGGAAAGGTTTGTTATTAGGGAAGGAGGAGGCACCTTTTACTGAACAGCGAAAATTTATTGTAATAGTTTTAGTTTTTCAGCCAGTCCTTCTCATGGCAAACCTTTCTTCAAAGGAATTCTGCTGATCCAGCTTTCACCTACAGTATTAAAAATTGATCTCTCTTGCCTGCACGTCGCTGGCAGTAAGACCAGCTACAAAGTTTAAAGCTTTCTTGAAAACTGGCTGCGGCGGCGCCTTCATGGCGTGCCCGCAGCGCGTTACTGCCGGCTAGGTTGCCCGCACCGTAATGGTACCCAATGCCAAAGCGAGTGGCCACCGCTTCGAATTGAACAGCACGTGCTGCTGAGCGGCAGCACTCCCTAGCGCAAACCCAGCTTCCGAATCTCGGCTTCTCACCAACTTATTTCTTAACGAGGCAGCGAGGCTCGGTACGGGCAGGCGTTGTGACTGCACGGTGACGAGTACTGGTTCGTGCTCAGCCAGCTTTCCTTCTATTCCAGTTCTTCAATTCCGTGCGCCTGTGGGACTTTATTGAAGACAGAGAAAGTAGGACTGTGAGCAGCACAGACGACGAAGTGACAGAACTCGGAGAACTTTTCATGCACCTTTCTGGGGCCGAGGAGGATTCTGCTACTTCTCAGTAAAGAGAACGGAAGGTGCTTTCGTCTATCTAGAGCTATTTATTTAGCGATGCTTTACACTTTCTACAGCACCGTTCGAATGAATGTGCCCTGTGGTTTACTTGTGCAGTCCTGGTAAAGTTTTCAGATAGTTTTTTGTATGGCAAAAAAAAAAAAAAACCAAACTAAAATATATTTAAAGAATGAAATCGATTGCATGGAAAAATCCCTTACTCCCGAGAGGGTTTCCTCCCTCTTTGGCCTAACGTAAGCTGTCTTGTGAGCTGAGTGGTAGTGTAAATACAGCTCCTCTCTTAACATTTAAAGCTGAAGCTGTTAAAAACTGTTGCTAAATCTATTTTGGGTGCTCCACCCTCCCTCCCAAATCAACTAAATGTGTATCTACAAAACCCCGCTGGGAAGTGTGGTCAGTGTAGCTTTTTCTTCCTTAAAAAGGAGATTTACAAACTAATATGTCATACCTCAAAGCAGTACCTAGAGTTCAGGACAGAGTTTACTGTATTCTTACAGTGAGTTGGTTTCAGTAGTGGGGCCGGGGCACTGCCTGGCTCTCAAGGACTCTGCCCGTTACGCTCCTACCCTTGTTTTAAAATACTAAGTGTGTGTAGTGGCAGGAAGTGTCTCAGCACACCTGTTGTAAAGCTAATAGAACTCTAACATGTTCAGGCAGAGCAACACTGGAGTCACAACTTACAGCGAAATTAAACTTACAGCATGAATTGGATTTTGGAAACTGTGTCATGACAGTAAGTAGCTACTTTTAGTCACTGCAACAGTTGTAGTTACGTTTTTGTTCCATTTAAATCAAGGGAACCCTTGATGCAGGTTAAAAGAAGCAGCCAAAATTAAATGCAGTAACTAAAAGTTTTCTGATCTTCTTATGGCAGTGATCTTACAATTTGCAACTGTGCAACCTCGGTAATTTCAGTTACAAAATAACCCCTTAGTTTAACAGCTGCTTTCCTGAAGTTCGTGGTGTGGCTGACAGGTACCTGGGCTCTGCCATCTGCACCTTCTGAAGCGGTAACGGGGTCTTGGAACAGCCTCACCCCCAGCCGCAGCAGAAGTTCAAACATTCCCCATGAAGTGACAGGTAGGGGGGCTGCCCGACGGGGGGGTCCTTCCCCAGCGCTGCCCCCCCCCACCCCTTTGCCTTTGCCAGATGAAGGACAGCAATGTCCTCTGCGTTAATGGAATTATTACTGAATTTTATTTTTGTTAAAAATTCAGTTCATGTTTATATTGCAAAAGCAGGTTTCAATCTGATGGTGAAGACCGGTACAAGGAGTTAATTCTGCTATTTGTCCTTTGTATAAACTTTGCAAGTTAAACTGAAAATTCAGCAAGGACGCAGCTGGAGCGGCTGCTGCGTAATAGAGCACGGAAACACCCGAGTACAGGCAGTTTTCTCCAGCACATTCAGCATACGGCCCCAAAGTAAGAAGAGGGCCAGTGCAGCCGAGGGCTAAAGGTAAGAGGGCTTGCCCTTGAAAGGTTGCTTATCTTAAAGACTCGAGCATTTCAGAGGGCTTGATTGTTGAGGGGACAAATGGCGTTGTGAAGCAGAGTGTGTGAAACCCTGAGGGCAGCGTGGCACACGGGGCGCTGCGCTGAGGGGTAGAGCTGGGATCTGGTCACTGCCATAAAGCAAAACAGCACAGACCGTAACCTGGATTCATTAATGGCACCAGTTAGTGGGGGGGATTATCGTTCTGCTTCAGTGGCTGGTTTGCATTTCTGGGTCAAAACTGAGGCTGAGAAACCTGGAGGGAAACATTTCATTTCTGTAAGGGTGCCAGCAGAAGAGGGAGAAACTCCTCCCATCTCTGCTGGCCAAGTTCCCTCAAACTGAGCGTGCGGGTTTGCTCTCTCTTCTGACCTAGGAAATGTACCTTCTCCACAACCAAGTCCCCCCTGAAGGTAATGTTTAACGATGCTTACTGCAGCGCCAGGCCTTAGGCTGGCAGTATCTACAACCACTTGCTTGTCTGCTTCTTTTTAAAACTGGCCTATGAAGGCACCAGTGAAGGTCTTACTCTGTTAAGTCATTTTAGTGCAATTCTTCATCACTAATTACAGAGGTGAAGCAAAATAAAAGTATCACCAAGAGAGTACTCTCCAAGACGAATGTTCAAGAGGAGGTGCCCAGGCATACCTGAGGCTGCCCTGAGCCTCCCCACGGAAGCTTGTTTCTAGCAGGTCTTGCACAGATTTCTTTTTGCAGGAAGAAATATTTTCAGTAACAAAATACACCAAAAAGTGTCAATGAAGAGGACGTTTTTACCTTAAATGACACATTTCTGATTTGCTTTGCCCCAAGACAACACTAACAGTAGTCTGAAATTAAAAGGATACCTTGTTTTTCATAGCTACCTAGAGACTATTTTTTTTATAACTTAAGAGCAATCAGACTTTGAAACTCAGACCTTTTAAATTCTTCACTTAGCAGCTTTCATCTAATTTGACATGAAGTGCTGGTCAAAATAAGCCTAATCATCAAAAATATTTTTATTTTCCAAGAGACACGTAACCCATTTTAAAATCAGGAGTTAACGGTTTCTTTTTGGAAATTACAGCTAAAGTAAACGCTTTTTTTACCGTTCCTCCTTTCCCCTCTCTCCCCCCAAACTTATTAAAATAGAAGTAAAATGACAGATAAATTATATTTAGAGAGGGTTGCAGTTAAAATACCAGGAATATTATTACAAATCACACAGAACTATACAGAACAGTTTCCTTCAACCCTCAACTTACTTTTTAGCAAGCAAGTTTTATGGTCACGCTCAATTATCACTTAAGGATTGATATTTCACCCACGTTATGAGATATTCTGAGGACGGTGTAGATATTATTCTTTAAGTATGTGGCTGGCTTATGTACTACAAGTTCCTCTCTTCCCTTCCATGGGTGTTTTGCCTGCTGGAAATAAGCAGCCCGAATGGCTGTTCGGACGTCACAGGCAGTTAGGCGCTGCCCATGTACGCTGTCAGAATTCACAGCACAAGTATTTTGCCTAATAAATTTTCAGCAACTGTTTAGATTGAGACAAGAGCGACTACAGCTGTCTTGTCTCTTCACTCATTGGACCTCAGCAGTGTATTCAGAGAGGAGCCCCATAATGACCCGTATGCCCAAGGAAGGACACAAAAGCCCAAGCTTCCATTCCAGCAATGGAAACCTGACCTCCGTTCTTTCCCTAATAAAGACCCTTAAACAGAATGCTATTCCAAAAAATAAATTCTTAGATTAAACCACCTGGTTTTTGTCATCTGTTAAGTTCAGCCAAGGCAAAATACTCAATTCTAGCCAAGTAAACAACAGGTTCACAGAAAATATAATGCTGCTCAAAAATGGTGTATTTAAATACCTACACTGATGTACCATCCAGTCGGCTTAGCAAGTAGACGCTGCTGAAAGGTTATCGCAGTAGAATAAAAATGATCTTGTAATGGAAGTGATTGGAAACCTCTCGGCTGTCGTATCAAGTGTGTTTTTACTTGAACTGCTATTACTTATCCTAGTAACTTTTAAAACATTATGCAGAATGTCATTTTCTGAGGTTTTCAAATCTAGATGTACATGTCAGAACTATGGATTACTACATTAAATGATGACATTGAATCTTAAACCTAAAATTTAATTTATTTTATTAAAATAAGATAATCAGAGGAACCTTGGCTTACAATAAATGCATTTTCTCAGGAGCAATAAAAACAAAATTAAAACCCAAATCAGCAAGAAAAACTGTATATGCTCAGTTTCCTCTTGATAGTGCATCTCTTGGACGACAGCTTCAGATGGGATGGAGACTACGCTCATTTGCAGAAGTATACGGGTAATGTTAATTAGCCTTTTCTCAGCCACAAAAGCCTGTCTTTCTGCACTTACCACCTCATTGGGCTGCAAGAAACAAGTCAATAGTACCAAAGTAAGCTGCTGAAGTTACTGAGGATGACCATAGCGAGCCTGGCTAGCTTCCTTCTCTGAGCAGTACAATTCAGAATAGATTCCATTCTTTTGCAAGAGTTTTTCTTCTATGTGCAAAACTATTGCAAAACTATTTTGTGTTGAATTAGCATTTTAACTTATTTCATTGGCTTGATGAAAGCTCTTCGGCAGGAGCTGATTTCCAGAAAGTTTTTTCCTCTTCCCTCAGCCTTGTTTGCGGATACCCATTTCAGGCAAAACTCCCCACCCCACCCCGAAGTGGCGTATGGCGTGGGGCAATCACCGAGCACCATGATGCATCACCTTTCCTCAAACGCCGAGGCAAGCCATCCTCGCTGTAAAAAATACCAATTTATCAACAGATTCAAATCAATCCAGAAACACGGCCAAAGAAACATCCATCGCTTCTGTGTATGGGAAAAATAAGGCTCAAGTGCATCTATTAAAAAAATAGTAATAGATCTCTTGATTTGTAGTCTGGTAACTGTCCCAGTAAAAGAAACTGTAGAAAAAGGCGATGTGGAGCTGTGTCCCTGCAGGACAGAACTGCAGAAATCCTTAGCAGCTTGTTCTTAAAACTGGGATGCAGATAATCCTGCTGGCACTGATCCTGTACACTGAGGCATTAAAAGCACAACTTCTGTTACTTCTGTTCCTTCCCCATCACTGGAGAGATCAGGGGAAGGGGAGCACGGTCCTAAAACACGGGTAGTCTCGTGGATGTTAACGTGCATGAATTTATGTCCTCTGTGTGGGCGGCACGATGCAGAGATGGTTCAGAAGCGCTCCGGTTGATTTTGGGTAAAGAATGTTGCAACAACTCAATGGACGACAGTATCTGAGGAAGACAGGTAAAGTTCAAAGAAGGCTTGTTAGACAAGCAGCTCTTTTAAGTCTTAAACCTTCATTTATTATGGCTTTAAGAATATCTTTAACAGCAACAGTATACTGTGTGGAGGCCCTGAAAACACACTCTAGGAACACTCCTGTTTCAATAATCCAGCTCTGCCATACAGTCTCATCGCTGTGAGGGGTCTCGCTGAGTTTCAGAGAATGGGAGGGTACTTGTCAGTAATTAGAAGACATTATGATCAATTAACAAGCATCTATGCGAATCTCCAGCAGGGTAACAGGGAATGAATTGCATCTTCTGCCTAACAGTCTGTTCACAAAACGACGTTTAAGAACTTTTTAAACAACAAATCATGCTTGATTGTAACAGGAAGAAGTTATTTTTACATAATCTGCTAATATTTAATTCCACCTATTTAAAGAGTATAAGAAAGTACCTTTGTCATCCTCACAGTGACAGGAAAAGGTAAAGTATCCCTGGTAAAAATACCAAAGATTGCTACATGAATTTACATCCCCGGTGGATTTTGTTCGCTTGTTCGTAGCTGTGGGGAAGGGGGAATAGTCTCTCATTTCACCTCAAACCTATACTAAAATAAAGTGTAAATATGAAGAGAGATTTTATTTTTATGGGGGTGGGGGAGTTGCTTATCTCTAAAATGGGCCAGCCGTTGAAAGCAAATTGCTCTCGTGTTAGTCTAACTGCTTCAGTCTGTGCATAATATTTTTTGATGATCTTCACAGGAGCTACGTACAATCGGAATTACAAACAGCCTAAGAGCTGGGTTATGAAAAATGCACATACAGAAACAAAAATAAGGAAGCAGGCTGCCCTTTATATAAACCAAAACTTAAATCTGTAGAATGTTTTGTGTGCCAATGGTTATATATAAAATACTGTGATACTTATATGCAGAAAACATACTTACTTGTGGAAACAGAGGTCGTTCTTCCCTAACTTTCTTCAAACAATCTGCTACAAGCCTCTTCATTGCTTTGGGGCAGTTCTTGTACAATTTACTGAGGTCTGGAGAAGCATACCCTCGGCCAACCATGAAAATAATCTGAAAAAGAACAAGCAAGTAGCAGAAAAACCAAAGTTGTAAAAGTTGTTTCACTGCTTGATCGCTTTAGTGTCCCAAAGTGATGAAACATGAGTACCAAAGGCACACACACCAGAAGAATCCAAATTAATGAACCCAAACAACGGTCCTGCACGTGTGGCAGGCAGGACATGATTCGGTCAGAGCGATGCGGTGGTCTGTAATGCTCAACAAGCAAAGGAGCTACTGCGTTCAGAGTGAAACAGCAGATGCTACGTGACATGAACAGGACACAGCAGTTTCCTTCAGGTGAAGGCTACAGTGACAACTGATCCTCAGTCTGAGCCCTGATAACCAGCCAGCCAGGTTGGCACAGCTTCTCTATACTTCAAATACAAAAAAAAAAAAAAAAAAAAGCTTCAAATACAGTCAGGAAACTGTATTTGCAGGTACCGCTGTAAAACAGCGTTGCAAATGGAGATGTACAGCTAGCAAGTTGAAAGAGATCATCATAACTGATGCAGCAGAAAAGAAAACAGGGTTGGTTTTGTTTTGAGACAATAAAAGATGCTGTTAGTGTGGGAAAATACATTGTCTGGTTTAGTCCAAGTTAATATGGTCACCTTTTAGGTTTTTCATCAGACTTCCAGGAACCTTAACAGTTGCCTATATAGTATTGCTAAGACTATTATCTGCTAAAACAGTGGTAGGTTTGGGTGGCTGAGGGGACTTTGAGGGTTTTATCCGGGGGAAGGAAGGAAGGGTGAACAGGTAATGGTGCAACCATTGCTTCTCTTTCAACTAATGCCATCTCAGAAAAGAAAAAAAAAAAAAAAAAAAAAAACCACAACAAAACGGTCAATATAACGGTGCTAAATGGAGATCTCAGTGGTGTTCTCCAGGAAATACTCTATCCCTCCCCAGAAAACTTACTTGAGAGTCATGTGTTGCATGTTTTGCAACAGTAACGATTATTAAAGCTTGCATATGATTTAAACATTATGAATTAAAACATTCTAATATCCCAATTTGTAGATGACCTTAAAAACAAGAAAAAAAACCTTCCTTAAACAGAACTGGCCTCTTCTACCTGGAAAACAGACTATGTAACATAACTAAACAGGGGCTAAAATCTAGTAGTTTGTCCCACATACACACACATCTCATTATAAGCTCTTATTTAAAAAAAAAAAAAAAAAAACAAAAAAAAACCCCACACAACAAGACACAAACAACAAAACCAAACACAAACCACAACTGAGGATCAGCAAAACAGAGATCAAAAAGATTTAACGGTTTTAAGTTCATGCCCTACAGAACGAGTTAGCTTTAAGCTAAGCCAGAAAAAGCATTCATGTAAAGAGAACAGTTGAGGTTTCTGTCCTTAATGTGCTTCTTTGTAATTACTGGTTAACTGACTGGCAAGAATACATCTTAGTAAAGACCAAGTCACATAAACTAACATTCAACACTAGAAGGTTTGACAACAGCTGCTATTTTGTCTTCACTTAGTAAAAAGCACAGAATCCAATCTTGCTGATGCAAGAACAGCGTATTTACGATCAGAAGGGAAATTTCATATAGCCACAAATACATAAACCAAGATTTTATTGATAACGCTTTTGCTACAACCCATGAATAAATTGACAGGGCACTTGAAAAAAAATACTTTTTAATAAACATTTTCTTTGAGTAACTGTCACTGTCAACATTTAAGCAAATATTAAATTACAGAGATTTACTGCTGAAGCAAATCATGTTGTAAAAATCTCAATTCTTATTTTGCCTTCCTCTTTATCTTGCATTTGTCAAGGACAACAAAACGTACTGTGCTCAGGAATAAAATGCAGTATTCAAAGGATGTTTCTTACCTGATCTCGGTTGTTTATGTGGGAGTATGGCAACTCTCCTGTCATTAGTTCATATAATACTATTCCATAGGAGTAGACATCTGACTGAAAACTAAACGGGTTACTATCCTGCATCCGTATCACTTCTGGTGCCTGTGGAAGGAGGAAAAAACGATTAAAGTTATGAGCAATATGAACAGAAATGCAAAGGATAAGAGAAGGTGAAAATATGTGGAAAGCAGAGAACAAGCTCAACTAAAAATTAGTGAACAAAGGATACCTTCAAAACCCTTGGTAAGTTCTACCTAAGGCTCTGAAAAAGTTCAGGCAGTGCTACTCTACATCTTAGAAACAAAAAAAAAAAACCCCAAAAAAATCAATACAGCTGAGCATAAGCAAAAATACAACACTTGAATTTAACAAGCGTTTTACCATTAGAAAAATAACTATTATTCCAAGTTGCACTATTTATTGCCTTCTGTTATACATATGTCTGAGTCCCTCACCATCAGTTCTTAAACAGGTATCGATGTTAAAGGGGAAAAAATATAAAATTCTAATACAGACTTAATCTCTTGTAAAATTGATAGCAAAACACCTACATAAAATGTGAAAGCCAAATACAAAATAGAATGTATTAAAGATCAGGGAAGAAACGCAAGAGCATTCTCACATCTTTGCAAAACAAAGCAAAATTATGAAGCTAAAGAACTTAAACGACATTGAATAATTTAATAAAACAAGATATAAACTATCAAGATATCTTTCCTGTTGACTAAGAATTTTTTCTCCCACTAAAGAAGTCCCTCAGAATTACTGGGCTAATTACTACTTAAAGTACAAGAACAAAACCCCAGTAACAGATTAAATCAACTTTCAAGGAACAGAATCAACCTCTCCTACACAATGACAACTCGGCAAAGACAGTCTATAAATGATTAAAAAATGCAAGGGTTTGGATTTTTTCCAGGATCTGTTTCATGTGTATAAGCATACCATTAGGTAAGTTAGTTTTAAATCCTTTTACAGAAAGCTGTAAAAAGCTTTGACTTTTTATGTATCTTTTTTAAAGACAAACTGGTTTCTGCTTTTGTAACTTTGTTTCAGGTGATTTGCGTATTTTATAGGTCATAAACAAATCTGGGTCTGTTCATTAAAAATATCAGCATCCTGATATTCTAAATGAACGCTTCCTGACTTTTCTCAAAATGCAAATACATGAGGAACAATGAAGGCTGCAAGCCTAGTAATAAAGAACAATTTTTTAAAAGGAAAACCTGTTTCAAGTAACACCTGCAGCTCATTCAGTGCTAAATACTGAAAGAATTAAAATGTATTAATACATAGCATTCAGCAATTCATTTTTATTTGGTTACACTTCCCTGAAGTACCTGCCACAAGTGTTGCTGAGTGCCCTGTCCTGGGAGCTGGAAAATACTGCTGGTTGGTGTACATGCTGAATTTTAAATAAACTGCAAAAGTATTAACAAACATGGGTCAAGTGAAACTTCAAGAAAATACTGAGAGTGCTAAGTAAGACATTCTTGCATAATTTTAATGATGCTTTTTAACCTTGTAACGGGCATTATACCACTTTTTCCATTTACTTTAATGAAGTCCCACATTTGACAAGTTACTAAATAGATTTTCTCCAGGTGAATTTTGGAAGGAAAATTGTGGAACTGCATTGTTCCGGCAGAAGTTAAACAAAGGTAATTGTTGGGAATGTCCTCTCAGACGACGACTGGGCAGTACTACTTCCAAAAGAAACTCCAGAAACTTTCCAGCAGAACTTGAAAACTTCTGTACCTCAACTGACATTCACCTACGGTCCTGAGCTGCCTCAGAACCTCCCGCAGCCATCCAGTGCCAGGTGAGGAGCAGCAGGGGGCCTAACAGCAGCAGCTGGGTATGTATGAAACATCTTGCCACAGCCCCGAAGATGACCTGAGCTCACTCCCACGCCGCTGGAAGCACTCCCCACCCTGTCCCTAGCCCCCTGCCGAAGCTGCCCGATGGCGATCAGCAAGCATCTGCGCGAAGGGATGCTGCCAGGTCCTGAGCAGGGAGCAGGGGAAGAAGAGGCCACGATGAAGAAAGGCAGGTCTGAAGAATCCCACAAAGCCACCATTAAGCATATTTAAGCCTGTTAGACAAGCCCATCTGGGGAAAGGCACAATTACAGCAGGAAAAAGGCTCTCCTCTTCCCTTGGAACAGCTCCTTCCAGTTCCACTGACAGCCCTGTCTCTGCCCTAAATATTTAAAATTACTCCAAAAAATCAAAAGGAGAAATCCTTAGGTGAATGGTGTCTACTTTGGACAATTCAGCACTCCAGCCCTTCATTCCTCAGTTTTAACTTCTCCTACAACTGGAATAGTATGTCTACACTGTACTAACAGCATATGTCGATTCACTCAGATCTAAAGCTTTAAGATAGTGTTCAACTAACAAAACATGTATTAACAGAATGAAACCCAGCTATTTATAAGCAGTGAAATGTTTTGCTCACCATCCACAAGATTGAACCTGTGGGCTGTTCCACCTGTTGAGATCCACTCCATCTGGATTTTACAGTCGCCAGACCAAAATCTCCTATTTTCACTGTGAGGCCTTCATGAAGAAATATATCTAAACATTTGTTAAAGAAATTCTGTAGAAAACTTGACTAAACAACTCTGAGTTTTCTGACATGATTATGAAATGTCTGGCTAGGTTATCACAAATGCAAGCCAACCATCCAAATTGCTGATTGTTTTATTAAAACCTGCTACGAGCTGTATCTTAAACACAGGAAAAGTAATTTTATGGCCTCCATATTTACAGAGTTAACATTTAAGACTAAGTAAGACCAGATGTTTCAGCATTATTTTGAACATTTATCTTTATGGTGAGTTAGGACAGAAATCAACTATGTTAATTAACAGCAGTGACTGCAGGTACTTAAATAACTGGTGTCAAGAAACATATAAGGAAACAACATAGAAGTCATCACGACTCAAAAAAGAAAACTAAAAAATTAAGAGCAGAAACAAAATCTATTTACATAAAGCTGTCTGGCAGATCTATTTAGCTACAGTTTAACTATCTGAACTGGAAATAAATACAAATAATACAGATGTGTGTATCTGCTTAACAGATTTGTCTGTTAAGATTGATAGCTAGCACTTTCTTTGTTGGGGTTAGTTTAAGAAGACACCCTTTTACAATTTCATTTAATAATGTTTTAAGTTCAAAAAGGTGATTCAGAAATAGAAACGTGACTGACTCCTAGTTCTCATTTCCATGTCAGGAGAAGAGTTCACTTATGTCACAAAAATGGTCATCATTATCAGGAATCCAAACTCCTGACCTCCTATATACTAAAATGATTATTTTTCTAGCTTAACTGAAAATGGGAATCCTCTTACATTATGGAACTACTAAATTTGGCTTATTTTTTTGATGATGACATTTGCAAAACATTCTGCTCACACTGTACGAAAGGAAGTTACAATTCATGCTGCTAGCTCAAAGGATGCTCTTCTTGGCAATTTCAAAAGCAGTCATTTTCAAAGGCAAAAGACATCAGTTTCCAACATTTTTATTCCATATGTGTTACTAAATTAATATTTTTGCAAGAAATACAGTGGTAAAAGGTTGCCTTTTGTTGAGTTTAAAGTAAGATTTTTTGCCTCATTTCTGCTAGTCATGTGAAAGTGTTTTAAATTTATTAAAAATATATGGGAAGTAGTATCAAAACCCACATGTGCACACATACCTCCCGTCAAGTAGAGTGCAGCTCCTCTCCAATACAGGGTTTGGGTAACAGAATTGCATCAACAGCACTCAAGTAAAAAAAAAAAGACACTTTTGGAGCGCAACTGTTGCACATCGTTTTCCATCTTTATCACAACAGTTTGGTAAGCAAGCACATATGTTCTATCAAAGTCCTTGCTAAAAAGTAATTTCTTACCGATCAACAAGAATTACTCGTTAGGAGTTACATACATTTGAAACAGCTCGTTCAACCCCCCAGGAAGCTCTGTATTAACAACAAATCACTCTCGCGTTAAAGGAAATACAATGAAGTTAGGAAAGGATACTATTGGATTTCATGTCTCTGTGGATGATATTCTTTGCATGTAAATAGCTGTGAAAGACAAAGCAGAAAAGTGCCATTACGAAGGCTGTTCCCACAAACTCGGATGAGCACTGACAGCATCAGACAATGACAGCATCTTCTATGCTACAAACATTACAACATGTTCTGAAAGACCAGTGATGTGGTTACTGTATCAGCTCAGGTATCTGGAGAATGCTTCCAAAATAATCCTGTAACTGTGAACCCTGTAAGCATACAGCAGGAACAGCCATCCTCTCATCTCGCAGAAGCACCACAAGTATTAATTAGTGTTTGCCAAACACTGCAATGTTACAGTAAGCCATACAGGGAAGAAAAAAATTAATTCTATGTTTAAAATAGGATCTGATCCAGTGCACTGCAGTAAGACCTCAAGCTACAAAAGATGATAAAATAGAGACAAGTGACTGCTAAAATGACTAGTGGTCTAATGTGAACTAAGGTAAGAAAAAAGATACTTAACAAAAGCAAGAATGCACACAACAGTGCTGAACTAAGGCTGCACAAAATCTTTCCTTGATATACCATTGTGCCTTGTTACTATTTTAGTGCAGTAACTTCGCATATTAGGGTTTGGGGAAGAGAAGGGAAACACCATTCCAAGAACAGAAATAGCCAGCATTGTTTATCCTACTCACTCCATTCCCTGTGCCGTCTGCCGAGCAATATCAATAAGCTGGAACATTTGGAACTTGGTCTCTTGAACATGCAGGTGTTTATACAGACTGCTTCCTTCACACCACTGCGTAACAATGGCCAGATTATCTTTAGTCATGTAGCCCATGAAGAGCAGAATATTAACATGCCGAGTTTTCCTAATAGAAAGAAGCAGAGAAAGAGAAATTAGTATCTTTACGAAAAATGTTATCAAATTCTTTTAAAAATGCATTCCTGGCTGAAGGAACATATTTCAGTCTTTGTGTCCAAAAACATAAGTTCCCTGCAATATTTTTTGCTAGGTGGAGGTGTGTGTAAGGTTTGTTTTTAAAAATAATAAAAATACACCAGAATTGCCAATTTATAATTTTTAAACAACGTCAGCTGAATTTCTGCTTTTTAGTTAAAATACTTCCTTTCACTTCCAAGGAAATTATTTAAAATCAGCCTTTAGAAAAAAGGTGTCATGAAAATTCAAAGGTTTTGAAATTAGTAACCAAGACTCGTGCTTGCAAGTGGTATTAGAAAAAGTTACTGGAATAACAGAAATGATCCTGAAAGCTGTGAAAAAGTGAAAAACGTAGATAGAAGACTGAACCTCAATATGAAACAAAAGGGTCATAAACTGTGAAGAAATTAACAGATGAGAAGAGAATTCTTACGTACTCTGGTTCAGTTTCAGGATTAACATTACAGGTAGTTAACTGGACACTACAAAAACAGTACTTGAAAGCAGAAAATAGTTATGTAGATCAGAGTATACATTAAAAAAAAGGAATTATGCTGCAATTTTAAAAGGTACAGTTCAAGTACTCTGTCCAGTGATGAGAATTATGACAGACTTTATCAATTGTCACCTTTTACTGCATACCAAATGTGACCTGAACAGTTATGGGTATTAGTATGCTTTATGTCCAAAGACAACTTTCAGAAACAGTGAAGAACCACTGAAATACTCTGAATTATGACTGCTGTCTCAGAGCTCCACAACAATATTCAGAAGTATCACTATATTCTCTCTTTTTTATTCTTTATCTCTGCTTTTTGTGTCTTATCAAACATAGAATATTGGGCACGAGTGCTTACAAGAGGGGTAGCAGTCAAATACAGTAACTTGAAGTAACAGAATTTAGCAATGAAACTACCAACTCACCTTAATACAGCCACTTCATTTCTGAAAGCCTGGAACTGTTCTGGGGTTGGGTCTACAACCTTTAGTATCTTCACTGCTACATCCCCTGAAAATACATTTACCATAAAAATTACTTTAAATGCAGTGCTTTTCCCCGCCCCCCCAAAAAAAATGACATTAACACACAGTACACTTCAAATTCCTAATCTGTGCACAAGATACCTCTACTAATTTGTACACAAGTCATGACTTTCCTGCAGACATATGAACGTCTGTAGTATCAAGCAATTCATTTACCTGAATTTCAGGCTAATGGAAGAAGTCATCATTTGTTCACATTCTTCCCTTTATTTTTTTTAACAGCTACGCCTGGCTAGAACTACACGTTCTTTTTGCAGGATATGAAGCTACTAAAATCTCAAATAGACAAGGAAGGTATTCTAGTGTAGGTGCATTCTCAGCACATTATTTCAAGCAGTCACATCAGTGTCTCTCTGCTTCCAAACAGTATCCAAAGTTTCATCACTTTCCCTTTTTTCTATCCAGCTTTAGCCAGCATAATTATATAAAAATACAAAGGTGTATATATAAGTTTAGATCTTAAAGTTTTAATATGTTTACCTATAAAAACAACATATAGGTACATACACACATCCTTTTAAAATATAAACTTCATTTAAAAACCAAACTTTCTAGATTTCAATACTGCTAAATTTCAGGAATGAGAGGGATAAATTATCCAGGAATAGCAGAGAAATCATGAACAATATAACAGATTATAGTATTTCAATAAAAAATTTGGGGACTATGGGAAGCCGACTACCTTACTATTAAGCTAATACATTTCAAAGTTTTACTTAAAATCTTCATTTGATTCACTTCTACTGTCAGTGCTTGCTTTAAATTTCAGTATCTGTTAAAGGGTAACAGAGAGGAATATATGATGACCCAGTGCTATCTGTTTGGAGACTGTCTCTACAGAATGAAGTTCTAAAAGCCTTTACAGCATACATCCAGAAAACAGTGGAATTGAATTGATTCAAAAAAGGTACAATAGTGGAGTGAAGCCAACTGTTCTAACAAAAGTAAGAGCACTGAAAGCAAGACCGACCGATTCCTCAGTGAAGGAAGCAAGTATCATATTCATTTTAACTATCGAGGGACCACATTTTAGAATTCAAGAGGGGGATTAAACTTGCCTTGACACTGTCACAGAAAGATAAAAGCAGCTTAGGAAAACTGAAATTTCAAATTTTAGTCCACATGCAGTAAAAAGATTTGAGAGGTGCTATACTCCTGACATAGGCTTATCCCATAGTTTTAAAGGCTGCTGCCATTTAAGATTACAGAATCATCACCTACATTTAAAAAATCCTGAGTGGCAGATTTCTCTGCTGCCACACAATCACTAATTTTCTTCTTCTTAATATGGCCTCTTCAAAGATATACGTGAAAAATATGTTAAGCATGTCTCTAGAATATAATGATCAACTGAATACATTAGGAATACTAACTGCCTAATTAAAAAAACAAAAAAGTTGCCAATGAAGAAGGGTATGTGAACTGGTACTTGAAAGTTCCAGGGCACCCTGAGTTAACTGCAGTATCTTCCACTGTAGTTACCAGTTGCTTAATTTGCTGTATAATTTGAAGTCAAAGATGAGCAAATATTGAACACATTATTATACATTTATATCTTCCTCCTTTAACATCAGTAAATGCAATACACTTCCTATTTCATCCTCTAGCATGTTCATAAAGAGAACCATCTCACACATTTGCAGTATGCATTATGTTTTGTCATTTACAGATGTCTCTGCTTACAGGCTGGAACAGGAGAAGAACTGATAGAAAGACTACACTTTCATGTGACTACCAAAATCACAGGCTTCAAAACCAGCCAGTTTCTACTGCAACTCTCTTGACACGCAATGCAAGACCAATAAATGGTCTACCAATGCTTGAAGTCTACTGCTACGAGCTATGCCCACACAAGGCAAGGATGCAGCATCCACTGATTACAGGCCACATGTTTTCAGATTATTTTTCAATATATTCTCTATCATGATCCTTGCTCCACAGATGACGTACACTGTTCTTAACTAAATCAGGTGCCACGTTTTTTAGGCTTGATGGCATTTCCCAAGCAGTTTTCTCTACAGAAACAAATACACAATAGCACTTGTTTTGTTTAGCAGCAATCTGAAGACAAATCAGCTTCCGCCACCCCCCAACCACCAAAACCCTAGAACTGATTACCAGGGTCAAAGGGGAAATGTGAGTGTTTATGATAGGTAGTCTTCCAACCCATTTAAACTGCCTTGGTTCTCTTTCCGCCTTTTAAATTTAGAAGCATGCTACAGGACACTACAGGATCCAAATGGGGTCTGTAACAGAAGCGGTGCAAATATGAAAATTAGTACTTAACCATCAGAACAATCTGGAAAAATATGGAAGTGCAAGATACCTGTTCAAGAGACACGCGCTCCTCAGAGCAAGACTGTCCTTGACACTTCATTTTTATTTTGGAAGACTGAAGTCAGGGAAACTTATTGGAAACCTAAAACGGTTTGCATATAGTTGTACACAGTCTTCTACAGGTGCTCTCCAAAGGTTCATTGCAAACAGCCCTTGACAGCTGGGCACGTTAGGAAACCCAACCCAACATCTCTAACTTAATCTAGACTTTCTACTTAAGTTTGCAGCAACCTGCCCGCTTCAAATTAATTTCATTTAGCTTCACCAAGACGTTTTTATTGCTGCATTTGTATTATTAGAATAGGTTACTACAAAAAAGTCTGCAGTTTCACTAATTTGTGCAGTGAACTCCCAGTTTTATTTTAAACAGAAAAGATTTGCAAGAAATATAAACCTTTAAATCTTTTAAGACCACACCGCAAACGACTTTAAATAAATAAAGTAGTAATTTAACTTTGACTTTCTTGAGAAATCAGGAAAACTACCAACAGTTACTACAATAAGATATTCAATCTTATCAATATTGAGTTAGGAGACAACTCTACAGCCATCTTCTGCACACAGCTGAGGGCTCTTTCTAAACGTGTAGCTCCATGCATCTCCTGTTTAACACTCCAAAACATCCTAACAAGACGAGGAGTTGCAAATGTTTTATTAAAATAAACACTGACAAGAAATTCTCATTTATTATTCTGTTTAGCAAAATCCTACTTAACCTATTTTTCCTCTTGATTTCTGTGTTCCATTTTACTTACATAATGAAAATCAGTTTAACTGTTCATGAATATCACTTTTAGCATAAGAATAGTCCTTCCATTGATGCTAACAATATTTGGGCTTTAAGACATGCAAGTATTTATTCCTTTAAAATAGAGAGTGGAAGCTAAGTTTCCAGATTTTTTTTGGTCAGCTTATTTTATGACAATTAGGCCCTGGAGGGGTTTGTGTGTGTTTCTTTTTAAATCACAAGCCTTGAATTTCAAAACTAATTCTGCAGTTCTGCAGTGTGCCTCTTTTCAAAGTATTCTAGCTAACTTTATATCATAAGGTCTCACATCAACTGTTTTTCCCTTAGAAAATCTCTACAAAAAAAACTATTTATGCTTATTTCCCTTCCCTGCCACCTTGAATGTAAGTACGCTAATTAAACCATAGAGGTATTAAAACAAAAGGTAAATATAATTTAACATCAGTCTGTGAAAATTCCAAGCTGACTCTGCTAATTCAATCCTCTTAATGGAACGTGAAATCTTTTCAGAAAACAAGCTGTTGTAGAACACGGTAATAAAGAAAACATTGGTTGCAATATAGTGAGCATGTTGATGGCATTTTGTCAGATTCAGATTCTGATGCCTGTTCTTTGCCTTCATTTCACCACTACTGGTATCAGGAAATTTGTATCTCTCCCCTAGTACCTTTGGTGGTTGATACGCATATAGCACCATTAAAACAATTTTACCTTTTTCTAGGTTGCTGTCCTACCCTATCAACATTTTGAGAATATGGTAACACTTGTCAAGAACTTACCATGCCATTTGCCTTTGTAAACTGTTCCAAAAGAACCTGACCCTATTCTGGTAGAAAGCATGACTTCACTTGCTTCTATTTCCCAGTAATAACTGGAATCTCTCTGTCCACGAGGCCTCTGGAACAAAAATTGACAGGGCTTTTACTCTAAGTATTTAAACAAATATTTTATATATACACACACCAAGAATGAAATAACTTCCGTCATACAAGTTTAAGATGCACTGAAACCTTGAGAGTTTTGTCCTGCAGTTTGGGCTTTTGTTCTTGCCTCAATTTGTGAGGGGTGGTGGGTTTGTTTACAAAAAAACCCCTTGATCTTAGATCTTAAGAGGAACAAATATTTTATAAGCAACTACCTAAAAACATCTGAAATACTTAAGAAACTTACTGTTTCAAAATCACAATACTAAAACTCATTTACATATTTAAAAAGAATAAACACAAATGATGAGAGCAGAATTCTCAAACATCTAAGTGATTAACAACTTTGAGTCCCACTAAGCAACTGTAGTTTCACTTTTAAATCTTGTAAGCCTTCAAAAAATTACATATATTATTCATTATTATACTATCTTTTCTTTCCTTACCCCTGCCCATAAGTTTAAATCAAGCTTTTGAGTGAAAACTCTCATTTTGTTAAATCTTTTTTTCGTCTGGGATATTTTGACTAATTTTATTGGGAAACAATGGCATTATCAATATCTGCTTTCTATAGAAGCTATGGCAACGTGGTTCAAATAGTGATAATAAGGCTAACTTTAAACAGACTAAAAAAGTAAAAAAGATACAGCCCCTGAAGATTTAGAAAAGTAGTCCTTGAATCTGTACTGAAAAACAATTTCACAATACTGTCTGAAATTAATTTTCAATCCAGAACACACTGTTCTGGGTATTTATAATGCAATGCAATAGTGCTATCTTTTCCAAGGTAGTTAACATTATACTGCTATTATATACGCATGGTATAGAGCAATCCAAGATTACCATCAGCTTTTACTGCCTTTTAAGTACAGAAATGTATCTCAACACACCACTACCCCCAGCACAGTTTAACATTTTTTAAAAAAAAAAATATTACCATACTTACAATTTTGTTCTTTTCTTGTGTATTAGATCCAGGGGCTCTCTCTCTTTGGGCTGGGACTGGGGTTTTAGGCTGAGACCAGCCAGTTGGGCTCATATTGTTAGGACTGCCAGACAGAGCAGAGGGTGAGGCTTAAATAAAAAAAAACAGAAGAAAAACAATTTACGAACCAGAAAATACACACAGAATAATATTATAAATTATTTTTTTTAAAACCATACCTGATTCACTATGGCTTCGAATTGCATCCTAAAACACAGAAGACAGATAATAAAGTTAATAAATATATGAAAGCATACAAAGGAACAAGCAGGAATAGTACTGAAATAATTCCTGATGGTTTTGGTCAAGTGCGATACAGTATTGACCAACACTCTCCAAAAGATTGCAGCTTGGCTATTTTCTAGTTACAAGAATCCTATATGCTAAAACCCATGCAATCCACGATTTCTTACAAAACATTAAAAATATTCATAGTATATTGAAAGGTACGACTACCAAAAAAAGGAGAGGAGGAGAAAAAAAAAAAAAAAAAAAAAGAAAAAAAAAAGGACACAGAACAAGAAGAAACACCAGAAATACTATCTGCATTCCCACCACTGGATTTTTATACATGCTTTTATTTCAGACCTGAACATAGCTCCTGTGATGGTCCTCTATCTCTAAGGGACAAGTTCTCAAAAAGGTTTTGGGTTACAAGTAGGAAAACTTTTAAAAGCCCCTAAAATATTCCAAGTCAATAAACATTTTGAAATACCTCTACCATACTATTTCAAACCCCCAAAAAAGACTACATCTAGTGCCCTAATACAAAAACATCTAATTTTCAAAAAATTTTCCCACAGATTAAGGTTTGATGACATTTGCAAACCATATTCTTACACAGGTCACTAGTTGGTACAGTGCGACAGCTCTCACCTCATGCCACAGGCACTTTACAACACAATTCTACAGCCATGCACAAGATAAACTAAGCTCTGACAAACATGACTTTACAACTTTTCTCACCTGCTATGTATTATCCCAAAGTACATACAGGAAAGGTAAAATATCCAGGTACTGTATAAGTACAAAGCAAGAACATGCACTACAGAAATGTTAAATACCGTCAAAGTTAATAGAAGTCAATTCAAACTTTCTAACCGATTAGTAGAATAATAAATGCAAGATTTCATAGGAAGACAAAACAAGCCTACATTCCACCATACGGTTTTCAAATTAACTCAGACTATCCTTAGTAAAGAATCATTTATGAAATATATAATTTTAGCTAGTTAGTTGCATTCTCCCAAACTTGATTCTATATTCTTCCATAGTATTCTTCCATAGTATCTCTACTCTTCACCCAAATGAATTAAAATCTGCATAAACTACCAAAAAAGGACTCCTGCAAGTTACTACTTTTGTCCATTTTGAAGACAATAAAAATCTTTAAGAACTTGAATTAATTACATTTGACTGGTTTTGTACATCAGCCTGAGAACATTAACTGCTTTCAAGCAAGCTGGCAAAGGATAACTAAATTTAATATTGTTCTCATACTTGTACATACATAATTCTTATTTAAGAAAAAAATATTTTTGAACTTCAATACCGATTTAAATACCTTTTTTTGCTTACAAATTCCACAGCAAATGAACCAAAACCAGTGTTCTTTAGAGTTGTTCTTACAACACAAATAATCCTATTCACAGTGTTGTAGTCTGTCAACTTTGACGTGAAACAAAAATAGTACATCACGTTCTTAATCTAAGGGGTTTGTACAGTTATATTTAACAAAATAGTTTCCAGAAGAAAAAAGCCACACAACAGATATGTTTGAGAAGGTTTTCCTTTAAAAACTGTGTGACCAAATGCATCTCTAAATCCAAACCTATTCAAATTCACACCAAATTTCAGACCAGTATGGATTCATCCAGCTAAACTAAAAATTAATCTCTTCTACCAATTTGCCCCTTCCAATTAGCGTCCTCAATATTTAAGTATAAACATGCTATAAAGATTTTCATCAACTCAAGATTAAACTTTCATGTGGACACAGCCACGGCTTACAAGTTATAGCAATCCTGTTAATCACAAGAAAACAACAGGCACCGAGAAAATACCTACTCTTCCCCTCAAACAAAATCGTCTGCACCAGGAACTGGGAGAAGCATTCAGGCTGTTATTCTAGGCCAAGACAGTAAGAGATAAAAGAAAAGAAGAGAGGAAGTATAAAAAAATATTTTTTTTTCATTAAATGTTAGGATAAATGAAAGAAAAAGTAACCTAATTTGTTTGATATATAATAATTAAGTGCAATAAAATTAAGTAACTATTCCTGTTCAGACCCAAACATTCACTAGTACCCATCCTTTGGTAAACCACTTTATTAAGGTGGTCTTTCTCGTGTCATACTAGGGGGTCCCTACTATCTTTTTTGTGGCGTTTGGTTTTTTTAAACATTTCTTTTTAAGCCTTTTGGAAAAGCAGCTATTGCCTTTAAGACATGACAGCCATTTTTATTTAGTCCTCCTCATATTCTGGAGAGCCAGAACAGAAAGTATTTCTGTCTTTACTGCTATGCATAAACAAAACAATGTCTCCTTGTAAAGGCTCATCACACTATTAATATGAAAAGTTAGTTCATATTCTCTTTTTTTTTTTTTTTTTTTTTTTTTTTTTTTTTTTTTGAGTTCTTCATTATTTTTTCATGCCATAAAAAACGGTCAGCCAGGCTTCTGAAGCAGCTGTAAGCCTAAAAAAACTGAGGAGAAAGGGAAGGTATCTTTCCCCATAAAACCCAGCTGACAAAAAGCTTCTAACCAAAAAAACCTTCCCGGGGCTGCAGTGCACTTGTCTTCAGTTCCAAAGGTCCAGAGGACTTCTCTAGAACGTTCCAGATAATCTCCACGTTTCCCACAAGCTTATAAACTACCAGCTGAAGACACAAGTGAACTCAGCAGTCGAAGGCTTTTGCCTGGCTTCAAGAGTTTTTAAACTATTCCAGAGCTAAAAAAAACCCAAACAGCAGCACTCTCTGAAGCCCTGCAGTTCAGCACTTGCTTTCTGCAAGCCTTTCCTGAACACCACTCCCTTAGTTTGCTAAGGTTATCACAAAACAAAACAACCGACCACTTCAGGCCTGACTTCAAAGAGCTGTCTCTCACTACTGCCAGTCTAAGGTAGGGGCAAAAAAAGGAAAAAAAAAAAAAAAAAAAAAAAAAAGAAAGAAAGTGCTTGAAAGCAAGTAACGGCAGAAATATTCTCAGATACAGACGGCTTTAGCACACAAGCCTGGAACTGCTGTTAATTCCATACAGGTATAACACAAAACATATTGCCAATAAGTTTTGACTCGAGTGTTCCAACTCTGAGAACTATACGCAGCCTTGCAGTACCTGTGGTATGATTTAAAATAAACACCAACCCCCCCAAAAACCCATATTTTAAGTTTGAAAGAACATTTTTAGACGTGTAATAAGCATTTCTTCAGCAAAACTAAGCTTATTTTCTTTTCAGGTCTGTGAAACTTGATTGTTAAAACTCCCCTCACATCTTTACAGATCTAATTACCAAAAATCTACCTAGAACTCCAGCAGAGTTGATAAAGACAGCAAGAACAAACTAGTAACTTTCTATGCAAACACGACACCTATATTCTTCATCACTCAGCCAACTAAGGCAAACAGTAAGCAAATGACAGAAAGCAAAGAAGAAAAACCAACCAGTGACTTTCAGATGGCCAGTCACAATTTTAGTTTAACTTTATGCTATTCCCTCCCTACCAGTATTACCTCAATTATCCGGCTGTCTACAGGCATTGTAGTGCTAACCATATGGACATTTGGTGTGGATGTAGATCGCTGTCTTTGGGAAAGAGAGCCCTCAGAGGAAGGATTTGATGTGTTGAATGTGAAGGCATGAGGTGTAGAATACCTGTGCTGGGAACTGAGAAGGAAAGAAGAGAGAAAATGAAAGTTGTGGTTATTTTTTCCCCTCTAGCAATTGAAAAATACCGTTCAATGTAACCTGTCCAAAAGCAATACACGCAGAATTCCAAACAGAGAAAAAGTTGGGACTTGCACACTAACTAAACTATTTGGTCAGCTGAATCATTCTCAGCTTAACTTAGGAAACAAATTAAAAATCTTGGAAGATCTTGTCAGCTCACATGTCTGTTTCTGCCATTATAAATTTTGCCACAGTTCACCTCAATCCCCACCAAATCACATTTAATATGCTGATAAAATACTGGCTCTGCTGGATTAATTCAGATCAGTGAAATTTAAACAAACTGCTCGCTGTTAAATGCACAGCTTAAGAGCTACTTTTACTGCTAAGCCCTGAATTTGTAAAGGTTTGCAAGGCTGTTCAATGGTTCGCATAGAACAGCCAGCAAGGAAGTCGTGAAACCCAATACCAGTTAAAAGGAGGCCAACACTAGAATCCAGTTCAACAAAGAGTTATAAATCACAACTTAAGGTCACTCAAACCTTATTCATCCCAAATTACACAAGTATCTTAACTGAAACCATCCAGCCTTCACAAAAAGCTTAAAAAACTATCAAGTTAATGAGTCATTGTTCAACGATACTGGAAATAGAGTAAGATGGCAAAGAGAACATAAGATCAATTCCTGATGCAGTTCCCACTAAAATAAATAAATAAATGCATAGAACCATTTGCAAGTCAGCTACATGCTCTGTGCCTCATTCCTGAAAAGGCCACGATTTTTCAAAGAGATGTAGAAAAAACAAAAGATGGCCTGCCCTCTCCAGCCTCTAGAATTTCAAGGAAAAGAATACAAGCATAAATTAGGATCAGAAGACAGGCCCCTTTGAAAGGAAAGCAATTTTTATTCTAGCATTTAAAACTACAGGAATGTTCTCTGTAGGTGTCAGAATTTTCTTTGAGGAACATACTTTCAGTTTCCACTGTTCTCTCTTTAAACTCTTATCTGTCATCGTAACATTAGAATGTTATTTTAGTTTATGTATGCAAGTCATGCAAAACGAGTTACAAACCCTTACATGTATACCACCTGATCAAATAAAATTAATCCACAAAAAAAACAAAGGGAGCCTTGAATTTTCTTAAGCAGGAAAACAAAGGTCCCCAGAAAACCTTTAATACATTCTCTTAAAGTCTTAAGACTAAAAATTAAAAATAAACCCAAATCACTTTTTGCTTGAATCTCAGAGCAAGGAAGGTCACTATATATTACCTACAATAAAGTGGTGTTGCCTTCTTGGACATTTGTCCCAACCTTCTATACGACTGTTTTATTTTTGAGGAGTTGGGGTTTTTTGTTTTTTGGGGTTTTTTTAAACAACTGTATTTCCCAAAACAGAAATGACAGGAAATACTAGCTTACCTAACAGGTATCCGGGAGACAGACTCCCGCATCCGTCTCATTGTCAAGGGAGGTAGTGCAGGGACACCACTGTCACTGATATTTGAATTTGGGAACAATCTGAAATATCAACAAAAACAATTACAATTTCAACTGCTACACTACCTCCTGTACAATGCTCTTGAAAGCTGAAAATTTAAAGGGCTGTTTCTTTCCAGCATAATTAACTTCATGAACGCATTCTTATACATATTATTTTCCCTCTGCGTATGGTATGACTGAAAACTACGACTTCAGACTCCCAAAGAAAATTTCTACGTGTTCTTTCTAAACTTATGATACAAATCTTTTTTCATCAAACCTCAGATTTTCCTGGAAGGGTATTCAACACCAATTTTTTTAAATTTCTATTAAAACCAGGTAGCATCGAGTGGCACAAGTCATCCTACACTCTAATGACCGGTCAGTATAAGAAAATACATAACTATATGACCAAGTTCAGTTACAAAAAAAAAAAAAAAACCATTCACCAAGACACATAAAATCAGTTCTAGATTTTAACACTTTTGCATAAAACAACTTCTTCTAACATATTTCTAATCAACATTAGGAAAGTATTATCCTTCCTCAGTTTTCTCATCATTCCAAGCATTTTCAACAGGGTGCCAAAAGTTGTGTTAGTTCTGAACACTCACGCTTCCAACAGCTAAAAACCAACTGAATCATGACCTTTTTTCCTTCCAAAAGAAGCATTATGGTAGAGGAATTACTATTACTCTGCTGAAACAGAAGGCATTATAGCAACTGCCTGGTCATTCAGAAACTGTTTGCTTGTCCCAGAATATTAAAGTTTACAGCAAGAACAAAATGCATTTAATGTAAATGGCCTTCTTCACCTGGCAGTAGACAACCATTGCTGACTGTTTCATGAAATCAATACACAAGTTCTGTATACCAATGAAAATGACTACACCCCAATAATCCAACTTTACCTCTATAATGAGATTAAAAAAAACAATGCTTGTCTGTCACAGAGAGTTAGTGTTGCTATTAAAAAGGAACAGTCCTTACAAGAGTTGCCTGATATTGCTCCAGTCAACACACATGGTTGGAACTTTAGTGCTGCAGTGTTCGTGGAATTTATAACCACATGTCTGACACCGAAACCCATTTAGCAGGAACTTCTGGCAGATGTCACAGAAAGCAAGCTTTAGAAATGTCTTCCGAGCCTAGAAAACATTAAACGATTAATTCAAGCTACTAGCTTCTCTGCATTAGCCGACATTAACAACTTCAGAGCTTGACATAAATAAATACCATGTTAAAATGTTTTCAGTACCCCCAAAGTGCTCCTGAACTTAAAACCACAACTGAGTATTCTTGCATGTATTTCCAGTCTGGTTAGAAACCTGGAAAGCTTAAAAACATTTAGGGCTTTGTTTATCTAATTATTTAAATTAAAAAAAAAAAAAAAAAAAAAAGGAAAAGTGTTTGTCAATATTGTGCACTCAGTAAGATGGTAAGAGTTGCGTGGGCCAAGAATTAAGTTTTTAGTATCACAAAGTGAAGGAGGATTAGATTTTAAGAACTGCCTAATTATTGTTTGTTCATCAAAATGCCTGTTGTCTGTTTATGACTAACCAATACCTCCTGCATATGAAATAAATTCCTTAGTAAATACAACAGGTTCAGGAAATTCTACTTTGTTAAATGACATCTAACATTTATTTTAAGGCTTCTGAAATATGAAAAAAAAAACACATTAAAATGGACCAAAGGGTTTCTTCCTCCGGAGCGTACTGTTGGAGGAAGCCTCAAAGTCTGAGCTTCTTCCAGATATGAAAATCTTCCGGATTTCTAAAAATGTAAAAGTAAAGCTACTTCCAGGTTTTGTAAATTAATGCTAACCTTTCTAATGGATCTAAATGATTATCATTTAGTTTTGCCACTTGGCACAATACATTTCTGGACAAAACAACAAAAAGGCTAGAATATAGGAACAGAGTTCCTTCTCAGGGAGAACGAAGTAATGCCAGGTAAAACTGTTAGGCATTATCTCTTCACAAAAGGAAAAAAAAAAAAAACAAAACCAAACAGCAGCTCTCTATTTGCTCTACACTGGGCAAATAATCTGTTTTTGAGAAGAAACTACAAATCTAAAGTCTTCAATGCTGCCCCCACCCCCAAAAAAACCTACTCTCTCAAATTACGAGGCAGCATTAGCTCACAAAACATTATGACCTTGCAGAATTAACAGCACCCCTGTACATTCACAATTACCAACAGTCCAATAAAGCTGCCAGACTTATCCACTCTTTCTTGACTGATGAGCCAGAGGCTGAAAATGCAAATTATCTCCCGGTTCTGGACTTTAAAGACATGGTATCTTAGTATGACAATTACAGAAATAGGTATTTATATAAAATAAAAGTGGCAATCATCAGATCTTTGAAGAATACGTGTAATGTGAGCTTTTAAAGTCTCTGACACCTAGGAATCACTAAACATAAATAGAATCCTGGCATTTCACTGCAAACGGATACTTAGCCAATCTAATCTGTGGGAAGTAGGGATGAAGGAATCAAATCATCACTGCTGAAATCCCTACCTTGTGTTTAGAGCCAAGAGGTACCCAATGCCTAAACCATCCTTTGATTGAATACATTGTTCGATTTACACAATTTACATCAAAATACAGAAAATAAAAAGCTTACAAAGTTGTGTGTAGTGAGTGGAACATGATCAAGAAAGTCCACTTGCAGTTCCTCTCCAATCAAAGAGGCAGCATCTGTATTCCAATCCAAACGCACCTTTTTTCTGAAAGAAAGAAAATGGGGACAACAAAATTAGTTAGGAGGTAAGAAAGCTGGCCTAATCAATGATTTATGTTTTGTGAGTTTTCTTGAGTGAACTGAAAACAAATACAAAAAAGCGTGGCTACCCTCTTATAGTGAGCTATATTCACTTAAAAAATTAGAAGCAACTTTGAAAATGTAGCAATTCACCTCTTTTCCTATTTTTTAACGTATAAGTCATTTAGATATAAAGATTATTTGAAATAAGACACCTAGAAGCTGTAATCGAGTCACAGAAATACCCTTATAAACAAAACAAGAAATTATGAATGGCAGACTTAGTGACATGAAAGCCATATTACGTGCTTCAGCACTGAAGTTACTGGTGACCCCAGAATGGACTCAGTTACATAGAGAAGTAAACCCACAAATGACTGCCTCGTGACTGAGGCTTAAAAGAGCATTAAGCCCAAGCCTTAAGAGGTGTGAAGTTAAATGTATTAACTCCATGAGATACCTTCACTCCCTCAGCTTGTAAAAGAATCATTTGGTATTTAATAGCAGCATCCCCGGTCCTACAAAAAATAAGGAATATCTGAAGTGAGATTTAAATCCAAACATTGAAAAGTTGTAGAGGAATGCAGAGCCTTAAAACTGAGCACACAAAGGAGACGTTCATTTAAGTGATGGCTAAGAATCACTAGCACTGAAGTTTAATCAACTACAAATGCAGAAGAAAAACACATCTCGAATACAAAGGCGTACCATCATTTCAACTAGAGCATGACAAAAGCCTCTGCAAGAACACTACAAGCACTTGCGCGTACCCCTCAATTTCGAGCATTTTTAATACTTAGATTTAAAACAAAAATAATTTTTTTAATACCCAGGAAGCTGAACGAGTTGCCCTAAAGGAGGGTAAAGAAAGCAAATGGAAGTGTTCACAAACAAATTGTGTTTTTAAAAAGAAACTAGTGAGAGAGGAAGAAAGCATTAACGCTGCTATTCTAAAACCAAGATTATTACATTCTCTAGTTGAAAGTTTCACATAAAACATTCCAGACTCTTACCCTTTTGGTTCAGTAAGAAGTCGAAAAACTGCACAGCATTCTGGCTGCAGACCTCTTACTTTAAGTGCCTTCATAAGACAGTCATGTAAGGTCATCCCATTTCGCACATTTACCTGTGGCCAAAGGAAAAAAAGTTTTAGTCAGTGATTACAGAATTTGGTTAAGCTTTGGGACCCAAAAAGTTTTGGGGTTTTTTTATTTAGAAGTTAGAGTAAAACTGCACAGCTGTTCACTTTTGAAGTTAATGAATAGATAAATAAAAATGCTTGTATGATGTAACAACAGACTGCTGCACCTTCCGATTTCACTTGCCACACATTAGGCCAAGCTGCCAGGCAGGCATGTTTTCTGCCGCAAACGTAACTATTGCATGCTTACGTAAAGGAAGTTTTGAATCCATTTTATATAACTGGATTTTATACAGCATGCACACAAGTTGGTAGCCTATAAAAAGTAATAGAAATGCAGGCAAATGGAGTTACCTTAAGTGTAGAAAAAGGCTTAATTTAGATTTCAGAGAACTTGGCATAAGACTATTATTAGTCCACTGAACTCCAAGAAATCTAATAGAAGCGTTCCCTCAAGAAGTTTCACTTCAGCTTTAACTACCATACTTCACTATGGCCATCCAAGTGAAGAAAATGGTGACAGCAATGACTAAGTATTTTACTTCACGCAGGCATCAGTGTTTAGGTCAGCCAACTACGTATTTAACATTCAAAGACAGTGAGTAAAGTATCATGCTCATGTGTATTGGAAAAATACAGCACTGAGGTAGGGAAATACAGGTTCTCAAAATACAGACACACTGTTTTCAAAATACGTCCTCTGGAATTAACAAACCGGGGACAACGCACTTAGTTACAATAAGACTTTGTGTGAGCTTGGCATACCTGCCATAGTGTTAGCAAAGGGAACAGTACAATGTCTCTTACACAAAGGTAATGTAGACTTACCACCGTGCGCTGCTTGTTGGGCAAGAAAACACGAATAGTATTACTAGTTTTGGAAGTATCTGATATTTTGCCATCATCAGATGCTCGGCGTTGATAACCGAACTGCTGGACAATAGTAGGCGAAATACAGTTTGGGCCATCAAAGACAGAATCCTTGAGTCCAAAACCATTACTGATCGTCTTCCAAGCTCCCTGAATGTGCTCCATTGATGCAGTCTGAGAAACAAAAATTGAGAAAGTCAGGGAAAATTACAACATACTTCGCTATACAGTGGTATTCTCTCTTCCTGAGACAATGGACTTCACAGCCTCTTTTGAAAGCATCTGAAAACTGCTCTGCCTTCTCCCTTGTGACACGATCAACCTACAGATACATGGTACAGTTCACCCACATCTGCAAAATTAGCCTGAGTCTTGAAAGCATTTGACTTTCTGTACATGAACATATCATCAGAAATACATGCATAATTCTTCTCACTGCACCGCTGATATCATAGAAGCACTTTACCATCGTGTTAATTTAAATAATCAGTGCCTGAGGGGCCTTCAGAAAAGTGGCTAGATGCAGGCCATAATAGTCCTGTAAGGCAGATATGGCATGCAAACAATTAGCACAGACTGTACTGTTAAGAGGCCCATCAAGACTTATAATTAAAAAAATTCATTGAAAAAATTGTATTTTTATCAGTGATCTTGGAGCTTTGGTTTGGGGGGGGAGGGGGCAGTGTTGATTTTTTTATAAAAAAAAAGGTAGCAAGTTTCGTATTTTTAGTATACAACAAAATACACAGCATTTTATTAGTATCACAGTTTACACAGTATGAGACAGGAAAAAAAAAAGTCAAAACCCACACACACTACGCTCTATTACATTTCAGCACAAACCTCTGCCAGTGAAGGGACATGAACAGCCCCCTCTGCACACTTCCAAATCAGCACATAATATATTTTTGCACACTCAGGTGCAAAGATAAAAGTACCAGTATTTTTCTTCCCCAGCTATCACAACTTCAATGCAGCTTGAACTCCAAATTATACTCCAAATCCATCTTGTTCAAAACTAAGTGAAATCAAAGTCTGAGACAGTTTTGAACAAAGAAACGTACTCCCCACTAAATTTCCAAGTAGTTAGATTCACTACGAAGCCTTCAAAAACTAAAAAAAAAAAAAAAAAAAGAAAAAAGGAACAGTGAAAATAGGCATGGTAATTCATTTCCTCCATAAAACTGCATCCCTCTATAAACATCCAAGAAACTGATGTTCAGAACTACACAGTGCAAGTGCACATCTTCTGTCATGTTAGCAGACTGTTTCCAAATCAGTCTTCAGTGGTTGTGCACACCACCTATATTCCTGTTCACCTGCATGAAAGGTAAAGAAAGTCGTATTAAAGCTGCAAAGTCGAAGAGCAAATCAGTCAAGAAATGCCAGACTACAGGTCTGCCAAGCAACCCTAGTTCCATCCCCTTATGGTACAGGAAAGACTTGCCCTGAAAGACCCATAATGTTCCCCTGAAATCACTAACAACTCAATTCAATATACACTAACAAACACTCCTATCAGCATCTATTAAAGTCTAATTTCATGGTCCTGTACCTCCTCTGTTGCAAATTATTTGAACCCTCCAACTCACTTCCTTATGCCCTTCTGTGTAGCACCCACGCAAATAAGAAGAATAAATTAAAAAAAAAAAAAAAAAAAAAAAAAAACCACTCCTCCTATCCCAAACATTCACGTGCTTATGTCAGAGACAAGACAACAATGTTTGTTACAGTTAAAGAGCCAACGTAATGGAATTCGTGTGGAGGGAAAAAAAAAAAAAAAAAAAAAAAAAAAAATCAGATCTCCACTAGTGTTAAGTGTCCATTTTGGGATGCCCAGAAGGAAAAATTTGAATTTCACAGTGTTTTCTCTCACAGCACAGATCTGAAGAGCCTTAGCTAGTGTTCCAAGTACTTCACACTGCTACAGCCCTAAACCCAGATCCGACTAGTAGCTAGAAAGGAAACGTGTAACAACAAACTTAAAAGAAAAAGGCTTGGTTCATAGGAAGCACCTACCCTCCCATGCAAACTCTGCAGAACTTGGGGCCTCTTAAGGCTCTCTGCTACAACGGGATCTTTTGGATAATTCATGAACATTTCTTTCCCTGACAGGGAGCATACCCTCTCTTCCTCTCCTATCAGTCGCTGTTATTCCTGCACCAATCCATCAGTTGTGCAGCTCCAGTTGTTCAAAGGTTCAAAATATTTAAATGTCAGTAACGACTTCAAACTCAATACACAGTTGAAATCTAATAGGATTTAGATACTTAGATATTATTTTTATTTTGTTTTAATTTATGGCACATAAATTACAATAGTCTTGCGCTGTGAAAAAAGGGAGCAAGGAATAGGAAGACACAGAGACATTCTGAACAAGTAAGAAAGGAGGGGAGAAAAAATTCAGGAATACAACAGAGTTCAGCATGCACAAGCAACTACAACCATCTTGCAGTTCATATGCATTACCCTACTGTCAAGAATCAGAAAGGTGAAAAAAGTTACATTCAGTTGCAACAACTGTGCATATGGACAGCTCAAAGAGCAACAGGTTAAATGGTAACAATAAAAACAGAGTGGAGATAAACTGTTCGATAAGAGGGGCAAGATAAAACCCAGACAGCTTGTTCTCTTTCCTCCTCTTAACTCACCCACTCTGGGGAACCCTACTTCATTTCACCCTTCTGCGTAATACATGAGGCAAAACAAGAGGAGTTCAACCGGACTTCTCGACTGAGTAAGTTAAGGAATAGAGGGGTAACCATCAAAATCTCATTGTTGTCGCTGCTGCTGTAAGTTGACAACACCCTAATGTTACAGCCTTTATGTTTAATATTTTGACATGCTGTCAACATTTCCTGAAAACTTCAAGAGAAAACAGGAAATGACAAAAAGTTCAGACCCACACCTTGACAAAAGCTAAGCTTTGTACCAAAAAAGGTACTTCCCTGTGCTTACGGTGTTCTCTTGTCCAAATATGAAAGGCCTACTGCACACTGTAGAACACAGAAGATGCCAGAAACACATTCTGAGGTTGTCAGAAAGGCAGCAACTGCTATCAGCCTTCTGTACAATACAACTTCAGTTGTATCTTTGATCAGGCACTTGCATGCTTCTCACTCTTATGATCTTTGCCTCAAGTAAATGGTGGCTATTCTAGGACTGTGTACGTTTGGCATAATCCACTCTTCCAGCAATGATCTGCTCTCTCTTGCCACCATGCTTCACCAGCACATTTCTGCCACCTTTTTGGCTGCAGCTGATTAATGTCTCCGTGGCAGCTTGGGTTTGCTCACAAATGTTGAGAGTTCTTTTTCTACAAAATTACAGCACCTCCTGACCTCAGCAGGCAAATTTAGAACATGCCACCCTTAGGCCTCCTTCCTGCCTCAGCTGAAGGCTCTGCGTTCTACTCACACACGTCAAGAAGGAACCACCACTGAAGAGAGAAGATGAGAACTTGGCTCAGATCTGGCCTGGAGTGGACAAAAATCTGCAAGTGGCCTATGGGTAGAAAGGTAGAGGAGAAGAAAGGGAAGTTTAAAAAGATATTTGAAGTCTCCTAAGGAGAGACCGAGAATCCATGATGAAAAGTTGCTAAACCTGCTCTTGGCTTCTATGGTGCAAGCACATGCACTTGGTAAGGTGGAGCTTGTAAAGAAACAGCAATCAATTGTCCTGCTGTGAACTTTTGCAACTATTCAGAGGCAACCCTCATGTGGGATGGCAGGAGGCTCCAGGTCCTCAGAAGTACCTCTCCACTCAGGCCAAGAAGAGTCCAGTCAAGAATGCCTGACTGATACCACATGGGCAGCCACCGGACACGTTCACTTCCCAAACCTAGTCACTGTTCTTACTCCAAATTATTATCATGGAAGAACAGAGACATTCATAAAAGCTGCTTCATAGGAAGCAATTTACAAATGAATTAGACCTTTCCCCTGCCTTCTAATGTAAAGAAAGATAGCTTAAAAAATTTCATAAGTATATACTAAAACATCCACTTTGAACTCAAACAGCTCACTGCATACATAGATACAAGGTAAGAGAACTAGCATGGCAACCACTTGACCAGCTTCGAACTGACAAAAAAGATTTAAATATAATCACACAACATAATATTCACATGCACATGATTTCTACACCAACCAAGAACCAAACAACAGCAGAAGAGACATACTATGTCATAGGACACAGGTTAGTGTCTTCCACCTTCTGGCCACGTTAACAGGTAAGACATGTACGCTGCCCTAGCATTGATTTGTTTATTCATTTTGTGTCTTTTGCTCCAACCAGCAATTGAGGAAAGCTATTTTTACAGTAACTACATTCATTTTCTCCAGCTCTTCCAAGATTTACACCAATTCGCTCTAGTGAAAAGATGTCTGATATGTTTCAAAGGGAAATTCAATTTAAAATAAATGAGATTTTACAGTGATGCCTTTATAAATACATAATTTCAGTTTGTCTATTCCAGAAAAACTAGCTTTTCTTCCTCTAAATGAGTTACAAGCATGTTTCTGAAATATAACCATTACCAGATACCAGAATTATGTTTATGCCATGCTCAAACAATCCATTGCCAGCTGAATGTTTTCAAGTATCTAATTTTTTTTAAATTTTTCTTCCTGCAACTCTTCACTTTCATGAAAACTACTTCAAATAGCGTGCCTACAACTGAAAAACTGCAAAAGCAGCATTCAAGGAACATTTGGAGATATTAAAGTGTATCAGTCCCCTTGTAGACCCAGTACTGCTATGAAACCAATGATTTGTTTCATATTAAACATTCAATCTGAGCAGAAAAAAAAAAAATAACCTCATACTACTCCCCCACCTCCCACAGGTATACTGCACACTGTGATCAAGACTGCACTTCCCATCAGTACTTTTTGCATAATTACTGTTTTTGATAGTCATTTGAACACACATTAAAACCAAATGCACAAAACAGCTATGCAACATGCAATCTGACAGTAACAAATTCCTACAGATGATTCACTCATATCCACTCAAATCATACACATATCATTCACTCATATCCAAAAGATACTTCAAGTTACTTTAACTTTTTCCAAGACTAGCAAAAAGTGTTTAGTTTGAACTGCTAAAAACTCCTGTCTGTCTCCCTAAGGAATGCTGAAACTGGCAATGAAGGAGCCTGAAAGTTCACAGGATACAAAGCTGAACTCCTCTCCTCTTGAGTTCAGGTTCCTTTCCCTTTCCCTTTATTTCTGAAACAAACACCAAAGCTTTTAATGAAAATGTAAATACAGTGCCCCTTCCCAACACACACACGCTGCCATTTTTGCCACACAATTAATAGTCACACTCTTTAATGAAATACATATACAAAGGCAAAACGCCACAGAACAAAACCCAGAATCCATTTCAAAATTAACACTTTTGTTAGAAAATGTAAGCTTTAAAAGTTGCTTGTAAGGGAAGTTTTCACCTCTGACACAAAAAGATCAATAATACATTCACCTGTGGTCTTTTCTGTTCCCCTCCCATACAGCAATTCTCAATTGATTTAGTATTGCATGGGTGACCAGTTGTCTGGGGGGGGAAAAAAAAAAAAAAGAAACCTACACCAAACATGCACCTATCGTGATAAACAGCAGTAATTTTTAAAGGTAGCTTTTCATAGCAGTAGAAGACAAATATGGACCCATTCCTATATTAATAAATAAAGCTGTGATCCATGTAAACATAAATGCTGGGCATGAACTAGGATCATCTAACAACCCAAGCAGAACTCATACATTTACAAGGTCGGCATTTTCCTTGAAATGTCCTTCATTTTAAGAAATAGGCACCAAAAAGCAAGCTCCCCCCTAACAGAACTGACCAAAAAAGTTTACAAACTAACAGAAGGAAATGTTATTGTTCAGGGGAAAAAAACACACCACCAAACAACACAAAACCCAAAAAACAACCAATACTGAAAGGTTACACATCTAATTTCTGCCTCAGATCTTGGAAGTATCTTTTCTAATCTTTTTCTCTGAACCATTCATTTCCTAGTCACTACTTCAGCCATTATGCTGCTAATACTTTGAAGTATTTAAGGAAAAAAGTAACATTGGTTTTCCAGCAACTGGGTTCTACAGTAAGGAGGACACAAGCAATACAACTCAGTCTGACAGGCTTTCAGATTGATTAATCCTTTGCAAGATGAACACCTTTTTGTATTTAACAGTAACTTTCAGAGCACAACTTTGCTTAGTAAGCATCCACCAAGTCACGCTACTTGGCTGCAATAGGCTGTACGTTGGGCTCCGACAGTAGGTATTTGTCACCAAAACTATCTGTACCTTTGGTTGCTCTGTGCCTGTTCTCCTCTGTTGATCAGAATGGCTCCAGGCTACTTTTCCTAATCAATTTTTAGGAAGATCAGTTTGGTTTGTCCTTTCCACACAGATCATTCCGGTATCAGTCACCCATTTCTCTCACAGACAAGAAACCCTGGACAAGCATTTCCTCCCCCCCACCCACCCCCCCAACCCCCGAAGTCTTTCAATCAACTGTACATACATTCTCAGACACATGCCTATTTGCATTCTGAACTTGCTCATGCCTGAATTGTTTCAAGTATGGATGAAAGCCCCAAACTGTGTTTACAGTTGCCTGGAACTCATCCACTTTACAGCAAGAATGAAAAAGTTACTCAAATGTCAGCAATCCACCAAATGCCCTTCCCACACAAGTTCTCAAGGATTAAACAAAAGTGACTGAGAATCTCAGCACAAAGAATTACTGGCTCTGTCCTCCCTCAGCTGCACATGGTCAGTGAAGTAACACTGAGGACACCACCACCAAGAACATACCAGTGTTTAAGCCAACAAGTTTTGCTGCAAAGGAACACAGCCTGGCATTGGATTATTCAAGGAACTGCTGGGAGCTGCTAGGTACGCGAGCTAACTGTACAGCTCAGACACACCACAGTTACTGTTAAAATATCATTGCAAAGTACCAGACAATGCCAGATTATGCGTACCTTTAGAATAGGATGCAGCAATCCAGCTAATTCAACAGTTAGGTGTTCTCTGCATTCACTCAGGGCAGCTTTAAAGTAATAAATGTATTTTATTGAATGTGGGCTCTGTGCCAGAACCAGCAGTGCCACCGGGAGGTCAATACTGCAATTCTAAGAGCCTGGGCATGGAAACAATGTACAGATGGGGGGCAGGGGGGCAGGGAATATGGGCAATAGCACCAAGAAAGGTTTGGAAGGGGCCTTGAGATATTTTTCTGTGAGAAGATAGAACAAATGATTCTCCCATATATTTTATAACAAAGTGCACCTGGGAATAGTTGAACATATGTTTCTGCAATATGAACTAAATCTAACATGATACTACTTGAGTATTTTAGTTACAAACTGCCTAGATAGCTCCATTACCAGCACATAGGAAACCATAAAATAACGTTATTTGCAAAGAAACCTGCATACAATGGCAAACAAAAGCTGGATATAATTAGAAAATACAGAATGTATACAAGCAAAATTACTTAAACTATGTCAAACATTTACTGTCCCGAGCATCTCCAAAGAGAAACCATGCTCCATTTTAACTCTATCTTACATTATCTTACTAAATACATCCATGAAATTACAGTTCTGGTTTGGGTGGGTTTTTATTTATTTAACAAAGCACCATAATAGACTTCTGTTTCAGAGACAAAATCTCAGGAAAAAAAAAAAAAAAAAAAACAAAACACAAACCCGACCACCAGTTGTAAGATGTCACAGACATGATTTACATTAGGTCTGGATTATTCACAACAGATCTGTAGTTGTGTGGAAAGGCAAACGCCATTTGGAGAAGAGAGGCAAATACCAAGATCTGAAGTTCTAAACGGAGGAAGGGCTTTCCCCCTACAAAGTAAATATCCATGGAGACTGACTAAAATAAGAGCTGAAGTTAAACATACACTTCTGATAAAGCAAACACTGTAGGTATCGTGTCAATTTTGTGGAATTTTTCAAAAAAATAAAAAGCAGATTTTAGTAGCAGTAAAGAAATACAAGCACAGAGCTCACCTGTGGTAAGCTTCCCTTCCCCCAGGAAGGGCCCACAGACCTCAGAAGAAAGAATGGGTCAGGGTAAGGAAGAAGGCAAAGATAAGCAGAGAAAGTTATTTATACCTTTAGTTTTCCTTTAAGCAAATGAAGTCCTATGACAAAAGGATGAAGTGCATCATCTGTGGAAGGTAACACAAAAACAGAAGGTACTTACTATTTTAATAGACAAAGTTATACAGATGCACAACATACCAAAGTAATAACCAAGAAATTATTTTGTGAATTACTTCAATAGTATAGTTAACTTACCATCCTTCTACTGTTGTGTTTTCAGCGCCTTCTAGGCTTTCCTTACACTGAAATATTGCATAAAGTAATGAGATGCACTGCATAAGGCTAGACTGCACGACAGCCAGATACTACCCCAGCTCAGTATCACCTCATTCTTATTCAAGAACATCATAAAAATCTTTTACAGCTAAAAACTCACTAACATAAAAATTAAGTTCAAGTTGAATACTTTCTCCTTGGACATCAGTTCCTCACTTATACACAGAAACACCTTGCTGACTCACAAATCTTGGATCCAAAACAAACAAAAAGAAAGTACTAAGAACCTACGCCTCTGAAGGCTATCTGGATCTTGCGTATAAGCATTAACAGTAAGAGGAAGAATTCCTAGGGAAGATGAAGAAGTCTTGATTAAAGGACTGGAAGCTCAGATTAGTCAAAGAAAGAAGTGTAATTCAAATATACACAAATATACAGAAATATTCACTAGATATTAAACAGTAAAATGCTTTCTCACCCAAAGTTCCCATCCTAATTAGCAATTCCTAAAACAACCCCATGCAGAGATGATTACAGAAGGCAAAGATGCAACACAGTCCCAGAGTCAGTGAGGCTTGAAGGGACCTCTTGAGATGATTCAGTTCAACCTCCCTGCTCAAGCAGGGTCAGCTACAGCAGGCTGCCCAGGGCCACATCAGTTGTGTTTTGAGCATCTCTGTGAACACACACTCCACAGCTTCTGTGTGCAACCTATTCCAGTGTTTGACCACCCTCACAGTAACAACAACAACAAAAGCGTTTTCTTATGTTCAGATGGAGATTCCTGTCTTTTAATTTGTGCTCATTGTCCCTTGCACTGTCACTGGGCACTAGTGAGGAAAGTCTAGTCTAGGGTCCTCTTCGTTTCCTCCCACCAGAGTATTTACACACATTGATAGATTCCTCACAAAGCTTTCTCTTCTCCAGGCTGAACAGCTCCAGCTTCCTCACGTCTTTATATAAAACACAAGAAAGTATACATACAAAAATTCAAGAGGAGATCTTGCATTGCTAGCTCACTTTTGGTTAGAAATATTCTCATTCCTAGAATGAGCAGGCAGAGGAAAAAAAAAAAAAGAAAGAAAAAAAAGAAAATGCTGTAATGATTTTACCCAAGCAAACTCTCAAAGACTAATCAGAAATCGGAAGAATACTTTGGGATCTCCACCTTGAGCCACTTAGTAATTTTAAAATTAAAACCTACTTAGAGCCCGAACTGTACATTTACCCTACTTACTAACTTGCATACCCCTCTACAGCAAACATTTAGGAATGTGATATACAAAATATTGTGACTATGTTTTCCATCACGGAAAATGATAGGCAGAGAGACTGGGGAGAAGGGAGTAAGGAATTCTGTCTTTTGCAGACCAGAGGAAAAGCCAAGACCTTTGGTTTTAACAGAAGACAACCATATATCAGCAATAATGACATGTTTAGGAAATAATCCAGGCTCAATCAAGGGAGAGTAGGTGGTGTTTGTTTATTTTTAACAGACTACATTACTGAGGAAAATAAGGTGTGGAAAGTGATGTGACCAGAAAGTATGTGGGGGACAGAGCACAGAAAAATAGGGAAGATCAAAAAACCCCTGTAAGAACCGTAAGAATAAGCAGAGGACCAGAGAAAGACATCCTCATAGGAACCAATATAGGCATAGTGGGTGTGGGGTTTCAAAGTAGCTAGGTTGACTAGTAGCAAACTGATAAAAACAAAGCTACAGTTACGATCCTCACATTTAGCTAAGAAGTCAAGAGATTTGTAAAGACCAGTTTCTGAGGAAAACAAAGAGCTAAACACTGAGCTGAAAAGAGTCTGGGACAAACTTTGAGAAATTTAATCCAGTCAGTATGATGGAAAATTTTAGATGAAAAAGAGGTGAGAAAAATGATGGGGAGGGCTAGAGGTTTTACAGACTGAAAACAAAGCATTTTTATTGTAGAATCAGGCAGAAGAAAAAGGAATCTCATATAAAAATCAAGAAAGCATAGCATAGAACGAGTATGCTGAGTTAAAGAAGCAGCAGGTACAGTATTTCTACCTGCAACCAAAGCAACAGCTGTTAAGGGAGTAAAAATCACATTATTTTTCTTGACAGATAAGAAATAAATGAAAAAAATCAGCAAGAGTATTTACTAACAGGACTAGGTACAAGGGGGGTTTAAGAAGCAAAAGAGTTGACAAAAATACCAGCTGTTATTGCAGATGTGAGATTCAATTAAACCTGAGAAGCAGATTTGTTCACCTAAGACAATGGCAAAGCCAAGGGAGAAGAAAACGACTCTGTACTGGAGGAAGTTTGCCTACTTGCAGGATTTCCACCTGAGATACTCCACAGTGCAAGAGAAGGAGAAAGGGAAGCAGGTGTTCTGTACGGGGAACACTGAACTCACAGAAGTTGATCACTGATCACACTTCAGCATTGCTTTTGAAAAAATTAGAAGTTCTGCTACAAACATTCACCTAATTGCACAAATAGTCAGAACAAGAGTTTGAAACAGAGTTTTAAAATTACAGGTTTGTCATTTGTGCTTCAGTGTTGCCAACTCAGTTTTGAACTAGATGCTGATGGTTTTAGAAAATACCCCTGGACAATATTGTATTCAAGACTAGGTAGTCACAAACATTAGACATTTCAGCACTGTGATTCGGATGGCCATACATCTGCGTATGTGATATCCTATGTGTGATACTTCTACAAGTGAACGCTAGTGTTACACTGTTACAGCATTCTTGCTGTTTCCTCCAATTTTTACTACTATCAGTTTGTTAGATACAGTACTTTGTCACTGGCAGAAAACAGTACTAAATTAATTTTCTATTGTGTAAAGGAACCACCAACTTTAAATTTAACCAAGATCAGCTAGGGTTTTTTAGAAGTTATGTTAAAAACCTACTACTACACTTATTCCTGTTAATTCCGTCTTTAAATAGGCAATGTGATTTTTAATGTCTCCACAAGAGAAAGTAAGACAGACAAAACACTCGGTATACAAAGGAAACAAATTTAAAAAAAAAAAATCCTCTGCCAGACATAAAACATGCAAACAAAAGTGAATCTCTCACAATTACAGCAGCAGTATTATTTGTGGTGACAAAAGAAAATACAGTTTCAAATGTAAGACAATTTTAGTCTCAATCTGCCTGATAATTCTATTGAAAATTTTCTTCAGAGCACACAGCACTTCTGTAAAACAAAGTAATTCCAGGTACTGTCCTGTAAGCTAACATCACAAGGGCAGATCTTACTGGAATAGGTAAAAATAGCACTAGTGAACATGCCAAAGGAGAGTCTTTCCACTGTATGGCCAGCGCTTAGATTGCAACATCAGCTGGCTCTCTTTTTATAACCTCTTGATTGCCAGGGAACAAGTCACAGTCAACTTAAAAGGTTTGAGAAATCTAAGAGTAAGCTCTGGAACTCACTTTCAGCTGAAATCAATCCACTGTATCACCGACATGAACACTTTGTTTCAGCATGCTGTTATTGCCTGTGTAAGCTTTATACTTGCTTCTAAAGCATTTAACCCAGATGAATGATGTAATTCTGAATACGGTTTATTTTTTGTTAAATGTCAGCATAAAATTAGAGGCTTGCACACTTTGTTGTTTCTTTTGGCGGCAACATGCTCTGGAAGCTACTTAACCTACTACATTCTCTCACAGCTATGCATGTGCCATCCTCTGACGAACCCATTTTGGCCCATTTCTGCAAATGTACCCCGTCAACTCCAACCAACCTGGACCAACCACTCCCTAGCACCTGAACTCTAGATGACTTTTCTTCCACGTTTCCACATAAAGATAACCTCTCACAGTACAACCATTTAAAACTGTTAGACCAGCGATCAAAATTAAGACAGAAGTGTTTTGCTAGAAGAAATTCATGCTCCTTTGCCAGCAGTTTGACTTACAGATGGCTGAAATTGCTTAGCTTTCTAATTAGGTACACGGGAAACCAGTATCCTCCCATCTTCAACACCACAAACAGGTTTCTGCCTGCTCATGCCTACAGATGGGTATTGATTGGACATGGCTTTCCAATGTTACTGGAGAGGGAGACAGGGAGGGAAAAGAAAGCTATAAAAAAGCAGCACACTTTGCTTGCACAGTTACTACCGTATTTTTTTCCCCCTCAGTCTAAGAAAAACTGAATGATCATTAACATATTTAACTCTCCTTAATGTTTATTTGCACACAGTGGCCCCAGTACTGTGTGTCTATATGAAGAAAAATATATATAGGTCTCATGTAAATTCCAATGTAGAGAGAATTTAGACACATTTGCCATACTTAATGCATTAATTTTTACAGTACAGGTTTTACAAAAAAACCACCCATAGAACAGTAAGTGCACCAATAAAGAGTTGATAAAAATTTTAAATGGGCTTATGAAACAGATCAGACCTGAAGGAATTCAAATTCTATCACAAGTTATCAAACTAATGAAAATATTAACATGACAGTAATCTTGGAATGAACAATTGCTAGGTAAATTCTGAACTTCTGGAATTCTAAAAGGTTTTACTGAATCTGAAGCTGGAGTCACATCTTATGTGATAAATATGATCACCTTTCAGTGAGACTCAGAACAAAGTTTCTAAAACAAAGTTTAAAAAAAAAAAAAACACCAAGTTGTTACTGTTTATCAAAATACACCGTTTCAACTGGAAGCTAGAGCGCTAACTACAGGTTCTTTCATCTCCGCATTAAGTGGAATTAAAATCCACCTTGCTTTTTATTTTACAAGTAATGTATAAAAACATTGCACTTTCTATAATAATCACTTGGGAATAATGTAACTAGCATTTTTTGGGTGGGAATAAATTAGGATTTTTTAAAAAAAAAAAACATTAAGATATGATTAATTAGTGTTTTTTCTTGCACACAACACTGCCACCACTGAAGCTTCCAGTCTAATGGTCCTCCCTGCATTTGCAACATTACTTTGCAGGACCACCGCTCTGTGCTCCCACATTTCTGTAACAATTCCAGGCAAACAGAAGGGGGTACATGTATCTTTACCTGTTTCACTATACTTCCTTCAGTTTCACCAAAAAACTCTTATGTTAAAAAACTCACATGGTTTCTTCTACACAGGGAAAATTACAGAATAAAGGAAACAGAATGATAATTTACTTGTTTGTCCAACAAGCAGTCACAGTGGGGGGAGACACAGTTCATCTCTTCCACGGGTAGCAGGAGAGTAAAGAGCGCAGTGCCTTTTGTGGTATGCTCATAGATTGAAAGGATGACTAGAAAAAATTCAAAGCATGACCAGACTTTGAGCAAACACTTTTAAATAACTGAAAATGGCACAAGAAAGTAGAATAGGCAAAAACTAGCACAAATTAGCAATAGAGTTGACAGGGACATATACTGGAAGCAAATGACTAGCAAAATAAAAGGCATTACAGAAAAAGAAAAAGGAAGATTAGTCATATAGTAAAGTTTCTCAATAGACACCTAAACGTTAGCCCTACAAAGGCACTGAAGACATTTTCCTTCCAGTTGCATGCTACCTTGCATCTCCCTCTTGATAGTTTGTCCATCTCTGTGTTCCTAAAATACTCATTTTCAAAACTCTAGCTTGTTCTCTAGTGAAAAAAATTATGTAAGAGAGGACTATAATGGGGGCTCTGAGCCATTTTTTAAAGTCTAAACCTCTGAGCCAGCTTTAATTAATATGGTTAACCCCATGCCACACCCAGCTGCAAGTTAGTGAAGCAACCTCCCTCTAGCTCCTGAACTAAAAATATCCAAGATGTCTCAACCGCTCTTAACCGATACTACGTATTTCAATTGGAATGCAATATTAATTAACACCCTTTTGTCAGCTGTTTGTCAGAAATGAAATATTTTAGGGTCAAACGAACAGCAAGTATGCAACGTAAGCCGAAATCCGAAATGAAGCAATGTAATGCAGCAGTAAGACAAAACAGGCACCACTACAGTAATCAACCCAACATCTGCAGAGCCACAACACAGCAAGTGAAATGATTCCACACAGCAATGAAACTGAGAACAACAACAACATAAAAAGGGGCTTATATCAGAAGAGCTGGAGATACAGGTCCTATCTGCAGATTTTCAGATAGTGCAAAGAAAACAAGGCAGTTACTTACAGACTCTAACACATGTACAGATTATTTGCAAAGCAATTCTAAAATTCTTTTGCCTGAAGTTAAAACCAATCAGCTTTGATTTAACTGTGCAACTGCTCTGCTTCATTTATGCAAGTGTGCAGGATACATTTGGAACATGTATAGGAGAAATGGCAGAACACAGACACACCTGCAACTGCAAACAAACCCAGTGACCCGCATTAGCCACTGTATTGTTCTACACAACTGCAGAGGTTTTCTACATTACAACCTTAGCTCTAAAAAGCTTGTCATCCCCCATAAGCAAGCAAAAAAAAACCACCCTGGAAAATAGGTAATTCAATTCCATTTACTGTGTCACTTAAAACCCTGAAAAAATTATACTCACTTATGTAAACATGCTGTTTATTAATTATCAGTTATAATTCTTAGCTCTGAAGCCTACCAAGAAAATGCTTTACGCATTTCCAAATGACTCAAGAACAGTGCTTTGTTTATCCTCATCTACTGTATGCATTGCAGCATGTCAGTACACAAGATGACCATATTCTATTAAACTGTAAAAGGTCAGTACACACTGCTGCAATAAAATCAACTTTGTGTGAAACAGATGACATTTATAGTACAAACACAATATTCAAGTCACTAAAAGGATAAACGTGCGCCAGCTGCTTTTCAAAGCAAAATTGTTGTTTACAAAAAAATAGCGTACACAGCAAAGCCAACAGAGCACTGAGAATTATTCACAGAACTTTGCCCAAAACAGACCTTTTCAGAAAAACTAACCCTAAATACATATCTGTATTACCCATGCAGAGTAAGTGTATCTACTTCATGCTGTCTCAAAACTTATGTGCTAATAATGCATGATCATTCCTAAATTACCTCCTAAATTTGTCATAAAACTGGCATTTTTACCCGATTTCCTAGTGTTATATCAGTTCCGCTTTCCATTAACTTCTAGGGCTGACAAAATGTTTGCACAACCTTATTCAATACACAATGGATGTACTTCATACCAGAAAATACTGAAGGGTTTTGCATAAGCATTTACACAAAATCAATCAAAACTGGTACAATGCAGATGCAAATGTCTGCTCATTTACAAATTAAACTTATGTAAAAATTACTGAAATCATGCTTAAGTACCATGCTTGAAATTTTAGTTAAACCACAAGTTTTAATATTGCTTTGGCAATTTTTGTTATTTCTCCAAAGACAATTTTGATTTATGCAATTCGGTATTTTTACAAGAAATAAAATGCTGACTTCTACTTCTCTTCACACAATTACAGAGTCCTTATACTCCTGCATTTTTACGTTAGAAGACAGTCCAGGAACATATTTCTTACAAAACAATCATACTTTTCGATTATTCATTTGTTTCAAACTGAATCTGTATTGAAGTTTTGGAAATTGAACTGCAGTAAAACATGTTACCCTTGTTTCCTAGGCAACTGGTCTTACATGACCATGCCACCCAGCTGTCCTGCCTCTCCTCCAGCAACTCCTGGACGTACTAGCTTATTTCAACTAAACAGTTTGGTAGAGATGTCAGAAATATGAAATTCCCACAGGCTATGGAAATAGGGAGCCAAAGTACTAAAGAATCAATCCTGTGCTCTCCCAGCCTCTTCATCAGCCGGGGCACCACAGCACAAACCTGTGGTGTGCCCGCTGCATGGAGCGCATCCCCACCTCACAAAACCAAACCAAGAGAAAACCCTCCCTCTAGCCCAGCTCGCAGGCCAAGAAGGTAGACAAGCAACACAAGAATAGAGAGAAAGGAGGAGGGGGGAAAAAAAAACTCTGGAGGGTGTTGAAGTAAGGCAAGAGCAAAGATGGGGAAGTAAGGGGTGCTAGAGATATTCCAAGAGTGTGACAAAGGGACTGACTGAAGGTGTCGTGGAAGAGAAAGACAGCAGAAATCAAAGACTCAAATAGAAATCTGCATTGCTGCATTGAATTAGACTTTATTAGTTCATTTGCTCTCATAACTTTACTAGGAATATAAAAATAATTTAAACTTTCTGTATCTATAACACAAAACTGAATTTATTAGCACAACTTCTGTATTTGAAACTAACTGATTGAAGACTTATTTATACACAATAATTCAAACAACAGCTTTTAGTTCCCATCTCCCACAGAAGTTTTCAAACCAAAAGCTCCCATCATCTCAATTTAATTTGTTTTCAAAGACAGAAAACAAGGAAAACTTGTTTTTTTCCCCAACTCCCGATTTCCCAACAATGAAGGAGCCAAGTAAATAAACTGGGGGGAGGAGGGAAATATATGTCCCAGAAGAAACTAGTGCTGATTTAGCATACCAAGAAATGCTGACCAATGATTTCCGTGTGTCATGTTTGTGGTTTTATAAAATATGAGTTATTTTAATAAGTTGTAGTAAGTTCAGGCCCTGAGACAGCAGTAACTTCATAAGTAATTTAATTTAAATAGACTTTGTTGCTAAAGAATAAAAAATGGAAAATTATAGGTAAACACCAAAGGCATTCAACTGAAAAAAAAAGTTTTACATCTTCTGTGGAAAAAAAAAAAAAGAAGGTATCTTCTCTGCTGCTTCCAAATTTTCTTTCAAAGCAGGTTAGTCAGCAGTGTTGCACAATAAGTCAGCCAGTCCTGAAGATATTAAGTATGGCAACAAACCATAAGAAAAACACATTCCAGATTACTGAAAGCACCACTGCTCCAACCCAAGTAAACCAGTTCAGTTCTTATTTAATAATCTAAGACTAAATTGCTTACCATATTAATCACTCACCCATTTCACGAACATATATTCAGATCCATACCTTTTTTATGATTAATTATAGCCTTAGGGTTTACCTATGGAAAATTTTCATTAGGAAAAACTAAATTAAAGCCACTTCCATTCTGAACGGGTGTCCACAGAACAGATTTAACTGAACTGGCTGAACTGTGAAATTAACTCTCACATTCACCAATTCAATCTTTTCTTCTGCACCAACGCTGCAGACATGTCCTAAAGGATAAGAATGCCCATTCAAATTATACCCTAGTTTTACACAATGCATTGATCCTTTAGGCAATATCTGGAGCTGAGTTTTTCAGAAGCATTAAAATAAAAAATATTTTTGAAGTCTTTTGTGCAAAACTATTTTCAGGTATTTTAAGTTGGGTTCAGTTTTGGAAGAATCTTAGCTTTACTCTATTACAGACCCTTCTACATTTTGCATACCTACAACAACCTACAATTGCATCTGGAATGCACACTGTACTGTAGCAATTCCACTACAACTGGTTTTGAGGTCTCATTGTCCCAGGTAAGGTCTCTGTATTTATGGATGTCACTTAAAGGCTAAGGAGGGAAAAAAAAAAAAAAAAATCCACAGAAGTTATTTAGCCTGACGTAGGCAAGACGAACAACGGACGAGAGACTGCTGCTGTTAGCACAGGCAGGTTATTTGTGTGTACATTTAGACTGCAGATAAAAGGAGTCCAGAAACAGTGCAACCCTCAAGCCCTGGCTCTGGAGTAACACCGACTCTGCATGGCAAAGTTGTAAGAATTTAGAAGAAATCAAGAAACTAAAGAATCTTATTCTCGTTTTCAGATGTCTTTTTTTAAACCGAATCCAAGTCGGGAAAAAAAAAAAAAAAAAAAAAGTAAAATCAAGGAAGCAGTTTGAACTGAAGAACGCCTAAGCAGAAAGCATTCAGTTATGCTAATATAACTTAAACGCATTTTCCGTTCTCGGTTCAGAAGACGGTGGATCAAAGTAGCAGAAAGGTTCGGGAGTCCCCGCGGGAAGCGCTGGGGGGACAAAGCCGCCAGCAGCGACCTGCAGACCCGGGAGGCCGAGCAAGCGGAGCCCCGGCCGGGCATCCCCCCCCCGCCATCAGGGCGCCGTGCCAGGTGCCGCTGGATGCCCGCTGCTCATCCCGCCCGCCGGCGCACCGGGCCGGGCCGCAGCCCCAGGGCACACCCGCCCCGGCCGCGCAGCACCCCCAGCCCCGGGGGACGGCCCGGGGCTCCGCGCTGGCGCTGACAGGCGGCGGCCGCGGCACACCCCCCTCCCACCTGACCCGGCGCACCGCGACGGGCCTCGGCCCCCCCACCCCGGGCTGCTCGGCACCGGGCCGCCCTCGGGAGGCGGCAGCCCGCGGAGGACAGGGCGGCCCCGGCGGCGGAGGCGAGGCGGCGCGCACAGGCGATCCGACCGCAAAGGGCTCCACGGCGAGCCGCGACCCGCAGGCACGGAGCCGGCCGATCCCCCCTCCTCCGGCCGCGCTCCCTGCCAGGAGGCGGCCGGCCGTCCTCCCCGGCGCTGGTTTCCCTCGCGGCCAAGCCAGCGCGCCCGCGGCTGAGCCGCCGCTGGGAGCAGCCGGCGCCGCTCCAGGCGCCAGCACCGAGGGAGGGAGAGCCGAAGAGAAAGGGGCGAAGGGGCAGCCCTTCCCTCCCTCGCTCCCCGCCGTGTCCTCTGGCGCTCACCGGCCTAACGCCGCTCCTACCTATGTCACGCTCTCCCGACGGCTCACTCCAGGCTCCTGTGCCGCTCGGCGCCGTTCGTTTCGTTCCTCATCTAAAATGGCGGCCTCACACTCAGCGAGACATTTATCCTCCGCCCATCAACCTCTCGGCACTCCGCTCCTTCCCTTTCGCCTGTCTCCCGTTCTTTCCCCGTCCTCCCCTTCCACGCCTCTCGGCCTGGCCGTGGAGCGCCGAGCAGTCGATAGCGCCCGCCCCGCGCCCCCGCCCCCAGCGCGGGCCGCCATTTGGGAGCGGCGGGAGTGGCTGAGGCGCTGTGGGGTGTCCGGCCCGGGCGCGGCGGGAGGTGAGGCGTTTCTCGCCGCTCCGTTCCTTCTTCTCCTCCTCTTCCTCCGTCCCTTCTCGGGCACCGACCTGCAGGCGGAGGCTGAGCTCTGCCGCTGCCACCGGGGGGGCTGGAGTGGGCCCTGCCGGGGCCGCCCACCGCCGTCCCTCAGCGCTGCCGCTAGCCGGGTATTACAGTCGTCTCTCCTCAAGCCCGCGCCGCCTTGCCTGGGCTAAATCTCTTGGTTGTTTGACAATTAGTTAAGCGGGGGCATCGGCTTAATTAAGTGACCTGCCTCGGCCACACGTCTAGAGTAGAGCCTGTCAGTCTTACCTGTTGGAAAGCAAACCCTGTTTCTGAGGGGAACAAGCAGAAATTCCCCAGAGGCTGAGAGGGGTGGGGTGTGAACTGCTGGGAAAGGTATCTAGGGAGAAACAATAAAATAAAATAAAGTAGCGTGCAGCCTGTTTTCCTGCAGGAGATGGGGAGCAGCTGTCAGACAGACTCCCCTGGATGTAGCTCAGCACAGCCTCCGTGAGAGAGTGAAGATACTGAAGGACTGTGGTGTGGTTTACTGCCGGTGCATCTCAAACTAACCTTATTTTAGGTCAGGCTTTGAAGATGTACAGCACTGCATGTTAAATGGTAAACAGTTTATCATCCCAAACCAAAACTTGTAAGGATAGCCATTGCAAAGTAAAACATTTTTCCTAGAACTGTTTTTAGAGGGCGTACACTGCATTTACAGTCATATAAGTTACATTAATTGTTAATTAAATAAGCACTTCTCTAAAAAGAGCCTCCAGCAAAATTCTCTCAGCCTTATTTGGGATTTCTCTACAGAAGAAGGTTTATTCTGATATAAACCGATGCTTGAGTTCAACTTAAGTCACATTAACCTCATGGAGGCATAGCAAGGGCAAGAAAAAAAGCAGCACTGTTGGGCTTGCCTCTTCTAAGCACCAAATCAAAAAAGCATACAAATTCTTTAGCTACTGGTGCCCTCCAGGAAGAGGTGTGGTTGCCAAGTAATAGGAGATTGAAATGGGGATGGCAACCTGGAGTTCTAGAAGGCTGAAACAGTAATTTCCATGTCTCTACAATAATACTCTGATTGGGTACTTCATTCCCATGCATTCTAGAAGTGATCCACTTATTCGAATCAGTGTAATAATGCCTTCAGTTTAGAGGATATTGCTACAAGAAAGATTTAACTAACCTTTTGTAGCACTCTTACAAGCCAAACACACAGAGATTTCAACCTTTCTGTTAGGAAAATCAATTGTTCTCTTTTTCTTTTCCCCATAGCCACGGGCTCAGACCTTCCAAAAAAACCCAGAAAAACAAACCCAGACCAAGGCGTTATCTACCAAGATTAAGTCGTAAAACATGAATCATTCTTTTCAAATTCTTAGAGAGTAGCTTTTCTCTTAAATGTCACATTTAAACTGAAGGAGTCCTCTGATGCACAGACACATTTTCCATTACTTTAACAGGAGTATTATCCATGTATCTGTGAGAGTTGGTCTGGGAGAAACAAAATACTTCAAAGCAGTGTGTACAATAAATATTCGCATGTCTTAAGACTAAGCATATCCATGTAATAATGGCAGAGGTACAGATTTTCATAAAATATGCAAAAGTTGCTTAAAATATTGTAATATAAAATATGAATGAGAACATGCTATGAAAAGCTTAAAAAAGGAAAGAAAAGAGATAACCACCTCAGGAAGAGGCTGTTTTGACAGAAAGCCTGTCATAGAAGTTTTAAACTTTTTTTAAAAGAGTAGAAGGAGCAAGGATTGTAGTTATGGAACAAATGAACACAGATACAGAGGAAAGCAAGCCAAGTCTCAGATAGTTAAACAATGTAGTGCATGCAAAGAAATACAATAATTACAAGAAATGAAAAGAAAACAAGGAAACCAAGCAAAGAAACTCAAACATTACAGCATTAAAGTAGAAGGGAAACAAAAATTGAACAAACTTTGCAAAATAAACTGAAAATTATTAGCATTCTTCCTGAAGTTGATCTGTTTTCTGTTTGTGTTCAGTGGTTGGGTTTACAATATGTTTAACATGTGAATGTCCAGGTAATAGGCCTCCATTTGTCCAGGCATATAATCAAATTGTACTTATGTACCATCTGAAGTGGTTTTTCCCCCGCATAAACAGTAGCCTGAGGAATGGTTAGAAAGAGAATGAGAACCAGTGCCAGCAGGGCTTTAGAGCAGGCTAACTTAGTGACAGTAACTATTATCTTGAGATACTAGGCAAATCTGTCTAGTGGCTGTAGACTTGGGAAATCCCTTTCATCCAGTGGGAGTGTCACACAGGCAAAGCCATCCCAGCCTCACAGACTTCGGTTTCCTCATAGTTAAAAATGGGATGGATGATTCTGAGTGACCATCTTTTCTGCCTGCTGAAAAGAAGCATATAAAACCTTAAACCTGTTACTTATTTGTTATGGCTCAGTTTGCTTTGTGCAATATTTATTATTCCTTATCTACTTAATGATGGTTACTTGGGGAGTCTCAAAAAATATAAAATGTTTTAAGTGGCATCATTTAACCTTAATTGTATCTTTAGTACCTAAAAGACCTGTAAGCTGCACAGGAATGAGTAGCAATAATTAGGAGTGTAATGCTGGCTAGGAAAAATAAGAAATGTATATACACACTTTGTTATGGGAGCTTGGGTATGAAATACTACTCCGTTACTTCTCAAGCCAAAGGTTGCTAGAGACAAACTTTGCCATTTTCTCCAGGGTTATTCAGTCTGAGCCACTTTCAAAGCATTGTACTACTGCATGTTGTTTTGATATATGCTATAAATTATTATCTTTTTCCCCTTAAGAATTTTTTTTCTTTTTGAGTAAGAGATCATTGCTTAGCAGAAAATTAGTTCAAGTTAGATACAAAAGAAGTCCCATGTACAGAGGCCATGGAGAAACTGGCCTTGAACAAATCAAGCAACAGCAACCGACAAGAGAAGTACTCCAAATAAGGAATATCTTATTAGTATGAAGATGCATAAGCTATTTATATTTTGTAGTTCAGCTGAAAGACTTTTATTTCCCCGTGTCACTGCAGTGATCAAAGAGAGATGGGAATTAACTTTGTAGTTTATATGGGGGTTTTCATATATTGTAGAACTTAAATTGCATGTATTGCAACAGTAGGACATCTTATATATGAAGGTGTTAACAAAGCAGTAAACTTGTTTTGCTGGAACAGAAAATGTAGCACAGTCTGTGCACATTAATTATTTTTGTTGGTTTATCCTGCACAAACTCTTTAACTATTTCTGTTATCCATATTGAACTAAATGTGGTTACTGTTGGGCTGGCTACGGTCCATACCTTCCTCCACTCTGTTCGGCATCTCTTCAGCCGAATAGTGAAACTAAATCTTGGGAGTCTTTCTCTTCCTTCTGAAAATAACACCTGACTTCTTATAGGCACAACACAAAAGACACTGCCTTTCAAAAGCTTCAGTCTTTGTCATCAGTCATAGATTATAGATGTAGTGACTTCATTACTTCCCTGGAAAGGCTGGATTCTGGAAGCAAATCCAAAGTTTAAACAGCTCCTGCACTCAGAAAACTCAAGGGAGGGAGGTCAGTCATGAGACAGGGATGCACAGGCTTGTGTATCCTCAGGTTCCAACCCCCGAGGATTTCCTTCAGTAAACCTTTGTCTCAGGGTAAAGTTAAATCATGTACTTCAAGATACAGAATGGACTGTCTGATACAAACCTCACAGATACTGAATCATGAAATAATAACAGCATATATTTTTAAATTCACTTCAGTTTATTTACTTCCAAGGTCAAGCCAAGTGCTTTAAGGCAATTACCAAGAGCTATCATGCAGTTTCTTTTGTTGTGTTTTACACATGCACACACCTTGTGAAACACACTACCTGAGGTGAACACATTGTGCCATAGTTGCCTCCGCAATAGTCCAGACATGTTTTCCCTGATTTGTTGACCACTTCATTCTGTATATAAATTTAATTTAGTATCTTTACTTTTTCCTTTACTTTTTTTTTTTTTTTTTTGCTGCTGTAGCACTTTCATTTAAGAAACATGTTTATCTAAAACCATATATAATTCTTTGTAATGTCAAGGGCTTTTATCCTCTACCGATTTGTATATTCTTCTAGAATCGATTGCATCTCTAATACTATAATCCATCTATTAGGTATTCATACTTACATGGTTCTTGGGTTGACCTTATATAAACTTAACAATAAAACATCAATTGCAATAGGTTTTCAATACAAGTTTGTGTGGGAACACTTCAGAATAGAATTGAAAGATTTCATTAAGCTTTGCAGTAATAGATAAATTATTCTGAGAGAACAGCTCTGCAAACAGTAAACAATAATCTCTTACTGAAAAAAAAAGTTACATTAGCCTTTGGTCACTGATAATCTTACATGAAACATTCTTAAAATTTTCAACAAACTCTCTACCATTTTTCAGTCCTCCATATGTTCCTGCTGTAATTTATGGTATTATAGATATCCAGTGTCTCTGGGCTTGTTACATGCAGTGTAGCAGAGAATTTCGGGTTCTCCAATTTCAGTGCAATGCAATTTGCTTCTAGGAAAATTCAGAGGCACTGCACTACCCCATCCAGTTCTCTCACACTCTTCCCCAGACAGGGTGAGTTAAGTTGCTGTCCTGAATTTTAGTTACGCATTTGCAGCACATATTACCAACATTTAATTTTCTTCTAGTGTGAAAAGAAGTTGTGACATGTGAGAATGCTGGTCATAACTTTGAAACCTGAGCTGTAAAGCACAGGTCCTGCTTACAGACAATTGTCCCTGTTTCAGGACTCAGGCCACGGCACTTGACTCATTTACTGTTATAGACCTTGGCAACCCATTTGTTTGCACATGCAGGACAAGCTGACTGAAAAAGTAAAATCATAAAAATATCACTACAGCCATGTGGTTTCAAAGTGATCTCTGTTAAATTGTGTGACAAGTATAGTTGTGTTTTACTATGTAACCATAGCTGTGGTTTTCCCCTGTAGCTGGAAATGTATTGGAGGGATAGCAGTTATGTTCCCAATAGGAGGGCTGAGAATCTGGGTAACATTCCTTTCGTCACAGACAGAACTTAGGAAGACAAATGTACTGAGTCAACTAGTATACCACCATATACTGAGAATATCGAAGCATGGAAATCATTTTAGAATAATGTTTTATAAATTTAATGTGGAGATGCTGAACTGGTGGGTGCCACCTGCACAGTGAATTAATACTCTGTCTGAATAAGCATTACTGGAGCTCCAACACGGGGGGTGGGGGTGAGGGAAAGAAATCTAGGCTTTCGTTTGTGGCTATTTGAACAGTCATTCCTACTTCACAGACAATAAATACAGCACTTTGATTTATACATGTATTCTATTTTTGAAACCTAACCAAACTGGTTTATTGGGTTTATTTTGACTTTCTGAAAAAGTCTAACCACAATAAAATCTATTCAGAGCTAGGTACTACAGTTTAAAAATAAGAAAGCATAAATAGCTCTTTCCCGACAAACATTTTTAGAACCTAGCCTGAATACATAATTGCTCAGCTAGAGATGATTTTTATTATACCTGATACAGAGTTACATAAAAAGACTGATCATCTGATTTGGCATGACCTCAATTATGCATTATTTTTCCTGTGCATGGAGAATTTTTAGTGGGTGGTAACTGAACTGCATTCAATACTTAGTTTCTCTAGAAGTTATTTATTGTCATAATGTACATTAGGGTGACAGCAAAATTTCAGTTTTCTATGAAGAATCCTGAGTACTGAATTAGTAGCAACAGAGTAAAATAGGAAGATGTGTGTACATGCACATATGTACCTGACTATACCTGAGCGTGCGTGTATATATGTTCAAAACATATGAAAAAAGGCAACAAAAGAAAAAATTATAAGTTTTCTTTTTATCTTTTTGTAATTCTTATTTGTTGTGATTCTTTGTAAAAAAAGCCAAACTTTTTTTTTTCAATAGTTCCGATCAGGAGCCATGTATTTGTATTGTGTATGGAAACACGCTCTTTTTGACATCACACTCTGCTTTTTTCAAAGGTAGATTCTAAGAGGGGAATCAAAAGCAGTCTAGCCAGCATATCTATCCAAGCTGCTCTCCAGCACTGTTATTCCCAGAGAAAACTGCACTAATTAGAATATAGGTATAAGGTTATAAACACCTGGCATCATTGAGAGGTACAAGTTACCAAGCAAGATGACAAATTAAAAGTCCATTTTAGCCATGTGCATACCTTCATGTACTAAGAGAAATAGAACTCTCATTTACTGGATTTGTTATAAAGCACTATGCAAAGTAAGAAAAAAACCTATTTGGCTTTCAACATAAGCCTATTTATCCATTGTCTTTTAAGTTCATCTCAAAGATTCAGATAAACAAAGATAAGTGATCAAAGGCATACATTACCTTTGGCAATATGCCCGTGTTTTAGCTAGCCTTTGATACTTTGTACCTCAAATGTCATATATAGCAAATTGTGCTGAGAAGGGTATGACAATTAAGAATTATGTTGTAAGCTCGTAACTTCAGAAACAGTGTACTAATGAAAACATAACAACAGTTGAAGATTTTGTTATTAAGCTGATTAAGCTCCGTAGCTGTACAAGTTCATAACATATCTGTCTAAAGCATGCTGCTTCGTAGTATTTCAGAACTAAACTAAGGTGCATCGGTGAAAATTTCAGTATATGCTAATGCAGCCTATCTCTGTTACAGGTTATCAGCATTATTCGTGTCGGCAGCAGGATGCATCAGTAGATTTCACCACATGAAGCTCTGCAAGATGATACACCAGTGTAATGCTATTTAAAAAAAAATGCTTATGTAGATGGCTAATTTAGTCTCTGATTACAAAGACAGGGGATGTTTGTCAGATGTTTCGTGTCATTTGTTAAAGGCTTTTTGTTGCTGTTACCGCTGTCCCATCTAAGAAATGAAATTGTAATCGGATTGATTATATGCATCAGGATATGCTTTTTCTCCAACAGAAAAGTCAGTTTAATTATGCTTAAAGCTTCTAAAACAAAATGATGTTCCTTTTGGTCTTATTTTTGTAAGAACTTTTTTTTTTTTCATTTCTTTTTGCAAGATAATAAAACCCAAAACAATGCTGTGAGCAAAACAACTAAATTACTTGAACAGTAATTAGCAAAGACATCAGGTCAAAGGAATGCAAACATACAAGTCTATTGCTATGCCTCACTGCAAAACTCTAGTATGCGTTAGTAGATTTGTTAAATCTTTCAGCAATTGCAGAGAAATGAGTATCAACATGTCTGGTTCTACCTGAGTATTTTTAATACCTTCAAGATGTATATCTAATACTCAGATGTATTCAGATTAATTTGTTCTGACATTCCTTAACTTCAAACTTATTTCTGGTGGAGACAGAAGTTTCTATTAGCAACAAATTATGTAAGCCTTTTTTCTGCACTTCATCTAAACAGAACAGTGACATAAGAACTCAAGTAACTGGTAAAACATTATTGTTGAGACATCATTTTTATTTGATAGTAAGGCTGAAGGAAAAAAAAAGCGACATATTTGGCAGGGCCGAGGGGCACTAAAGCCCTGTTTTTCATAAAGTAAGCGTTGCTAACATCTTTGTGAGTTAGAGTAACCTGATTCTATGTTCGCTAACTTTCAGACAGGAAACAGAAAAAAAAAGTTGGTTTTGTTTTCCCCTAACGCATATGAAGTTAAATGGAGGGAAAGGAATAGCAAATACTAGTTGCCAATGTATAATATATATTTACCTACAATTCCAACTTGGTGTCTGATGACTTCAATATACCATTATTTTAATTCTTCTATATATGTCTTGCTATTACCTTAATACTAAACAGAGTACTACTTGTAGTAGTATAGGGTCAGTAGTGCTTTATGATGGTTCTGTAGCTGAAGTAAAGTTAAATCTTTCCTGAGGCAAGGAGGGTGAAACTCAAAAGCATTATTGCTATCTGATCAGTTGCTGAGACATCTCCCCAGGACATACTTGACAGATACACCTCTTTTAAGACTGTATTTTGAAAATAAACTAAGGTGGATATCTCTCTCCTCTTGTGAAGTCCATATTGCGAATAAGAAACAGTATGACAAAGACACCTTATGTTTGTGTATGCAGTCTTCAGATGCTTTGACCCAGCACTCTCGGGCAAGTTATCTGACTTTTTGTAGCTTTCAGGATCACAGATTTCAAAATTAGCTATTTTAACTAAATATTTGGGTGAAACATTCAGTACAAAGCAACAAAGTTATTTCCAAGTAATGGGTTTTGATTTATCAAGTTTTCAAGTAGGGTCATGCTCTTCGCTGACAAGAATGCAAGCAAAATTATTTGTCTTTCCCCCCCACCCCCCTCGGCTTTGTCTACAGTCAGTTACACTTAATCTTAACTAAGTATTGGTGATTATAGACACAGTTTTGTTCAAAATAAATATTGCATATTTTTATAAGCAAGTTTCCAGAATATTTGAAATATAGAATACCTTGTCTATTATTATAAATTAAATATATTGTAATTTTTCACACCTGCTTTGTTTATATCTAGAGGAGTTCAGGATATTTTCATTGAAACCAAAGATCTAACCTCAGATTTTTACTGTTATCACAGTAAAGCATATTACTGAGATTGTTTATTTTTATAATTTTATGTATAATCACTACACTTCGCCCTTTAACTTCTGCAATTGTGCTTTCCTACCCATCTTCATATAGTTCCGAGATATGTAGGAAGGCAAGATTTAGCATAGAATTTTGAGATACGGGATTAAAATAACCCCAAACTACACAACAACAAAACAAAGGCAAACCAAACATAACCTTAGAACACCTAAGGATTAAAAAAAAAATTAAATCATTACCTGTCAGTATCAGAGGACAGGATTTACTAAATTCAGTAAACTCCCCATTAGTACATTGACTATAAGAAAGAAAAATTCTCTCTTCCAGATGCACCTGGCATTCCACTTTGCTTCCAGATTCTCTGCAAGGTGGGCCATTACTTTGAAATGCACAAACATATAACAATATGTGCCAAGCCTTAGTACAATTATGTTTCCATTTGAACACACTTTAGAGCAGCCTGGAGTATTTAAACATTATCAGTGCAAAGCTTTAGCATCATGCACTACCGTAAGTGTAACAATTTGTCCTTGCAATATTCAAAGTATTGAAATCTGAAACTACAATATATCCCGATTCCTCCGGTGGTTGGAGGGGAGTAGTGAGTGTTAGCACAGTAAATGCAAAGTTAGAGTTATTGTATACATGTGTTAGCCAGTATTTCGTATTTAAAACATGGGATTAAAGAAGCTTCCATTTATCAAAAGGAGTGATGGCAGATAGGTCATATATTTGAAAAACACAATGGAAGCTCACATCTATGTGACCAAAAGATAAAAGCAGGCATATTCAAGAATTTAAATTTGTGTAGCAATCCTAGGGAGTCTTTGAGTATGGGTAAGAAATAGGAACTGTTACTATATTTGACACAATACAGTTCATGTGAAGTCATAGATCATAGATTTACTTAGTTTAGTACAGGCCATGTAATTCACTTCAGTATTTAACTTAAATGTGGAAAATCCTAGCTTCTTTTAAGGATAGGAAATAGACCCAAGTGGTTAAAAATCTTCTGGTTACTTTTCCTGGTAGTTTTTTGTTGCTTGTTTTTGTAGGAAGTTAAGAATTCTCTGAGGAAAGCTCCAAGATATTTGTGCGGCTTTGTGAGTAATGGAAAGAATTAACAACAAAATATCCTACTGCTGCGTAGTGATATAGAACAGTAAATAATATAATAGTCAAGAAGTAAGGATGGCTAAGACTCCCTTTCCATAAAATAGCTTTTCCTAGAGGGAAATGGAACTGCTGTAGAGCAACTTACATGAAACATTTGAGATGATGCTTGCCAAGGAGGCCTACCTTGGAATTTGGCAAAAAGCCAACGTGTTCTAATTACCTTTACTTTGCAGTTCCAGCTCTTGGTAAGAAAGCACTATTTGGAAGTAGCTAGTACTGTAGAATTTGATAATTTGATAATCCTAAGTAAATTCCATCGTTTTTCTGGGCCAGAGACCTAAAAAGTCTTTAAAAAAAAAATACTGAAAATAATTTTTTATAAAAGAAGACTTGACAAGAATATACAATGCTAGGTAGCCAAAGCTGAGCAGTATTCTAAATAATCTTATATGTAAATTATTAAAAATAAAAATTATTATCTTATGAAAATAGGTAGTTTTCACACTGAATACTACATTCCTCATTAAATGAAAAGAAAGAATAGCAGTTTCCAGAAAACTTTTATCATAGAATCATTCTTCCACGATAACTTAATGCAGTAGAAAACTTGCAAAGCACCAAGCTGAATAAATACTATTCTTACCATAACTATTTACTACAAGGCATAACACCCTTGGGCTTCAACAGTATTATAAATGAATGTCATTGTGAATGTCAGGATGTCATACTGAAGCAGCTGTTGATATGCTATACAGTTGCTTTCAGTTACATTAGCATTTATCTTCAGTCTAAACTGCTTAACCTGAACTTGTTATTCTGATTTCCCATTGATATTATAAAAGTAAACAAACAGCAAAAAGGCTACTGTTATCAGGCAGCCTTAATCGCTATCTGCCTTCATACAGTCCTCTCCTCCCCCGCCTTCACTACTGCCATCAGTTCCAAAGTTGTTGCATCACCTGCACTGCATTAAACGTATGCCACCCAGTATGTTTTCCCACTGAGAATGCCAACTGCATTTATCTATTTATAATTAAGAGGTTACTGGGGGATTTTCAATTCATAGAAGTTAGAGAATTAGGCTAAAATTTTTTTGAACGTTATTCTTACTAGAATTAGACGCTATCAGATTTAACTGAGTCAGTCTTTAAGCCAAAAAATGAACATTTCTCTAATGAAATATAATTTCTTGACACAAGCTTCCACTTCCAGCAGAAGCAGCATGAGTACTAACCTGCATAACAATCAGAGATGGTGTGCTCAAAGCAAGTCACAGGTATGATAATTCAGAGAAGCCATTCATGTTTTTGGTCTAGGGTTGAAGCGTCACATTGCATCAGAACATTTGTCACGTGGAGAAAGACTGTGGATTTGGTTAAGTTCTCTGTATTTCAGGTTTTTCCTCTGAAGAGAAACTAGGAGCATCACTATGCTTTAGGGCTTAGGTGCCATTTCACAATACAGGTAACAGTCTAATTACATAGTGCTGCCAAAGGGGCAGTCCCTTTTCCCCCTTTCCACCCCAGCTGCACTGCCCCTTCTCTCACACTGGATCTAGCAGTCATGACACCGCATGGTGAGTCAGATTTTAATGTTTTCATGAGTAATCTAACAATCCCAGCACTTCCTGATCAATGCAAGGGAAGGAGCAGGAAGGCCCAACTGGTGGATGAGGCAGGCATACAGAGACTGGAATCTCCCCATTTGGCAACAGCCTACAGATCCAGTTCTCTAGCTTGTGAAGCTGCAGCCTGAGTAGTTAGAAACTCTGATCCCAGAAAAAGTATCTTTTTGTATATGCAAAGCACATCTCAGAGGCTATTCCTTCTTACTCGTTTGTTTATCACACAGACACAACCAGCAATATTATTATATACAATCAGAGATGAAGTTGCTAAATTAGTTTTTTGTCTGTTCATAAATTCCACGTGTTATAATTTACCTCTTGATTACATATATTGTCTGCTTTGAAAAAAAGCTCATATGACTTCTTCACAAGGTTATTAAAAAAAAATAGAAAGGCAAGAAAGTTGGCTGATAAACCATTTTAAGATGCTTGAGACTAAAACACATACATTGAAAGAGTGCAATGTTCTATTATGAAATAGTGGATTAAATCTTATGCAAGTGAATGCAAAGCAACAGTCTAGGAAAAGGCAGCCTACATGGGTATGTAAACAGTAAGGGGTTCTGGTTTAGCTCTTGTCAACCAGATAAGGAGATGTGGGATTTACTGTGAATAGCTCCCCAGAAATGCCAGCTCAGCTCAGCAATGGTTAAGACAAGAAGCAGTGTTGGGAATTTAGGATGAGAGCTGAACACAAAACAGAAGAGAGTAATTATTGCATCGTATAAATTAAGGATGTACCCACATTCTGAATACAGCATGCAGATCTGATCCTGTGCCAGAATATATGTTTAATAAAATCAAGAGGAACAGAAAAGTGCAGCATGGATTTTTCGAGATACAAAGCAGATTCTACATGATAAGCATTAACTAGATTAGGACTCCTCAGCTGGGAAAATAAAAGGATGATAGAGAACAATGAAGTTATTTTCATAAGACAAGTATCTCTCCCATGCCTATATTGTCATCTTTTAGGGACTGAAGATAGATTTGAATAAGTATTAGGCAAACGCAGGAAGTAGGTATTCTGGTGTGAATTCGTAGGCATTTCCTATCCTAGGTTCTCACAGCACTTCACAAACCACAATGAATCCAGTGACAGATGATTAGGTAGAATGCCATAAACAAACAAAAAAGGGTCTCCCCCTACTATGGCCTCCCATATTATAGCAATCAATGTAAGGTTTTCCTGAATTAGAGGCTGATTTTCTATTTCTGTGCATCTGAAAGTCTTTTATAGTTTCATACTTTCTGTAAGTTGCCTTTTGGGTTTTGTGTTCACTTTACTATGATTTTATATTTAAAATACCAGAGCCAAGGGCTTTTACATGCTCATTTAGAAGCAACTTACACTTTTTGACAAATGACTTCTTGCAGCTAATAGTGTTCTCTGTTCTGCAGTTTATCCTTCTTAGGTTTGTAGGGAAAAATCCCTTACGTTTGTTTTTTGGTTTTTTTGTGTTTTTTTTTTTTTTTAATTAAGAGTCAGTAGATTATGTTGAGACTCTGGAATAGCATCTTTAACCTCTAAATCACCTGCAAGCATTTTATCCTTTTAGCTGTTACTTCAGAATGAAAGCAGAGATTGATTTGCCTAAGGGCACATGGTGAATTAATGAGGGAGGCAGGGAACAAACTTGAGGACCAAAGGCCGGCGATCTGTTGTTTCAATATCCAACTATACAACTTCCCCCCATAATTCTTACTGTATAACAACAATAATCTTTACTTCTTGGCAATACTTATCCTGCAGTTTCACTATACTGCCAAACACAGACAGCTACAGGAGATATGCTAGAGTTGAACGATATTGAAATGTTCTTACACATGCAGATTTCAGTTTTGTATTGTACAGACCACTGTTAAAACAGAACATGTACCCTATTGACAGGGTACAACTGGAGAATTTTAGAACTAATTTACAAAGCAGGTGCTTTCCATTTGTGTAATGAGACTTCTTACAATTTGACTGCCACACAGAGACATCTGTGAACTGCGTTACCAGATTTCAACTGACTTGTCTCTCTGGCATATTAAAATACAGATCTTAATATTTTACTATCCGTAGCAAGTACATGAAGTACAATAGAATTACATAGAAAATTCCCACCAAAAAGGTATGTATACCGTTGTTTTGAAATTAATTTCTACTTTTACAAAATGCAGCCAATTTTATAAAAATATTATGTTTGTCACTCTGAAGTGACAGCATCTCAGTTAAGTAACTTCAAGACATTTTCATCCCTTTCATATTTCCAATCTGTGCTGATCTGATTTTGTTTGACTTACATTCTAAATGGCCAGTTGATTACTTTCCTCTTAGTCCAGTTACTGAAATAACAAATAAGCAGATTTTCTGTCCCCAAAATGTGCTGGAAGTACAGGGTTTGACTAATTCCAGTTTGACCAAGAAGAATAAGTAATCTATCTGTTGATATATATTACTTATAGTTTAAAGCATGTGCATCTCCTAATTTGAAAAGGATTTAGGACACAAGATTTGGATCTAGATCTATTCTCCAAATGCTCTATAGCTGTCAGAGTCTTGATCCAGGACTGCCTAGGCTTTTTAGAAAAATTATGGCTCAGATTTAGTGATGCTCTTGCTCCTTCACAAAATCCTCACAGAATTCTGGAGAGTGCGTGTTTTGCCTTGCTTGACCCTTGTTTAATTAAGTAGGATAAACACACAGTTGTTTCTCTGACACCCAGAAACTGGAGGAAAAAAATGTAGCAATATGACATAAAAATACTTAGAAAAGTTTTTGCAGTGAAGCAGAAATACCATCTGGTTTGTTTGAAGGCTAAAAAATACCTCTCCTGTATTTACAAAAAAATTTGCAAATAACCTGGAAATCCTTGACAGGTATATCTTAAAGAAACATCTGAGGTGTTAACTTCTGGTATTAAGATACACAGAATATACAAAAAGATGGTGGTCTTAGAGTTTGTGTGTATACATAGCACTTTAACATTGCTTTGTGTTGCCAAGAAAAGCATGCAGTGTTTTCAAAAAGCAAATTTAAAGCACGCAGGATTGTCATCCCAGACTACTCACAAAAAAAAAAAAAAAAAAAAAAAAAAAAAAAGGAAGAAAGAGAAATAACATTTTCCCATGCAGGTATTCTGGAAAGTATAGCAGACTCCACCCAACATAGTAAACAAAACAGTTTACAGAAAAGCCAGGCTCAAAAGAGAAGTAAAATAGTAAAATGAGGAACTCTGCAGTCAAAAAATACAGAAGTTCACTAACTAAATAAATGTTCAGTGTTAAAATTTATCATCCTGATTCTAGGAACTAAGTGATATGACCACAGGCTACAAAAATAGCCGCAGAAGGAGTCACATGGAGTGATGTAATGTGAACATGGAATAAATCCTTGCTCTTTTCAAAATGAAAAATTGATATTTGGAGAAAGTCTAGGAAAATCACCAGCAAAAAGGTAAGCCCTAGTGCACTGAATCAGGTCAAGGGCAGCATTCGTCTGTATGCATGGGATGCTTACATCAGCGTCCCATGGTAGAAAAATCCTCTGCTAACCTTGGCACAGCAATACAAAGCACTGCACAGAAGTGACAGGTGAGACCTTAGTTTTGGAAAAGTTACTCTGCATTAAATGCATCATCATGTAACCACCTAATTTCTTCTGCTCAAGGACAGAAATAGATATGGGAGTGTTAAGCAACCCCATTATGAGGTTCTGTCCTCATGAAGGAGGTTCATCACTTCCCAAATATGAATGGGTTTTAGTCTCTTGCTTTTCTACCATATGTTCTTGTAAATAAAGGTACCCAGGAAATTTGAGATGCAGCAGAAGGCAGCTGATTACATTTCAGGTTTGCCAACCTGCACTCCTATAGTAACATACTATATGTGAAGTTTTCCCAAGTCTGAAGTATTTTGTAAAGACCTTATTGAAAATATAATCGTAAAACATTTCTAAGGAAGCCAGAAAGAAAATAAAATAGCTTGCAAGAGTTCTATTAGAATATATTGGAAAACACACACCACAGTCCTGAGTTGTGAATGGTTAAAGAAAATTAATAGCTGTATGCAGTGTGCTAGTGCACTAATGCAAGCAAAGAGCGTCATTCCATATGCCCTGGTGCATGAGATCATTGGCCAAGCGGCTGGATATTTCAAACCACATGAGAGGAGCATTGCTCCTTCCAGCATGGAATATGGCTGGAAAAGGAAAAACAAGTTTTAGTATCTCCCTTAAGAAAAAACAAAACAAAAAAGCAGCGCTGTTATGAGCTGCACATAACTTGCCAGGTCCATCTTCTAGAACTAGTCTTGAATTTAAATTAGCCCATAAATAAACTGTGCTTTATCTTCTCTTTCTACCACATCGTAACACCATTGTGAAATTCAGCAGCAGACTCATTTGGCTTTGGAGACTGTCATAGCTCCTGGTTGTTGAAGTCACTCTTATTATCCAGCTCCATTAATTCCAGTTTTCTTTTATTCTGGAGTACTTGAGTATTCAAGCTTTATGCCATTTAATTCTCTCCACAGAGCTGGGTGTTAATAAGGAAATAATGTTGTTTTAAGATAAAATGCAGAATAAAAAGATTTAAAACTATATTATAGCAATTTTTAGATTATAATGAGCAACAACTACAAAGGCATTGGGTTTAAAGCAGTGAAGGGCTCAAATGGTGGCTTTACCAGAAATGTGACCAAGTGACTTAGGTGAGTAATTGAAATGTACTTAAGCAGATTTGAAATGCTTTACCGGCTCTGAGGATGAGTTAAACGTGAGAGAGATTTTCAAGAACACCAAAATTACTTCATTAGTGGAAATGCATCAGTTGGGAAAAATTTTGAAGCAGCAAGGCAGTAACAGGGAATGTCCATTGTTAGACACACCTGTAGCTTCAAAAGTGTTGAATCAAAACTGTGACATTACAACAAAATTAAAAAAAAAAAAAAAAATCCTGTTTAAGGATTAGATCTGCCCTGTGGGGAAGGTTGGTGGTTTCTACTCCCTCAGCTATCCCCAAAAGAGGAGGGGATAGCATATGTCTTATTATTACCGCCATTCTCAAGTTTGCTTGACCTCAAATACAAGAGCTGCTTTCACAATCCCACATTTCACTCTTCCCTCTAACAGGGGGTTAGTTCTGCTTCCTATCCTAGCCTTACTGTTGCCGCTGCTTCTAGTGGTACAGAAAGGAGGAAAGCAGCATTTCAGAAGAGTTCTGTCCTGCGGAGGGCTGAAATCCACAGTGGGGCTGGAACTTCTCGTATCCTCACAAGACCGATACCAGTTCTCAGCAGGCTCCCACAATACCAAGAAGTCACAGGACTTGGTGACACAGAACTAGAAAGACTGAGGTGAAATAGTCAGCTCTGCTGTGAGTTTTGCACATATGCATGTACTTAGGCTGTGTCTAATGGGCTTGGAAAGAGCCGTCTCCAGGGCACCTATAAGCACAACGCACCGGGGCACGCCTACTGCCCTTCTGCAGGCTGCTAACCCACCGAATATGCTCCAGCTATGCCCAACGCAGCACGAAGAGGTTCGAAGCCTCTGGAAGGTAGATCGTGCTGCAAAGGCAGTCTCAGAGGTTGTTTCTGTGAGACATTAGAGACAGTTTTAGTCTCCAATTTTCAGTCTTGCTCTTTGTTCTTACTTTATACTTTCATACCTCTCAGAAAGGATGAGGCAAAGATAAGCTAAATGCCATGAGACTCCTGGGTATTACTATAACAAGGACTCAGTTCTGAGATTTTAGAACATATTTCAAAACCATTTTGTTCAGTAAGGATCCATAGCCTCCTGACGCCTCAATTTTCTGCCTTTGAAATAGAAACAACCATGCTTCCCTTGGTCTTTAAACTGTTCATGAGGCATCAACATTGGTTATGAGGGACACACTCACTCATAAGCCAGAATTCCTCCTAGCATTAGATGTAACTGTAATACTGACAAGAAAGATCTCTCTACTGCTTACTAACACTGGAAAGCTACAAAAAAAACAACCTGCAAAAAAGCCAACAAAAAAACCCAAACTGTATTAATGAAGAATGAGACACTGGAAAACAACAAAAAGCCCCTTTAACACTTTCAACGGGAAGAAGGATTAAAGAGCATACTGGAATAGAAAACAGAACTATTTACTACATAACAGAAGCATTTATTACATAAAGTTCCCACTTCAGCCATGAATCATCTATGTAAGTATCATTCCACTTCTGGTGGGTGAGAGACAAAGTGTACCATGGAAGTCAGACAGGAGTAAACCTCACTGATGCTCCTGGGCCAAGCAGATGTAGGTGTCCATGCAGTAAATGTCACACCTCTAAGAAGAAGTCCCATCTGCAAATAACATGCTCCTTCCTCATCTGAGGCATCTTCCTCCCTTCATTGCTATGTCGCATGGGGAACAAAGAAGGAAAAAGACTTTCACTATCCAGTAGAGAAATTCATCATAGAAGGGCATGCTCTCTGAAAGCACATCTATGCATATCCTTTTCCACTAGGAAAATCTGGTTCTGGTGGTTTTGGGGGGGGGGGGGTTGGTTGTTTTTTGTTTTTTTAAAATTCTTACCACTCATAGCATTTGTACATTTGTTCCAGACATCTGTAAGATCTCATGTGTAAAATCTTCCTGTACCTAGGAAGAGTTTAACTAGCATGCTTGCAGCATAAACAGTCTGCTTTCACTGTCCAAAATATAAACAGAATCAAAATTAAGTTACTCACTTCCTATCATACTGAGATGACATTATAATATTATGACCATTGCACTTTTCTGGCTAGCAGCCCTGTTTTCCCCATGGCCTGTGAGAGAAGAAAGAAACTTAACACTCAGCTTATGTTGTAGTAGTTGCAGAGATCCTCAGTTGCCCCTCTGGCACTATTTTACAGAGGCTATTTGGTCCAGAATCGTGTCTGAGAAGTATCAAATGCAAATGCTGTCACAAATCAGCAAGTTCCCTAAAAAATAAAGTGATGACCAGTGTGTTTCCAAACTGTCCTGTGACATGCAGTTTTCTCTTTCTTTGCTCATCTAATCTTTAATGGGGAGGACAATTAACACTTGAGATAAAACATTCCAAGAGTTCCGGAGAATAGCAAGTAGTATTGTTTCCAAATCTTTTTTTGAAAATGTATGGAGACTTCCAGTGGAAAGTTTAAAATCAAAAGTTATGTGTCAACAACTTATCTTGAATTCTCACAATTTTTTTTTTGCATTAAGCTCTGATCTCCTGAAGCCAGTCGTGTAACAGCTCAGTGTTTAATCCCACAAAGGGAAATTCTTGCACATGTTGTCAGTGGTATGGCTCATCCATGGTATACTCTTGGTCTGGCTTGAGGAACAGACTCTAGTTCCTGATCAATTCCTTTGAACTTTGACAGTACAGTGTTGTTAATTCTCATGATTCTATGAAGAGTAAAGTGATTCTGTCCTGTGATCCAGCTAGTCTTTTGGAAATCCAGCGGCTCCAGCTCTCACATCATTTTCGACCCTGTCTGTGGAAATCTCCTTTGACTATCTGCTGTTCCCATCTCCTGGGGTGGAGCATCTAGTTCATTACTTGACAAGGCAGACGGACCTTTCTTTCTCTCCTTCAGTACCCAGTATGATTTTAGTCAGCTGAGGTTAAATGGGAAGCAGAATCATTAGTGCAGCCCTCACAGGAAGAAAAGAAGCAGAAAGCAGCCAGAAGTCCAGGCCAGCCCCCATCACTTCCCCCTACCCTTCCTGCGAAAAACAGGTTCAGTTGGGCTTTGCTCTTCCCTCTTGGTGTGGAGTAGGGCTGAAGAGCACTTGGGGTCCCCTCCATTTGGCCGGAGCACTCTAGAAGCTGTCTCAAACCTGTGGTAAAAGCAGGTGCGTGCTGCAACCCACAAGGAACAGAAAGTAAATAAGGGCATCAAAGCCATGATTAGATGAAAGCTGGGTACCATAAGTATTGATGAGGGATGTTGTCATCAGGTTGATCACTAACAGATAGGATGGTGGAACAGAATGTGAGGCATTGCTGGAAGCCTTTATTATCAGGCAGTTTCAAAAGTTCCCATACCCCAAAGGCAAATTACCTTCTGTGCTTTTAGGAGAACTGGCAACAGGAACAGATTCCAGTTCAGAGTGCTCGGGATAATAAAATAAATAGATACACACATACACACACTCCATATGCTTTTCTTGTTGCTGTTGTGGAAGTTTTCTTCCTCGGGATATTGCGGGATCCAGCCTTTGCTTTTTGAGGTTCATTACGCAATGTCAGCACCCAGTTTAGAGTTAAAGATGTTCTTCAGCTATTCAACACAGAGTCTGTGCATAGCTAGTACAGAGAGTGCTAGCTGAAGATCAAGTAATGGAAGTGCATGAAGTCGTAGACATACAACTCATTAAGATACAGGCAAAGAATCCAGGAAACACTACACATGTTGTGTTTGGGTTTTCTTCATTCTTTCCCCTCACGGAAAATGAAAGGTTTAATGTCTCCTTTGTAGTGGTGTCTGCAAGACTAGACCATGAGGGGAAATGGGAAAATGAGTTATGATCCATTTGTTTTCCCGTCACAAAGCATACCAGAGAGGGAGGAATCTGGTCGTCCAGATTCTACTTGGTATGACAGAGGACGGTACTAGGGGAGAAAAACCTAGCTGAATAGCCTGCCCTTGAAAAATGAGGATTGCTGTGATGCTGCGTGCAAAAGGCTCCAAGTAGGATGCCTCTGCTTTCAAGAAAGTTAGTTTTACTACTTCTACCTGAAGGGAGGAATCCAGGCTTATTTAAGCTGTCATGACTGCACATCTATTTCCTAGCTGAGTCCTGTAACAGTGCAACTGTATTTGGAATCTGCAAAACAGATCTTTCTGGATTAGAAGTTACTTAATCATGGGGTGGAAGTGTTCTGGGAAGAGCTCCCTAAGAAGCTTTAGAGGATAAAGCCAAGACCATTTTTGAAGCTTGGCAATAAAAACCCCCAAGCATTAGGGGTAAAGTCTCTTACCTACACGCTAGGTCTTCAGCTTCTGCCATAACCAAGTTGGATACCCAAACTCAGCTCTGGTGGCTGGTTTTAGTAGTTCTTTCAGTCTCTCCTGATGGAACTGGTTTCCTTTGTGTGAATACACATGGACAGGAGTAAAATCGTGGAACTTATTTTGTCCCAAGCAATTGGCCTACATTATTTGATAATTTGGAATGAAGGGATGTCTCATCTAAACCAGAAACTTTATCTTGGAAGAAGAAAACCTTTCCTGACAAAAGCTTCACCAAAATAAATTAATTTCCATGCAAAGCTTTTGGCTTTGAATCTCATTTTCCAATGGAAAAGCATTTTGTTGAAAGATTCTTGATGAGTTCTCTTTATGAACAGATACATTTTGAGTAATCACTGTATAGGACAAGGAAATATTTGAAAGTCATGAGCTTCATCAGTGTCAACCAACAGATGCATTTTTGCATAAGTAATTAGCTTGAAAGAAAGATACATAAGCATTCTCTATTGCTTTGTAGTTATTTTCAGGGTATAGTGAGTAATCTAACACTGCCTCTGAAAGCAGCTGCAATTTATAGATGAGTAATCTCTGCATATGAATAGATTTTGATCTGTGAATTACTAATTTCTACTTCTCCTGAAAAATTAAACATCTTTTGCTTCCTGTTAGAAAGCAATTACAATTTTTGTGGACGATTCAGTATTGAACACTGCAGTTTAGATTGGAAGCTATATTTCATTCTTAACTTGTTCAGTTGCTTTTGATATTACTCAACAAATTCCACTGAAGCAGAATCTTAAGGCCCATCAAGTGATAATTTATGGGACTCAAAGCAGTTAAGTTATAGGAACACAAAAGAATCTGAATGTTTTTAATTATTTTTGTGCATACTTCAAACCAGATACATAATGAGTCTTTTTTTCATTCAAGTACTTACAATATATGCTATATTGCAAGAGAAGATGTGATCACAATATATTCATGTCAGTTTTAGTATAGGTAGAACAAGTAAAAATAACAGTTAAGTTACAATGGCTGTCAACCTTGAAAGCAACTTTAATATATACATTTTCCCTAGGGGCTACTATAATTATTTATGCTTAAGATGAATCCAGCTGGTTTTATTGCCCTTTAGACATATAACAATATGAGAAGAAAGATGTGCTTACCAATCCCCTAACACAGCCTCCACTGGGAGTGTTAGTCCACCCTCTGTAGGTAACTCAAGTACAACTTTTGAAGAGCTTCGATGTTTATGATCTAGGAACGTTTCAAGAAGTTACCACTGACAGAATTTATTGGATATTTCAATCTCCGAGCATAGTTACTGGCACTAGGATTTCTGAAATACATTTTTCTTAAATACTCTCTGCTCACCATGTGCACAAAAGCTACTGTAAACAACACAAGCAACACAAGAATCACCAGATTCTCAATAATTTTCCCACTCCCCTAACGGAAGACTGACTTGAATTTTCTGTGTCTTACTACTGCAGTATAGGAGAGGGACCACCAAAGCTCTGTGAACATGACCAGGATGTTTTTGTTTCTCATGTGGCCTTTTTAAAAAAGTAGCACAACCTGGAAGTAAAAGCCTCCAATATTGCATTAAGATTTCTACACGTTGAAGTGTTGAAAAAGTGTTGAAAAGAGCTGTGAGATACTGCATTTTGCTTGTTAAATAAGAAAAATTATTTTAATCCACTGGTAGTTGGAGACACATAAGCAATAACATCATATCTTTTTTTAATCTCAGAGTTTAGTGTGTAATTGAAACCAGGAGAATAAAAAACTGTCTTTTGAAGACAAAATGTCTCTTGAGTGTGCATTGACTCACATTCAGAGATACAGGATACAGAAAGGTGGGACTTGGTGCAGTTCATCATAACCAAAGGGGCAGGGTGCAATAACAAGTGACATTTTTCATATAAATTGACAGTTAATAACATAAAGGCGTGGTGGGTGTGGAAAATAGGAAGAGAGGCAAACACTGGATAAGAAGGATTAGTGTGAAGGCTACGCTGGTAAATCAAGCACTAAGCATTCATTTCATCAAACTCTGTATCAAAGAATCACGGTCCTACTGACTCGGTGGCTCATCTCTAGTACCTTTGTCCATAAATAAGCACTTTAGTCAGTAATCTCTTTCATTTACTGCAATCCTGATCAGAATATGAGTGCTTATTTTGTACCGTGGCATCTGTTTAGACTTAAGTGGTGTAACAACCAAATTTGAATCTGAAAGTTACATAAACAGTATTGCACAAGTGTCTGATTAAGACCTAAATGTTTACATTTAGGTAAAATGTAAAATTTGGCTCTGGTTTATGCAATATTTCTCCTTCATTAGCCTGCACACAAGAATTTGAGAAATTCTTTGGTGAAACAATAAATTTCCCACAAGCCCTTGTTAGCAAATAAACTTTGAATAGAATTAGCATATGCTCATGCAAATTAGAAATTTGCAGATTTATCAGCTCCTTAAACAATATTAATTGCTTGCATGCTCCTGAAGGAAATCAGGCTGTCATGGCATTCTTTCAGCTCGGTGTCTGGAAGAAGAATTGGGTCAAAGAAATAACCAGAAAAAGGTAGGCAAAGCTTTTATTTTGAATTTTGAGACTCTGAGGAAAGGACACCGTTTTTTTTTGCAATATGTGAAGGATTCCAAGTGCAAAGCCTGTGAAAGAAACCAAAATAGTGCTGGCAAACACCTTGTGCGAGGCACCCACTCGCAAGGTGGCAGAGAACAGTTAAATCCAGGAAGCTGGCAGGGAAACTGAGGTGGAATGAAATCAGGTTTGGGTTTGTTTTTCACAGCGCTACACTAAGCTAGTTCTCACAGCTTCATTCCGGCGAATGGGTATGTCATTCATCAGCAAGACAGGATACTATAAACTTGATTTTGAAATTGAGGGCTGCCTATCTGCAAAAAGGTAGCTATTATCATCCCTCACTTTTGTAGCCAGAGGAAACAGTTCCTTTACATTGCAGCCACTTTCTACAATAGACGCTCAAGTCACATGTGGTTCGGTTACACTCCTGCATCCCTTGGCTACTGTTTCCCTCTGCACAGTAGAAAGTAGCAGCAACGTGAAAAACAACATAGGAGCAGGATGCTTTTAAGTATCCTAATGTTATCTCGGAGATCTGTGTATTAGAATGTGCTCTGAGATTTTTATCGATAGAATAGAGAAGTGATTTCCCTTGCATTCACTCACATACACAAACCCACACTAATCTGGTTCTAGACAGATTTGAGCTCCTCTTAAGGATTTGAGTCTTGTGTAAATGTAAAAATAATAATTCAGTAATAATAAAGTAGCATATCATTAATTTGAGCATTTTTACTAGTCTTTCAGATACAGGTTTTTTCAATTACATTAGGAAAAGAGAATTATTATCAAATTTATTTTTTTTTTTATTCTCAGTACGTAGGATCATTGACTTCTGTAATGTAATCTAACAATATTTTCTCAAAAATAAAGCTGCTACAAGAATCCCCTCTTCTACATGCCTGTACACTCCCAAAGCATCACTTACCATTCACAGTCCAGGGGTGGAAACTTTGATGGGGAAGAGCTAATCTGAGCAGAGGAAGATAAAATAGCCACTTGAACTGCACATCCACTAGTCTGTAAACTAACTGCAGGGACTGTGTAAATTCCTGAGTTCTGGTTGCTCAAGTCAGTGTTGCCATGTAGGCTTCAAGATCTGCATACTTATAAAGTATTTCTGAACAGTATGTATTTAATGTATGAGTTGAATACATTCAAATGGGACACCAGACTGTCACAAGGGTCTCTTATGTACCTTGGAAAAACAAAGAATTAGAGCTGTCTCCAGCTCACATGTAAAATTGGTTATGGTATTTAAATGCTTTTCACAACTGACATAGTACCAATTTATCATACATTAAATGCTTAGTTCTCTTAGGATAGAAACCATATATTTTTGTACTTAGTGGGAAATATACGATATACTGTTCAAAGTAAAACCATATCCACAGTTTGAAACCCTTGCTCATGACAAAACAAGATTTATAAATAGCCAACTTCAACATGTAATCTGAAGAAGACCAGAACTGCTTCTGCACCTTGAAAACATTATCTTTGATTAAATACTGATTAAAATCTTCCCTCAGATAAAAAATAATAATATATATGTGTATATATATTTATGTATATAATTTCAAAATCAAAGCCTTGTACTTATTGCATCTTCTTTCTGCATGTCATCTGATGGCATTGGGAACAGATCCCAACATCCCAGAATGCAGCTTGGCAGGTATTAGTCTCCTGCTTATAATGGGCTCTCTAATTGCAATGCATTTTTTTCCCTTTTGAACTAGCTAACTAACCTGTAATTTTTCTCGGTATCTGCCCAAAGGTAAATGAAGTATCTGATACACCCAAGGAATTCCTCATCTGCTACAGGTGACTTCAGATTGGGAGTTGCCATCACCAAATAAGAATGAATCTACATGTAACCAGGTTTCAATAATATCCCCAGGCATGACAGATCGTTCATGCTTCCACTTTTATACTGTTTATTAGTTCTTATAAGAAGAACAGTAAAGCCTGCATGCAAGGCTCCTCCCCTGAGCTCCAATACAAGATGGAAGCTGAGAGAGATTCTGATCATTGAGCAAGTATTGACTTGATTTAATAAGGCAAGAACAACTTCAACAAGCAATTGCAGTTGCTGCTACTACCCACTAGCTTCAGGTGCTTAGCAATTCAGCAGATCAGCAATGAGTATGCTTAAGCCTGACCCACTTTTTCTTCCCCATTTTGCAGAACCAGGGTGATTCTTGTTATTTTGCATTTGGCACTTTGCGCTTAGGCAAATGCATTACAATAAAGTCTCTTCCTCTGCCACAATTTGAAAAGATTCTTCTATTCATATGTCTGGCTGTTAAAAGTCAGTGCATACGTAGAAGTGGGGAGGAGGCTGCAGTATTAAATGCGAATGCATAAATGCAGCAATAATGGGTCTACAGCAGAAAAATAAAAAGGGGCTTGAACTAAAATACCAAGTCTTCTTCCCTTTTTCTCACTTTGAGAAACCCTGCATTTGTTCCTATAGCCTCTTCTTCCTGCTGGCATCCTGAGTGGCAAATAAGAGATTTACTGTCATTACCAGCTCTCTTTTCTCCAGATTAAGATAGTGGTTGCTGGACAGCCTACTTGTCTGTCAGTGGACAGAGGTCCGCGCTCTCATGCAGACGGTAAATATACAGCTTCTCTAAGAGTGGAACCACTGTGACTAGTACAGTATTTTTTCTTCATCTGTTTCCTCTGTTGTAGATCTATGTTCTGCAGTGCAGCAGCTTCATGGACTTCTTTCTGCAAGAGCGCAAAGGGGAGGCAAAGACGTTGCTCTCTTTCTTTCTGTTAGTTTTTTTTTTTTATTATGATGATTTTTTTTTATTATGATTCTTTCACTCCGGCCTCTGCCTTGTTCTACATGTGGGAAAGTAGGCAAGAATCCCGAGAACAGTATTGGACAAAGACAAACCAGGCTTTTCACTCAATATACATGAGTTTTGTGTAGAAAGCAAGTAAATTCGCTTGTGGGAAGATGAAATGTTTCCCTAAAACGTTACCCATCTGGTCTACTGAGCATGATAACATTGCACTAGAAATACAGAGCCTTCCTGCAGTAAACCGTTTCCTTTTCCTGCAGTCAGTCTTTAGATAGGCCCTGTGTATGCCACGTTACAGCATTGTTCTGCTTCTGGACAATCCTTTTTTTGTACTACTAGCAAGTCTCCACTTACTATTGCAGGTATATATCCATGCAGATTCAAATTAAAAATAACACATCGCATATAAGCCAAATGCAAAATCCTCTAACAAAGAAACTAGATTCAGAAATACGAGCACAGTCTAGACAATGCAGAATGGATGTTGCAAAGCAGGCTAAGACAACGCCTGCAATTTCACTGCCACCTCTGAAGCACAAAGCCGCTTCAGCACATAGGTGCATTTAATGACATTTGGCTTTTATATTTCTGGTAGAACATTCACATTCCTCACTATGATTCTCATCAAAAGATCAATGACTCTTACTTATAGCTTTAAGTACTTTTTTAAAAAAAAAAAAATCTGAACTAGACACTTACCAGGAAAATAAGAAATCCCAAGTACTTGAAATTTGGATTTTGGAAGGCACAGGAAGTACAGGATTTATAATAGAAAGTCTGTGATAGCCTTTACTCTAGATAGCAGCACTTCTTTCTCTGCCTGAAGTTTCAACCTTCTGAATCCAAAACTGTTCCATGTTGTTTAGTTCTCACAACTACAAGGTTTGTTTCAAATCCACTACAGATGCTCAAACAAAAAAGGTTGAATAATTTTCGATGTGGAAGTTGCGGAATGATGCTCAGTTTTAGCCAGCTTTTTCAGGTACCAGTGAATTGGTAGACAAACAGATTAAGTGCTAGTTTCCTAGTAAAAATAGTAAAAATATTCCCACGTATATGATAAGAAGTTAAGTATCTCAAGTAAAAGTGAGAAAAAATAAGCTGCTGGTTGGGAAGACTTCATTTCATTTCAGCTTAAGAAAATATTGGCCTGGTATGCATAAATTCATGGGGTTAGTCCAAGCAATTTTTCTCCATTTCAGTTCACACTTGGATTACAGATGATACACCACGTGCAAGCAGTGGGAAGCAGGCTGTGGTTCAGTAACAGTCTCTGACATGACATGCCAGGCTTGGAAGAGCTTTCAGCACTAGTTGACAGGTTTAGGGTCACTGCTTAGCGACAGCTTAAATCCTGCATTGTCCACCTGTAGGTTCCCCGTTTTTAGAAAGAGAAAAGGACATTGTAAATCTTGTGGACATTATAAAGCAGAATCATCTTTTCCAGAGAGCTTGTTGGCAAGGATCTCAATGAGATGATTCTTTACGTGTATGGTGCTGCTTTGATCGGCATGTGGATACAGTGGTTTAAAAGATTGTAGATATGCGTGTCGACATTTCACAAAAGCAAAAACAACCTACAGGTGCAGCTAAAAATACCTCTGCATAAAATTCAGTCAACTAGGTAAAAGTCCCAGTGTCAGAGGCTGTGAATCTGCTATCATTTAATTTATTCTACTTTTTCCTTTAATACAGTTACCTTAACTTAATCACTATTTCAATAATGACATACTGTAAAAGATGGAGATTTGGGGCTTGGCTTCTATAGTGTGTTTCAGCTTTTAGATTTTTCCTCCAGACTTCTGTGTACACAGTTTTATTTGTATGCAAACAGTATTTGTGCAGGTGTCTACCTGGTGTTTGGGGCATGCAAAACCAGGGCCTTCCAAAACTTTGATTTTATTTTGTTTGTTTGTTTGTTTGCTTGTGTTTGGTTTTGGTGTGAGATTTTTTTCTTTTCCTAACCAAACAATCATTTCACATACCAGAGTGTTTGGGCACCAGAGAGATGTGTTCTTCCATTTCAATAAAAGTCCATATTCTTTATGGAACTACTTATGCTTTCTTCTTGTACACCAAATGAATAAGAGTACAAGATAGAGTAGAATAAAACCTTATAATGGGGTTCTGGAATCTTTCTCTGCTGCCTCCAAAGTAAGAAGGTTTCTGTTTTAACCCCCCGACACTGCTACCTGATACATTCCAGGGAAACAAAATCTGATTCTCACCAGATCTGAGGCAAGGGAAAAGAGTGATCCCTGGCTGGCAAGATTTAAAGCAGGGAACAAGCTAAGGATCCTCAGACACGAGGTTCTTTAAGCAGGGACTTCTGTACATCTTCTGCAATCAAAACGAGCAAGTATTAAATTTGAGTATCAAACTGAATCTGCTTGTATTCAATTGATTGTAAAAGTTAATATGAATTCTGAGTATCAAAATGAACAGGTATTAAATTAAACTTGCAGTGCAGTATGATTAAAAATGAAACACAACCAAACCCCATCTTCTGTGGGAGAACTGTGTAAATACAGTAGGGTTTCGTGCAAGGATCAGTTCAACGGCAAAGGGAACACAGTTCATTTTCTTGCAAACGCTGGTCCATGCTCTGGCTCTGCATGCACCTACTGCTCTTGGTGATAGGCATGACACCACCACCCTCGTTTGGCTTTCCCAGTAGGAACCATACAGTATCCTGGTGCTTAGGTGGAAAAGTACAGTCAACATCCTCGTGTTCCCCCACCTAAAGAGAGGCACTGGCAGGAGCACAGAGCACCCCAGCATGCAGCACGATCCGTAGTACATAGGAACACACAAAAAGCAGACCAAAGATAGCATTTGGGCTTCAAATATGAAGTCAGTAGCAACCACATAAACTACAACAGACTCCAGACTAGCTAGCAGATGCGGGAGTGCTGACTTAATTGTGGTATGCAGCGTAGATAGCCAACAATATGAATCTAACTTACTATGAATGTCCAGAATACTCATCCCAATCTTTTTGCTTCAGATTTTTAAGAAGTTTGGGATATCTGACAATGAAATGAAATACAGTATATCTTTGGAGCTTAGAGGAAAAAATACACTAACCTAACATTCTGGGAAAAAAATGTTAATACATTTCCACTTCGTTATTCTTTCCCCTACAGCCTGATTAATGATAATCTATTACTGATTTGGATCCAACTGAACTGAAGTTGGGAATATAACTTGACATTACTATTAACTTGCGAATAGTTAATTGACAATAACTTGTAAATAATTAATGTACTTGTTAATAGTTAATTTACATCTGCTTTGAAGAAGCAGATGACAAAGTATGTGTTTCATTGTCAGACACAAGCATATGTCACCGGGAAGAGAAAGGACACTGGACAAAGGGGTTCTGATGGTGATTGTTTGGCATAGGTCTATGTTTGTAAAAAATATGCGCTTACAGTCATTTGGGTGTGGGGCTTTCTATGAAACAATCTTGATTAGCTTGCTTTCCTAAGGAGAGGAAGCTTATGTAATGGTTCAGTCTATCTCTTGCTCCAAATTTCAAACATATTTGACACATGAGCCAAGGTCTCAAAAGTAATTAAATTTCTAAAGTTTCTTGGAAGTCAGCAACTGAAGGCAGAGAAAGGAACCATATTCATTCCCCAGCTGAAGGAAAGAACTCAGAAAGCAACCATGGAACACTGCACTGCCTTCTACAGCGGGCAGTTACCTAAAGCTGAACCAGCCACAGCGTTTGAAGGTTTTCCCCTGTGGGGGTGACACTGAAATGAGGAACATGGTCCTTATTTATCACAGTGGGGAGCAAAGGTGCCTTATGGATGAGACCACATAAATCTGTAGTGAAGCTGCTTCAGTTTTGCTGCTCATACAGCAATGGGTTTTTTTCTTGAAAGGTACTCTAATGTTCAAAACACAACAAGCAGTCTTCTGGTTCTTAAAGAAGCATGGAACAATACTCAACAAACCGCACCATAGCTGAGGCATCAAATAATTAAAATACTGGATCAAAGTACACACATTTTGGTCCTCGGTAGAGGGCCATGGTTTATTCCACGTGTGAATGGGCAAGGCTGGGTTGTAACTTTTGGATCTGTCTCTCTAAGATCATTTTGATTTACCCAGGGTTCCAGAGAATGAGAACCTGAATGTAGCTGCTGAAGTGGCAGTATGTTGATTCAGTTTTTCCTGAGAAATAAAAGCAATGCAGTGATACAACTGTGCAGGAAACTTTGTCCAAAATCATAAAATGCTTAACTTTTTTTCCTTATAGCACAGCCCTATCTGTGTCATTCCTTTTTCATTAGTTGTTCTCAGCCTGGATTCCTTAGATAACTTTGCTAGAGACTTGAGTTTTATTGTAGATATGGAAAACTGCCTAGAAGCTTTGCTCCCTGATTGTTCTGGCTGCATTCCAGCCTCAATAATACTCAAGACACAACATATTCAACTTGCTCCAGCAATCATTCTTTAAAATAAGGCGAAAAATAAAGGACATCATACAAAATTGACTCTGCTGCTACTCCAGAAACCAGCAGCTTCTGGTTAATTGTGACCCAGATCTTTGGAGGGCTAGATCTAACTCTGCTATACTGGTTATGCAAGCCCAAAATATAGCAACAGGTAAAAGCAGTGGGGCTAGTGTAGAGGTCATTAAACACTGCTCAGCGCTGCAGATCTTGAATTATTAATGTTTCTATGACAATCTAATAACCAAAGAATTTTGGTCGCACACTGCAGTCTGTGCACACATTTGAATTGCTCTCAGTGCCAGTCTGGCTAGCACCTGCCGCTGACAATAGTGAAAACGCACGTGGAGACACCTGGGTTATATTAGACAAGTCTGTTAACAAAAAGTTAGCCGACTTCCGTGAAACATTTATGGCTACATACAACCAAGGAGAAAGTACAGAATAATAGATGGAGTTACACGAAGCATGTAAAGACAGTAAGCTAGATTTTAAAGCTGTCTGATAACGTGGCACATAATATATACTACACATCCAAGTGGTACAGATCACCATGCCCGCTTGACATTCCCAAACATAAAATCCTGATTTCTGTTGCATATCAGTTTGCCAACAGATTATTTGGACTGCAGATTTCCATACTGAGTCTCTCTGCCCTAAAGTGATACGGGGGGAGGGGTGCGTCCATATGGATAAAATATCAACCATCGATCATCGATTGGTCAAGAAGGAAAAATAGTAAACTTTATTCTGTTAAGCATTTTCCAAGTACTTCTTTGAACCTACAGTGTGCCCAGCCTTTCGAGCAAGTGCTTCAGGTTTGGTGAGTTAGTTGCTTTGGTTAAGGATGTGTCTATTGACATCTTGTAGACTGATGAAGTTCCCCTTGCTGCATATCCACCCGTTTTATTTACAGGCCGAATCACTTGTTCATTTACAGTCCCTAGCGAACTGAAATAATTAACAGCACGGGCTTCTACATTGGCTGCAAGGGGTCAAGACTGCGCCAGTTATGCTTTCTTATGGTGGAGAGAGAGTTCAGATGTTGAAGCCCCAAAACTTAAAACATCTGTGCCAAACCTGTCGAGACACTTTTGTGTGTTCCCCGGAGCATACCCCATGACCACTGTTTGTGCTGCCAGAGACATGCAATAAAGGCAGAACACAATGCCCAGACTTTGCACGAGGCTGTTAACACGTTCACTCTTTACTTAGAATGTACATCAGAAAGAAGATAAGATGAAGAAAGATGATACATTATATTCCTATCACTTGGTTTCCTCGCTACACTGAAATAGATCTGGGACTGTGCTAAGCATCTTTCAGGTTTCTACAAATCTTTTTTGCTGATCTTGACCTTCCTTCAGAAATTTATCTTTCTGCCGCTCCTAAATGTCGGTGTATTTTGACATCTTTCTGTCCTACTGTTACGCTGCATCTTTCTGGTACAACAGCCTGCTTGTCTCTTCCTCTGTGCTACCCACAGCTTCCTGTGAGCTTCAGTGAGCCTCTTTAGATTCCCTCACTGCTAGTGGACTGTATGTCCTTGAGCAACTTACTTAGCCTCTGCCTCAGTTCTCCGTTTTGGAAAAGAGGAATTGGGATTTCGTGTCCCCTGCTTTTTGTCTTGACCTGTGTTTTGGTTATAAGAAAAGGTAAGGTAGGGTTTCATACAACGTATGTAGTAACTTATTTTTACCGAGCAGTGAGAAGAAGGATTTCACAAGAACATGGACAAACAGAGGGAGAGAACCTGGACACACACAAGACTGAGGGAGTTAAGAGAGTTACGATTCTGAGGCAGCTGAAGAATTTAAGAGTCGGGCAGAAACTCCAGACCTTCCTGTGTGCTGAGTGTCCTGGCTGACACAGGCTTTGATAAAGGAGGATATTATTGCTTTTCTTGTAACTTCTGACCTGCTGCCAGATATTGTCCAAGTGTGGACAGTCCTCAAAAAGCTTGGGATTTTTTTTTTCTATCAGAGGATATGAATGACTGTTATTTCCTTAAAATGAATTCCAAATACATAGCTGAAATTTATTAAACCTCAGACTATCTAGGAAAAAAATGCAAACCCTAAATCTTCAGGGGGTGAGTCTGACTTTTCTGTTCTAATGAGAAATTCAGCCTGTTCACTCACCTTTATTAAACAGAGGCTTCAAAGGATTTGGTCTATAGCTGAAACAATAGTTAGATGAGGTAACACAGGAGCCAGCAGGGCTGGACAGCAAGAAGGTAAACAAACCTCTGCTATACGGGTGCAGTGCCTGGCTCAGCGGGGTTTGGACCCTGCCTTGGCCCTCTGGCTATTTCATAACGGCCACGAGTCCTCACACAGCTCTGCCTTGAGTTACGCTAAATCAGACTCACCGACTTGGTGAGTTGCGTCAGGTAGTAGAGCAACGTGTTTGGTTCCTTTGTACTCTCAGAGTCTCTCACTGTAAGGTGCGCTTAATCAGCTGTTAAGTTGCAAACCTGATGTGCTGTAAAACTATGAAGGAATCTGCCGGGTTCATATACATAAGTAACAGGCATTTCGCATATTTATTTTTAGGTGGTTTTTGTTTAGGACACACACGGCCTGAGACATTGTGAAACAGCTTCAAATGCCTGCCTGATGGTTCCATTAGCTTTTCCTCTGCTGTTTATTAAAATATATAGGTCCACATTTCTCCTAGAAAATCAATGAGGGAAATGAAGGCATGTAAATTAGCAGCACAGGTTTTTAAATATTTGGATTGTGTCTTTTAAATTGTTATATGTTGTTACAACATTTCTTTTTAGCTATACTATTAAAAAACAACTTGCATAAAATGCTGCATGTGAAGTACTTTCAAGGTCACACTGTTGGGACAACAGAGGTTTTGTCTTAGGGTATTAGAGAGAACCCCAACAAAAATACCCATGAAGTTTTAAACATCCACTTCATACCAGCAGGAGATCACTTCTAGGTTTCTTTAGCAAGCACAGTGTGAGCTACTGTATTTAAGATTGAGAACCACAGCAAATCTAAAATTGCATAACACACAAGGCCGAGCAAGTAAGGTGTTGAGTCCTGTTGCTTCATCCACTGCAATACTGGGTTGCAGCAATGCATTAAGAAGCTGAAGTAAGAGGTAAGGCGAGACATTGCAATAGCTCAGCAACACGAACCAGGGCTGGTTCAGGTCCACGGAGCTGGACTTTCAGTTTAGCGTGGAGGAGCAGAACTTCACAGCTCTCCCAGATGCTTGTGAGTCCCATGACTAAACTGTGGCATACTTGGAAAATACAATCCATAATAATCTCAATCATCATTTGGAAACTTCTGACCTATATGCAAACTTCCAAGGAGCTACCGCTGCAGATACACTATCACTGCAATTATGGGTAGCCATGGAGCTCGTATTGTGTATATATAACACATTGTTATGCAAACATACTTCTACTTTTAAACCTCAGTTCCACAGTCATCGTGGGTTTAATTTCAAAGCATCAAAAAGGGGGCAGAAATAAAGTCTCCTGCAAATAGGCCTTGATTAAATCTAGAAAGAATTTTTACAAACAATTCAAACGCAGGCAGTCTGAAACCCTAAAATGGAACTGTGCTGGTCTGGAAAGGACAGTCACAAGTGCTGCACTTATAAATGCAACTTTGTACTTGGTGAAATTTAATTCTTGTTCTGGTTTAATAGCTAAGTAGAGAAAGATTATTAGATTTTTCCTCAGCAAATGAGGAAATTCCCACCAAAGTCTTTATATGAGATTCATAAAACGCTCCTTAGAAATAGCGCTCGGGCTTTTCTACCTGATCTCAGACTAATTAATTTAACCTTGTGAAGCAGGTCCAGCAAGTATTTAATCCTGCCCCTTTAGCCTGGATTTGCAGACTCACTAATCTTCCATATGTCACTGTACAATTAGAAGTGCTGCAAAAGTTGTGAAAATCGTACTCCCCCCACCCCCCCCCGGGACTCACCAGAGCCTGAACCTCTTCCCACACCCAGCTAGCCCGCTGGCACCATCGGTAGCGGTTTTGATCCGAAGGAGAAATCCAAAGGCTGCCAGGGGACCCGGCTGGGAGGATGTGTGCGAACAGACACCAAGTGCACCTGGGGTTAACAGATCTCACGGAGAGCAAAGGCAAGAAGCTGAGACAGACAGAGTGATGCGCCCTTCCAAAAGGCTCGAATGCATTCTTTGTGTTCGCAGAAATACCTGGACCCACAGGCTGAACTCGAGTGTCACATGGGTGACACAGCTAAAAAAGGCAAACCCATAGGCTTAATTTAAACTCCCCCAATATGTTAGCATTTTCCCCTGAGGCTGCTTATGTGCCTCTTCCAAACTTTTCTACAGTTTTCCTGGAATTTTAATATCCCGCTCTCTTTGGTTTCGTACTTTTTCACCCTTTTATTTTTAGATTCAGTATTGCACAGTGGTCTGTAGAGTCTGCTTGACGCCAGCAAATGTAACTGGATCCCAAGTCCCTGCAAGCCAGGAATTGCAGCCATGATCAGCATGCTGCCGAGAGCGCAAACCTTGGCACTGGTCAAAACCAAATAGTCTGAATCCTCTATTTATCTTATGGCAGGGCTTGGGAAAGGAGGCAAGAAGAGTTCATCAAAATGTAAAGAATAGCTGGGAAAAGTTAGGGGTAAGTAAATAGAAATCAAAGATGCAAATAAGTCTGTTTTCTACAACAGATTTGTGTGAGCAGACTTCCAAAAGCAAGAACAGGGATTTACAAAAAAAGAGAGATACTTCATTCTCTAGTAACCTAGTAACAGGACAGGCATGCACAAAGCAGAGTGCCTTTAAAAACGGCTTGTGTCAGCAAGGTTGACTTTGGTGGAATAAATAAGAATAGGCTGCTTGGCAGCAGGTCACCGCTGACAGTAATCTCACAGGTCAGATTTTCCAAGTTATGATGGCTCGTTTGATACACACATAACTGCAACTACCAGTTCTGCTTCGGGCTAAGGGCCACCGTCTTCCACCCAGCCTTTGGTGAGTAGGTGTCAGGTTTTTACCTTACTCTTTCACGGGACGCAACTGGAATAAATCTGGTCTCTGATACTAAGGAGCTGAATTACCTTGCTTGAAGTGACTTTTTAATTTTCCATCACCCCTGATCCTTTCTTCGGCAGCACAGAGCAAAATAAAGGATTGCCAGTCTACCTGATGGAGAAATTGTTCACCCGAACTATTCTAGGATCTGTAACTATGGTAACTAGTGTCTACAATGGAGCGTGACCACTTCACGGAAGGAAAAAACAAGTGTGTTGAGGCAGTTATTTCCCAAAGGTGACATGATGAGTCAGCAGCAGAGCCCAGATTAGAATACAGCGTTCAGACTGCCCATCCCATACGCAGCTCACTAAACCACTGCTCCTCCTGCAGCCTCCAGGGAATAAAGTTCATTTAGCTAGGTGGTAAATGCTCGGCCCCTGCCCTCACACTTCGCCTTGTTATTTATCTGAGTTTTGGCAGGCTTAATTGTTTGTTGCCAAGAAAGAGCGCAAATGAAGAAAACCAGAAAGCATTGGTCTTGCAATGGAACACAGCACACCGCAACAGCAAAACCCCACTTGGAGAGAACAAGAACCCTAGTCTGCTAATGCATTGAGTATATAGATCAGTGTAACAGTGAAATGGCTTGAAAACGAGTTTCTTACAAGGCACTTTCTCTGTCTCTTCACCAGTAACAAATTCAGAGTAAAAGAACTGAAAAGCAGAGATCTTGAACAGAGCGATTAACATTATCTGTAAGTTTTCTCCACAGCACAAAGAAGGTTCAATCATTTTTTTTAATTTTGTTCCTGGCATGTTTAAAGCTGGTTTGGGCAAATTACATGACATGAGCATGTTTCCTTGGCATAGACGGTGCTCAGTATTCAGGCTTGTTCAACTAATTTGAAACTTGGACAGTCAGTCTGAAGTAGTTCTGCCAGCTGTGGGATGAACTGGGAAGAAATTGCAAAAACGTGCCCTGTGTAATCTCCTGCTGTATTCTCATCCTCTAATTTTTCAGTTATTTTTTGCATCACGGTTCCTTTTGATTCTCCTTGATGCTCCTGGTTCATGGATAACCCTTCACTCTCATTGTACCAATTAGCAAACTCTTAAAAGGAAACACAAGAAAAGTGATATTATTTACCCCCAACACTGAATATCACAGTTTAGAAACTTCTGTTGCCACTGTGATGCTTCAGTGTCTCACTGTGTCGAGCATAGCTGAAGTGGAAAACCTGCTAGTCTCCCATATTGATGCAACTTTTCCATAGAGTTGCTCTTCTCATCAAAATTTTTCCTTAAATGACCCAAAGCCTTAGCTTGCTTTCCTGCTGCTGGCTAGCAGCCTGATACACCTACTTGAAAATGCTTCACATCGTGGCTTAACGATGAGTTGATTCTTGCAGTTTGCTCGTTGGCAATTTGCCCATTCACTTACTCTTCTGGGGTTTTTGTTGTTGGTTTTTTTTTTTTTTTAATTAAAATTGGCAAGACAGTAATGTTGATTTGTTAAGGGAGTTTCTGATCTGTCTTTTTTTTGTTTCCTGTTTTCTAACATTCAAGATGTACACAGATTATGCCAGAGAGCGTGAGCTGACACAGCAGTTGTCAGAGAGCTCAGAAGTGTTAAGACTGCTCCCTGCTTAGTCCACAGGGCTTGGAGAAGGTGCTCAGGGCAGAAAGTCCAGTGAATGCTGAGAGTGGGCTGGTCTCTGGGAAGCTGGAAGCACCTATGGATTATCTACCACCAAGGAGCCTCTTGAGGTTAGCACGACCCCAGATGCAATTAGCACTGAAAAGCAGGTGTGACCACCAGGTCAGAAAACGTGTGACACCACCGTGGGCTCTCTGAGCCGGGCTTTTCCCAGCTTGGGAAGAATCCTCCAGGAGAAAGCATGGACGGCCAGAATAGAAATCCTTATAATGTCAAGATCCAAAGTATAATTCTGGGGTATATATTACATCATATTTAATAAGTTACCTCACTAAAAGTGATTTTAAGTGTGGTATGTGTTTGTTTACAGCTTTGAATCTACATGGCAGTGCTTTATCTATGGTGGATGGTGCAGAAATGTTTGTGCTGGGCAGGAAATGCAGCCAGACATTCTAGGAAGCCTGCGTGGTAGCCCAAGGCAGTTATAAAAAGAAAATGGGGTGCTGCTCAGATGACTTAACAGTGAGGCCTGAGTTACCACTACTGGTCGTGATTCATCGACTTTTTGCATTTCTGTCACCAAGAAATACAGAGGAGTGGGTCCGTGAGAGCAGGACACACAAGAAGCCTTAAGCTCTCAGCATGTAAATATTTGTAAAGCAGACAGTGAGTCCTGTGCGTTAGGGTAAACATAAATTCTTCTGTTTTATTCTCAAATGCAAGTGTATTTTATTGAAACCCTAATCTGTGTGCTGTGTAGCTGCCACTAATAAACAGTTTCTTTTCAACTAATCTCTAAAGAAAAATTGCTTCCTACCTACCCCGACACGTTTCTTGTAGGCTCATTGCTCTTTCCTGCATTGGCTTATTCTTTCTGGGTTTGGACACAGTAAAAACCGTTAACCTAGCAATCTGTATTGTGGAGAAGGCATATTTTAAAACCAATGATGTGGAGATAATTGTGGAAGGCACAGATAACTGAATTTCAAATCCAAAGGTTTTTATTTAGTCCTGTAACTTCAAAGAGAGCAACCTTAATTATGCTTTTGAGAGGCAATTAAGAGTACCCATGCAGTCTAACTTGCAGTGTCTCAATTCGGGGTCTCTATGGGAAAAAGTGGACTCTAATTTTTTATTTGAGTTACGTTCTGGAAGGTCTTGTATCTCTGTTTCGAGTACAGAGTGCACCAGGATCAGCAGAGCCAAACCTTTTTACATTAATTCCTTCAATGTGAGGATTTTGCTTTGGACTGAGAAGGATGTGATCTCCTCTCTTGTTTTGCTGGGAGTGAAAAATTGTGCATCTGTCAAATGTTAACCAGATTCAGATCTCTGAGCTAGGGTGGTGTTTTGCTTAATACATGGTTTTCATGGACACATTTTTTAAATGCAGTTCCAAATCATAGCTGACAATGTGCTTGTCATTTATGCCATCCGCCAAAAACATTAAATATCCACTTCCCTAAGAATTTCCTCCATATGGGGAAATAAGTATACTCCTCATTTCTTAATGTATCATAAGCAGACTTATCAATAGACTGAACGTTCATTTAGAACGTGTATTTTGTACTTCCTTTGTCCTAATTGTTGGTGTGCAGGGAAATTATCTGAACTAGCTGTAACAGATTCGGTGATGAAAAAACATTACATATGTAAAGAATACTTTCAAGGGGCTCAGTTTCCCTCAGCCATACCATTCTGGTATTGACTTGGACTTGCTTCTTGAGTGTTGTTACAGTATTTTTAATTGTTTTCTTTCTCACTGTTTTGGGGTATGATTTATGGTTGTTCATCCAGATCAGAAGCCCAAGGCCAAAGGAGGCAAGTGTTTTCAAAGCTGCAGATATACAGACTTGGGAAGGGCAGACAAGCAGATGCCTGGATGTCTGTAGCAAGTAAGAATCCTGGCTACAGTTAAATACTTCATTACGAAAATGAGCAAATATGTTATTCCAAATAAATAAATTTTTAGATGATAAAATTTATAATGGTGCTTAAAGATTTTTTTCCTAGAATCAACGTAGGCTACCCTATCTGATCTCCTTCTGTCATCTTCTGATCTTCTGAAAACTCTTATCTTCTGATAGACTTCACTGAATTCTCCCTGTTGATTGAAATATGCCTTATGCGCTCATTCTTGTGGGTTAATGCTCAACAAAATTAAAACAACATTAACAAAATCCCAGATTTCTTAGAGAAGTTACTGTACCCAGGCACTTTGATATTCTAAAATGATGTAATTTTACATGTTTGTTTGCCTTTCTTACACAGGCTCTCAATGCCCTTAAAATCTCCATGTAATATATATTGCTTTGTAGATGGAGACACTGAACACGAGGAACCAAATCTGAGCCGGGGAGTGAACTCCCATATGACTATTACATCATTTAGAAGTATCACCAGCCTCCCTCTTTCTTAGAAGAGAATGGTCACACCATATTACTGAATAGCAAACTAGTTTTTTTGTATATCTGGGACAGAGCTGAGTCTAAAAAAATGATAGCTTAAGACAATGCAGAAGTAATATCATTTTGGAGAAAAAGAACTCTTTCATTTTGTTTACGTCCTAAAACTGATGACTACGATAATTCTGATGATTCTAATAATTCTGAGGATTTTTGGTAATTCTGGGTGAACTAGCGTGTCATGAGTTCAACAGGGAGCACTAAATTGTTGGGCTTCACAAACTGCCCTAATAGCAATTCAGCATCTCAGCAGAGGGAAAACCAGGAAAAGGATGTCAGAGTCCTCTGAGTCAACAGTTACAACAAGGACTTTTGGGAGAGAATTCTGGATTTTAGTCTCAGACCTCCACCATCATGTAACCACAGATGAATTTTCCATGATGCCATTAAAAGATAATCCAATAATACAGTATTGGATGTGATACTATCAACATGGTCAACATCCCATCCAAACTGCATGCAGCAGCAGTGAAGATGCACAGATAACTGGGATTTTGAAAAAAGTGTACTTGCTGGGTGTGTATGGTAGATGTAAAATATTAGCATTTTAGGTCCTTTTAAGTAAGCAGAAGTTTCATTAAAGTCAATGTTGCATAAAGAGTGGCATACATACTTACATCAGGCCAGGGTTTCAACTGAAATTGTTGGAACAAGGTCTCTGGACTTGCGTGGCTGTTCATTCTTGCTTTACCCATGCAACAGACATAGGAAAAGAAACCGTGAAGCATATTTACCTTCACGATACAGGTCAAGAGCCAGGATGAGAACAAAGACACTCCTTGGTGCTGATAAGACTGCTTTGTGGTTGAAACTGGATCCTGCATGTTCAGTGCCTTGTTTTATGTGGTAGGGTGGGAGGGGTCCCTGGGCTCCATGTTCTCCTGTTATCAGCTGGGAGCAAGTGCTTGAGTTTCTCTCCTAGTGGAGACCGACTCCTGATGGGGCTCTCTCTAATTTGTACAGAGGGGTAAAAAAGCAACAATAAAAATCAAGTTTATGAAAACAGCTTTTTGGTTCTTTTTGTATATATATATACACACACACACACACTTACCATATATATATATATATCTCCATCCTACAGTATTTACAAACCAAACAGAACTGTGCAAATGTATTAGTAAATGAAACTGGGTAGATATTAATTCTGGTAATCAATCTAGTTTCTCTCTCTGGAACAAAAGTGACACGATGGAAACTCTAGTCCAAATTAAAATAGCAGCTAAATTTCAGACCTAATCATTTAACTATTTAGTAACAATAAGAAGTTGTATTTTTTGGAGTCGTGTATTCTAACTGTACAACCCAGACAGACCCTCATTTGCATAATGAGACAATCAGGGCCACCATGACATCTCGGCACAGTTCTTGCACAGATTCATAGTCAGAGAATTTGATACAAAGCCAGAGAGACTTTATTTTTCAGCGTGACTTTAACAAGGTCCTATGTCTCGCCCAGTAGTTTCCTTAAAGACATGAGAAGGTGGGAAGTGAAGCCTTTCAGTGATGAGAAATTGTGGCATGGGTAGGTCGTACAGCCACTGCAAGAGTAGTGTACAGGTGAGAAAAGGAATCTTCTTCAGCCTTTGAGTTCAGACAAGCAACAGCATGAACTTTTTTTGGTCGTTCCTTGCTATTTACCATACAAAACATAGAAGACCCTGGCAAATAGGGGAAGAAATACTAATTAGAGTGAGCTTTCACTAAGCTCAAAGAAGAACAGAGCAGAAAACCAACTTGTGATATTAGAAGCCTCTGATCATTTTTAATGTTTAGATAATTTCATGCTTGATACTTCTATCTGTAACTGTAACTGTAAAGCATGTCTTCTGGTCTACCTGTGATGCTTTGAACCTCTCTGAGGATTTCAGTTAAGTCACCTCAAACCATTCCTGAAGTTCGTCAGATAGATGAAGGATGCCTAGGAGAAAGCTGCACGTGTGTTCAGCTGTGCTAGTTACTTTCTAGTAAGAAAAGTACCACTATGCTAATAGTTTCCGTCATGGGTAGGGTTAAATGAGTTTCACTTACACATCTTCAATTGCTGTCTATGAAGCGTGAGTCAGGAGGAACCCTGCTTGACTTCAGCCTCTCTGGGGAACAGGCAGACTTGGCAGTTCAAGGAAAAATGTGTTTATAAAATGAACAAAAGACAGACAGATTGAAGCAGTCCTCCGCAATGTCACTTTCAGAGTCACTTTTAAGATTAGAATTTCTATTTAGCTGAGCCTGTCACCTGCTCTCAAGTCTGTTTACCGCACACACTGCTAAGTGCAATTATTGCTTGCTCTCTTTTCCAGATCTGGGTGTACCTTTTCAAGAGACCTTATGGAAAATGCCTAATGTAAACCTAGCTTGCTCCTCTGAAAGTCTGTCAGCTTTCTATCTATTGTTCAGCAGAGCATTGGTTATCTGACACTGCATACCAGGGAGGTGAAGTGAATGTCAGCTCCTTTAAAGGCACAGGTACCTGCAGCACTGAAGACTGAGCCTGCCCTTCACATGTGGTTACGTGAGGTCTTCTTCTAAGTCATTATCCATGACTCATTATATTGCCGAAATGGTTTTGGCTATTTCAGACTGGGTCTAAATTCCAAATGACACCTACCCCTAAGGCTTTTTCATATAAAGGTAACTGGGCTCTCGCATATATGGTGAAACAAGCTGATCTGCTTTGCATATTTTTCTGCTCCTCAGCCAGTGTGTCTAACAAGGCCAAAGGCACGCTGCTGACTCAGGCTCAGCATCTCTTACAACGTGCAGTTCTGTGTCTTCAGCCAAGCATCCAGAACAGACACGGGGCAAGTCATTGGTGAAGGAGGCACCGCAAAGGACTGAGGGCAACTGCCAAGCCAGGAGTGAAATTTTAACTTTAGTTCAGTATTAAATCGGAAAACTCTTTAACTTAGAGGTGTTCTTGCATCTCTGAATCCTCCGTGTTTCATTACATATATGCAAAGAGCAAATAACAGTAACAGTCGAGGTTTACCTTGCAAAGGGAAATGCACAGCCAGAGAGCAGCGTGACCTTTAGAAGTTCACCAGTTTTTGCATGCTCAGTCTGTTTGGTTTAGGGGCCATTCATATTTCTGCCATACCTTCTTCACATAACTGTAGAGACACTCGGATGGGAGAGCTTTTGCACCATCTTGAGGAAGGAGCTATTTGGTTTATATATCCCCATTTTCTTTTGAGCAGATAAGCTTAGCGCAGGAGTGCTGACTGCGTGAAATCGGATCCCCAGTTCTTTGTAGCACATGTGCACCGACCCCAATAAAGCTATGAGAATCTCTGAAGAGAATGTCTCCCAGAGCAACCTTCACCAGTCAGGGCGAAGCGAGAGTCACCGAGAGCTGATCCTCCTCAGTCCAAACAGGCTTTGGAAAAGATGGCTGAAGTGATTAGACGTTTTTAGTAACCAGAGGGCAACATTTTTAATCACAGCATTAAAGTCTCTTTCCTTCCTACTCCCCCTTTTGAATAATTCACAGCTGAAAACACATTTCACTTGTCTTTTCAAACATGAAAGTTGGCCTTTGATCTAGAACTAAGCATGGAGAGCTTTGACCCAAGAGGAATGTATTTATTAAAGCTAGAAACAATAGAAGCAAGGGTGTTAAACTGCCTACCAGCACTGCATTTTTAAGGGCTACTGCCTGAGTTTGCCAAGGTCGTGTATAAAACTTCAACTTACCGATAAAGTATAAAATACTGTGTTTATTGGAGCTATTTCTTCTGTGCAGTTCTTCCCAAAATCAAGAGTCAGTTATTCTACCATTTTCATTTACTAACAGCTTTTGAGCCCACTTCCTCCCCTTGCCAGTGGGAGTTCTGTAGCTGGCTAATAAGCATCCCAGGCCATCGGCAGCCAAGGACTCGGACTGAGGATACCTCCAGGCCCTGCGTGGTGTTAGTTGCCTTTGAACTCTTTCCAAAAAGACAGGGGTTCCTGTACAGAGGGAGATAAAAGCTCCAAGGGAACAGTTGGAGATACAAATACGCGGATCATCATTCCTGCATCATTAAACTCCACTGGAGATTCAATGATGTGAAGGTACGGATTCAGTGGGGCTCGGCCACTGCTTCATCTTAGGCCCCCAGTCAGGTTAATTTACTGCTGGGTTTCCTTCTAGAACCGAAAGGAAACCAGGGGACATTTTCAACCAGGACAGATGGACACGAACTGTACCAAATTTGTTCTAATACTTCTCTAGTAGTTCTTATGTCTTCAGATGCCTGAAGGCAGGAGATCTATACCTTTGGCATCATCCTATAAAGACACAACTGTGGTAGGCTACAACTAATCCAACTATTATTTCATGCATTTCCAGCTGAGGAAAGAAATGAAACAACAATCACAGAAATCTCGGGACAACCACACGGGGCCCCGAGCTATGCAATGCAGACTTGAGCCAGCCTGCACCAGCTGGTCAAGGAACTTGGATCCTTTTCCTGGTACGGTACATAAAGGCAGCGTCTCCACCAGCTGGAAGCAGCCTGGCACAATGTGTTGGAGTTTCTGTGCTACCATCACAGCCATTCCCGTCTTCCTGCCAAGGATGCGGAGCAGCACGATACACAGTGCTGTACGCAGCAGGAATGAGGTTCAGAGAGGTTTCATGTTGTTCAGTTTTACACTCCCATGTGAAACTAATGTCTTGGTATTAATCCATTTTTTACTGATTGGCTGGTCTAATGGGATTTATGCCCTTCACACATGCTGTCTGAACGTACAGAGTGCCAGAAAATATCAGTAACAGACTCCCTGAAATAACAGATTCCCTGAAGCTGCAGTCTCCATTCTCCAGATCAAGTCTGCTGTCCCCCTTATTCCTAATGGTTATGTAGAAAGTCATAAACAGTCACCAAATGTTGGAAAGTGCTGCACAGAATGAAAAAAAATTAACTTTTCTGACTTTTAAAGCTGTACTAGTTTAGCATTAGAATTTCAGTGGAAATATTTTTTGGCTAAGGACTTTACATCTGGCCTTGAAAGAGCTTCCAGTTCCCTGACTGTGAAGTCTGAACATGCTCAGAGCCTGAAATATCCAACTTTTTAGGTTTGAAGTCAAAGAATCATTCTATGTATGCATCACTGTGACAAAGCATCATAATGAAAACCATTGAAAACACTCCTTTTCCGAAGTTTTGCAAGAAAGATTATGGAGGAGATGATTGCTTGTGGCGAGGCCAGACCATTAACGAAACAAGCCCGCTGAGCCGTCATGCTTCCCCCCAGTTCCCCCCCTTGCAAATCTCCCACCGCTGGGCAATTGTCAGCGCATTTCCCAACACGGCTGAGCGACTCGGGGCACATGGTGGCAGTGCTGTTGAAGGTACTTTCCCTGACGAAACAAGATGAATGACGTGAGCCCACAAATACAGTGTTAAGGGGCATGAGAGCGCTGCACAGGCAGATGTGACTCATGGGATATCCCAAGAGAAGGGAAGGTGCCTCTCCGAAATCGGCTGTGGGGCGTGTACTCAATGACCGTAAAATGGGTAGCTACCCACACTCTTCAGCTTCATTCTTACTTTGCATGTTAGCTGTCATAAAACTATCAGATGTCTTTAACAGATGAATTATGCATTTGGGGACACTGGCCTACTTGCATTTACATGGAATTGGGGGTAACAGCTTTGTATTGTTCTTTGTTGTTTAAGAAAGGTTTTAAGCCTATATATGGTAAAGTACTTGGCGGTGAATGGGTACTTCTAATACTCAGAATAAGCATTAGAAATCAGAAATAGTAACTGAAAATACCTTCCAATCACAAGGATCCAATATGAATAAATGAGATTTTTTTAGAGAGTCATTGCTGAGACAGAGAAACATACATCTGTGTAAGCACAGATGACTTTAATGAGGCTGTACCGCTAATAATAGATTGCCTTTTACTAATTGCAAAGCTATAATAAAATTAAAATACAAATGTTCTTATTTTCTTGTCCAATGAAAGATATAAGATGCTGTACTGATATGTCAGTACCACCCAGTACACTCAAATTTCTTCCAAGAAAATTTTTATAGCTGTTTCTCTGACGCCCTGGTTAATGGACTCTTAAAGTTTTTCTCCCCTGGGAAGTCTGAACAAGGCTTCAATTCTGTCAAAGACAGAGCAAGTCAGGCTGGGATCTTGCATCACATTCTTATTATTGCCATATTTCCTTTCCTACGCACACCAGTAGCAATTTGAAAATGTTAGTTAAGAGTGTCCACAGCCTGTGTGGGGAAAGCAGCATTGCACAGCCAGAGTCATAAGAGTTCAACCCGACTTTGGTCCCTTGAGGCAGTCTGCTGTAGTGATGGTGTGATCTGACAAACCCAGTCCCAGCGCATCGGGTCTGGATCTGGGACGTGGAAGAGGCTGGTGATCAAATGAATGGAGGCTACATGCTATCCTGAGCATATGCTGTATAATTTTGGAGATTGCATTAATTGTCTGACTTAAAGCATGCATTCTGCATGGACTTACATTTTCTCCAGTGACATAGTTTCATACTTGAGCTCAACAAGAGGACAAGCCGGGGTAATTCTTGCTCTTTCCCCTTGTGAGTCAAGGCAAGTGGCAACTTCCCATGTATTCTGACTTTGAACGTTCAGAATGCCAAGAGCCTTGTTTGATGCTATATGCCAATGATGGCATTTCGGATGTCAGGAGCTCCTAAATGAAACACTGTTATTCTTCCATTAATGCAAGATTTCTGGCTCACTTTTTGATTGCACACTGGCCTGGAAAGGGTTAACAATAATTTCCCTGCTGCCCTACAGCAATGTCTCCTGCAAAATATCTGCAGGTGGCTAGAAACAAATACCTACCGAGGTGTAGCAGCATGGGGGCATCTGAAAACCTCTTCTGCAGCTAGCAGACAAGCAGTGACAAATACCTCTTCTGACGGCTGTATGTCAAGTAAATAACGGCTGCAGCAGGGGCGGGTGGACGAGAAGGGTTAAGGCACTGAACATCTGAAACCACTCTTTCAGATTACTTTAGTCAAATCCTGGATCACAAAGGTTTGTTAACGCTTAAGTCTTTCTCAGAACATTAAAAAAAAAAACCCAAGCTATACTAGAGGCTCGGTGCTGTGTTCACTGGTAGTATGGGAGTGCTGGAGCTGGCATCTCATGGCTCTAGACTCAAAAATTCCAACTACAAGGATATAAAGAACATGTGGAAGCTTCTGCAGCCAAGTGCTTGCAATCCATAAACCACAAACTGTATCTGGGCTTGCGTAGATGAGAAGCCCTACAATTCATTACTGAGCATGCAGAAAGAGGGCTCTATATTTTAAGATGTTTTTGGAGCCTGCGTAACTGTACCATTGCCATGGCACAACCGGCTGAGCTGTTCTGAGGGGCACAGATGCTGTGCGAAGACATTGTCATAGTTGTGCTTATCGAGCTGTAGAATCCATACATGTATTTGTAACAAACTGTGAGATGAGGCCTAGGAAACAAGCACAAAGATTTACAACTTTATACCTATACTTCAATCAGTGTAAAGAAGTTAAAAAAAAAAAAAAAGTCACAATGAAAAATTGAGCTGCATTTCATATTTTGCTTCTCAGCTGCATTTCATATTTTGCTTCTCAGCTGCAGGGAGTCAAGCCTGACAGGGCAGCTGGCTACCAAACAACTAAGCAAAATAAATACCTGGTCAAAACAAAAGCACTACCAGTAAGTGGTTAACATCTGCTTCTAAATTAGAGCTTCACTTCTTGGAAGTCATCGGTGAACTGTCCCCTCAACAGAAGGTTACAGTGTGCCTGTATATGATGTAATTGTTCTGGCACTAACAACCTGCCGTGCACCAACTCTGCTGGGATTACTTCATTCACAGTAACTGAGCTAATCTATAGTCTTGTTCAAATTAGGGCATAGAATTAGAAAGAAATTCCTTGGACTTCAGGTCCCGTCCTCTTCCTATCACAAAAAAATAGCTCATTATCAATGGAGTGATGGCCTGCCATCTCAAACCCATTCTGTTTTGAATCCTGTCTGACTCAGTGGGGAAGCCTGAAGGATAACGTAGGACGACCTGCATGAACAAAGCTATCACCATTTTCACTGTCTCAGTTGATAAAAGATTTTTTTGTTCATGAATATTGCCCAGCAGAAAATACAAAATTTGATTCATTCATTTTTTTGCTTTTATTGCAGCAATTGTCCTCTGTAATAGTCAGATGGAAATATGTTCATTCAGCTGGTGATGTGTAAAACAGAAGACAGTGAATATGCAGAGTCCAGCTAAGTTGTACTGACTTTACTTTCAATCGCACAGGTAGTGCTAAATATTTGAAAATTAAATTTTAACATATTTTTGTCATGGGAGCCTCCATGAAGCATATGCTGTATGGAATAGTCCTAATACCTAAATCTCTAAGTTTTGTCAATTTACATTTTCTGTCATTTGATCTGTTCCAATGAGTCACACAGCATAATCATATTTAGAATTATAATAAACTTGAAAAGCCAGCAATCGTGAGCACTTGGTATTTTTAGCACGGAGAAGTGATAACTAGTACTTTGAATGTAACAATTCAAGCTTGCTGAAAGTTTTCCAGCCAGGACAGTTTTCCATCAGAAAATGTTGATTCAGTGGAAACTTACTGGGCTATTTCTGATCAACCCTTAATTTTAGCATCTCTCTCTTTATGCTGATGTTGGAATGTATCCTGCTTAATTGATACTCTGATTCCTTCTTGCTCATTTTCTCTTGCAGCTCAGACCTGGTAAAACTGTAGGTCCATCCACTCTAGTGCTGGCAGACACTTAGGTACAACTTTTTTAACAACAAGTTCAAGTACTGAAGTTCTTTTTTCACTCAAACTTGCAGATATGAACACATGGCTTCACTGCTCCATCCTTTCTCAGTCTAGATTATTTTCCTCCATTTACTGTTAGCTGATGTGACCCATAGATAAATCGGATTTTTGCCACCTATGTCACTAGAGTCTCCCACTGTCGAGTGGCTCCTCTGCTTTCTGGGAATACCACTATCCATCCTTTCGCTTCCAGGGCAACCTCCCTCTGTCCTTTGCATGGCCCAGAGTAACTCCTAAACATGATGAATGGTGCTGCCCGACTTGTGAATCTGAGCAAGGTCACGTCACTCTTGTCTTCAGACTTTGCTAGCTTCTATGTCTCTTTCATATCATAGCCAGAACTTCCCGTAAAATTACTCATCTTTAATCTTGCTTCAGACTGTCTCAGGCTTTACTTTGCCCTGCTACTTACTCCCACTGCGGCCCTAGTTGCTTTTGTCTCTTTATAGTCACATCGTATTGGCTACAATAGCTGCCTCCTGTGCAGCTTCCCTGGGCCTCATTAACTCATGCTGAAGTTTCATATTTCAGATGCCAGTTTAAGGCTTTGGTCATAATCTTCAAGGTAGTTAATGGACCAAGCCTTAGCTACATTAAAGGCTGAATTTTGATCTGTGAACCATCATGACAGCTGCATTTCCTTGAGGCGATGTAGATTACAAAGCCTGGGAGGAAGTGTATGAAAGGGAGGAACAAGGCGATCTTAACTGAGAGAAGCAAGTGATGGGAAAAAAAATTCAGAAGATACTCTACAGATCCAGACCTTTCAAAACTGAATCATGCCAGACTTGATTTCCCCCTCTATCCTAGCAAAGAAACGAACCAGCAACATCTCAGCACCATCATTAAAACAAACTGAGTCATTTTTTTCTAGAGAGCTACCAGAAAGGTGCTACAAATTGTGCTTTAAATGCAAAGTTCTCAAATGGCCAAGTGCTAGAACATGTTTTCTCCCTTGTTTTCAGTTGTGTTGCTGCACTCACAGAATGCCCCAGCGTCGAGAGATAGTTTGTATGAGGCAGAATCAAGAACAAAAACTAATGCAAAATAGAAACAAATACAGATGAGTCGTCTCTTCTTCAGGCAGGACTTTCTGTGAAGCTGATGCTGAATATAGTACACAGTTTACTTTTGAAGATAAACCAGACTTTTTCATTCCTATTCTAAGCTAAATTAGTGTATTTCAGGCTTAGTGTTTATCCAAACACAGAAGTCCCACTAGTTAATCTTCCACAGAGGTTTCAACCAACTCAGTTAAACTGGTATAAACACTTCTGCAAAGACTTAGTTTAGATTATGTCAATTTGGGATATGTTTATGGCAACCCAAAATAAGTTATTCTTATACTTGGCTACAAATGTCAGCCAACTTCTTGCACCGATTTTGACTAAACTGCTTTAAAATAGACTCTTAAGGTAAACTAGCGTTAACTGTCCTGTAAACTGGAAATTTCTTCGGTGAACTGGAAGCTGCAGCGTTCTGCATGTCACGTCCTCCCTCTTGTGGCTGACGTGCAGATCCGCCGCGCTGGGGAGCGCACGTTAAAGCCCCCAGATGGACCAGGCCACCCTCCGCCCCGGCCTGGCCACAGGGACATTGAACTGGCGGTGACCACCGTAGCCAAAGATCCAGAACCACAGCTTTATAAAAAGAGAATAACAAAATACTTGACGTTTCTAATTGGAAAAGCAGAATTTACCATTTTTTTGGAATAAAGTAACCACTAAATGATCAGTAAACATTTCTGTTAAAAATACTATACTAGTAGTAATGTACTATACTACTAGTATAGTATCCTAATATAGCATGTTACTATTTAGTATACTGCTAATGTAGTATAGCTTGTGCTCTGGGAGGGTGTTAGAAAAGGGAAGTCGGCAAGGATGGATAACCAGGAGTTGCGGGTGGCTTCTTCAAGGTAGGGACAATGAGAGAAACTCCAGAGGAATAACGCTTGCAGATTTGAGAGATGGTCTGGAAACTACATTTCTAAACTGAGTGTCCCTTTGCATCCTCTGGTGGTAGACAAGTGGCTGAAAATCTGGATGCAAAGGAGATACGAGCACCTGCGTCTTTGCCCCACCACAGTGGTGTGGCATTTGCTCATCATGGTGGGCCAGGCTGGCCTTCCTAACCTGCTCTACCTGCTCAGATACTGAAGACAGAAATACAAACCAGCGTGACTGGTGTGTGAGGTAAGCTGTGCCGCTCACAAATAAGAAATAGCTGCCTAGGGCTTCAATAGAAGCATAGCTAAATTTCATAAAATCGATTCCTGCCTTTATTTGGTCCTTGCCTGACTGATGCTTCATCTCTGGCAGTGCTCAAGGCCAGGTTGGATGGGGCTTTGAGCAACCTGGTCTAGCAGAAGGTGTCCCTGCCCACAGCAGGGGTTGGAACTAGGTGATCTTTACAACTCCTTCCAACCCAAACCATCTGAAGATTCTGTGATTACCTGACCTAACTGAGCAACCATATGGTGATTTTCAACGTGCTGCAGGGAGGCTTGAAGTTGCCGTAAGTTTCTCAGTCCTGCACAACCAGATTAATGTACTTGTTGTGATTACTTTACTGACACTATTACAAGGTTTTCTCATCTGAAATTTTGCCTAAAAAGGCTTGGTGCCAGATGAGTCCTCTGTTCTCTCGCTTCACCCTGCCAGGGTAAAGCTATCTCTTACATTCAGGCACCGCACTTGCCTGTTGCATGTTGTACACATTTCAAGGTGCAAGCTGAAAGCTGGCATCCCTCAGTTTCTTCTCATTAGAGATGCAACAATCTTACCTGGTTAGGAGCCACCTCTTCTGTGAAAGCACCGGGACTGAGGAATGTTATAAAGTTTATCTAGAGGCAGGGAGGTTCAAGACATGGGAAGAGAAGAGGAGAAACACCACATAACATTTGTGCAGCGGGGAGGAAGTCCTCTTGTACCCCAAGTCTAGGGTTAGCACCTCAGGTCATGCACAAAAAGGTATTTTGGGAAAAGACAAAGGTGGTGGCACAGGAAGAAGTTCTTAAGGAGAGGATGAGACTAATGTATGAAATTCCCCACCTCTATACACCAGCAGTACGCATTTAGCTGTAGTTTATTTCCTATGCTGCTAAAATCTGATGTAAATGAGAAGTGAACACTCAGTGAAAGAGTAGCCTAGATTTTCCTCAGTTGCTTGGCTCTCAAAATGCAGTATGAAGGACTTCCAAGGTCAGTGTTGCTGTTTAGAACCATCACCAGCTCAGGCTGAGCAGCGTGCAGCACAGGTCAGGAGCAGAGCAGTCCCAGCAGCCCAGCAGGCAGCAGCATTCATGGCACCCATCAAGCCGGGCATTGCACGGGTTAATGCAAAATAAACACAGGACAGTGTTTCTGGTTTGCAGCGCGGTTGCTGGAATAATCAGAGTTCTCAAATCATTACTGAAGATTTCTTCCACATCTATTTTCAGTTCTGTTGTCACCAAATTTTGGACTTTTTGGACTTTGGGGGATCTGAGAAGGACTTCAGTCTGACAAGGCTGCGCCATTGCCAGGGAGCAGCGAGTGCCAGCTGCTGCCTCGGGGCAGGGAGCCCGATGCCCAGCGCGGTAGCACAGCCAGGGTCCAGTCCCATGGCGACCTACCAGACCCAAAGCCAGACCCAAAGGTAGCAGCTAAGTTCCGCCATGAGTCCAGATCATCCCACGCATTGACAGTGACAGGAGACAGGGCCAACAGGTCAATCCACAAGTCAGGGCCAGGGTCAGGTCTCCTAAGGGTACAGTCCAGTGATCGCTGGGCAGGTCCATAGTGAAGAGACAGACCCAAGGTCAGGCTGGGAGGTCAGCCCGGAGGTCAGGGTCCGTGGGGCCGGTGGCCAGGTGCACCTGTGGTGGAGCAGCACTCCTGCAACCCAGCTTGGGGCAGGGCTGGAGGGCCAGGACTGTGCTACAGTGGAGCTCCTGGGCCCATGTGCAGGAGCTGTGGGTGGAGGAACTAGGCTGGTTGAGGCCAGACAGGCCTGTGAGTGTCCCCAGGACACCGGCACCCCATGTGAACAGTGTAGGTGACTTCTGGCAACACCCTCAAAAAAATGCCCAGGGAAGAATTAACGGATCCATGTGGGGAAGATAACTGGCAGGGACCCCAAGGAGGCTGGAAAGATAGTGCTTTGGCAAGACTTTTTGTAGCACATTTTGGAGAGGCATGGTCAGGAAAGAGAGACTTTATGCTTGTTAAGTGTGCACGGAGTCAGTCTGGCTGCAATCTGCTCAGATTTCTGAAAACACTGGGCTTCCATTACACAGAACCAGTATTTGCCCGGTCACCCAGTGGTGACTCATTGTAGGTTTCAGCCCTGAGAGGAGGGGAGAGGGACACTGAATTCAAAGTGATCCCGAGTTCCCTTTGGCAGAGCTATTCCCATTGCTTATTAAATTGAAATGTAGAGTGGGAAAGCACATCAAGAGAACAGCTAGGCAAAGGATGAAGCATCTCTTCCATACTGAAGGCCAAATAGGTCTTTGATGACTCGCAGTAGCAAATTCTTACTGTCATTCAGTAACAAGATGGAAAAAAATCATGTGGCTATTTAGCTTTATGCTGGAGTTGCACATCTGGCTTCATAGTTTAGGCTTCGACTCTCTGATCCTGGTTATTCCTCTGCATTCAGGAACAGTGAAGTGACAAGTGTCAGGCAAGGAAAGGTAGCAGCGCAGAAGTTATCCTTGCTGAACAGCAGTGGTACAAGGTATTCATTGACTGGACATAATGAAAACTGGACAGAACTATTGCAAAGTTCATCTTTCTTACATGTATTATTTCAGCTCACTGACACAGACATTTTGGACACCCTGCTCACATGGTTTGCATTAAAGCATTATGAAATCCCAAATTCTAGTGCCAGATGGTTTTGGATTACTTTGCTTGTATAAAGGGTTTAATTTGGGTGCATGGAAAATGTAAAATATTCTGGTAATAGCTTTAGCAGGACTCCATAGTCTGCATTTGCTTTATTCATCAACTGTGCTGTCTGCCTTCTGCACATCGTATTCCGAGTCCCGACAAAACTTCAAAACATGAATTCAAATTTACTAACTTCCCAGAACAGACTATGATCCATAAAATGCTTAAAGGGATTGATGTGAAAGGAAATATTCCTAAAGACCCACTATGCTGAGAAACCACACAGTGAACAAAAATAGCCCTCTCTTTCCAAATACATGCGCCGTAAGAATGCATCGAGCCTGGTCCTGAACGTGAAGCGAGAAAAGAGAGAATGGGTAAAGGTCAAGCATACAGCTGTTGTTCCTGCCAGTAAGCATTTTGCTTGCTTTACTTGATGAGCTGAATGAGCCTTTTAGCTACTACTAACAGGGATCACATTTTTCAGATGATCTTTTCTTGGTGCAACAGATGAGCACCCCGAGTATAAATATGGAGTTAACTTGAAATTAGATCTGCTGGAATTCACACATCCCGTTCTACATGGTATGAACAGGGTGAAATGGCCCTTGCGCTTTCTGAATTTCAGCCTGCATGGACCACCGTCACATCACGTACTGTGTGGCTTCTGCCTTGTCATTATTCAAATATAGAATTGCTTCCCTGATCCAGTCACACTCCCAAGTACACGCGCAAAATGTTGATCTGGTTAAACCAGTGGCTTTCTATGATGTAGTAATACAAATAAGCTGGATTGTATTTTAGGAGAACACTTTAAAGTTACTTCTTTAAGTGGATGTGGTTTTAGTTTCTTTAAACTTGCTCTAGATGAGGAAGCCAGTGACTAGCTAGAGACATTCTTTCTCTCAGTATTCTCTTTCCTAATTTTTCAGAAATAAATGGCTTATTTTCAGGGGCAGCATATGGATCTTGTCCTCAGAGACACGGAAGGGAGTTGGGCTGGTTTGTAGAGGGGGATTCCCCTGGCTCTGCTCAACCACTTCTAGCATTTTCACTGCCCCATTTTCCACAAGTATTGTTTTCCTGAGTTTCAGTGCAAAGCCCAGACAGGCATCAAACAGCAAACCAAACCAGGAGTTTCAGGTTTGATTTTGACAAGTTTAATATTGCCAAGGTGTCTGTGTTTCCAGTTGTACTCAATAAATAGACAGAAAGTCATTGACTTGCAAGACATTTGATCAGTCTCCAAATACTCTAGAATAATTACTTGGGAGTCATTTTTCTATCAATTTCTAGAAAGAAAGTGATGGAAGCTGCCATCAAAACCCGTGAGCTCCACATGAGGTCTACAATGAACAGTGGACAGTTACAAGATTATAGAGGAATGGTGACTCTGTGAACACTGATCTCACAGTCTGAGGCGAGTTTCCTCAGCTGGATCACCTTCCGATGCAACTGCAAGCAACTGCTGATGTCAGCTGAGACTGTACTAAAACCTAAAATTTTTTAGAGAGGTGGAGGTGAGGAGGAGTAAGAATAATGTCAACAACTACGTCAGGCAATAACGAGGTACCACGATCTTGCTGAAGTCAGCATCACACCCAAGACTCAGAAAGGCTGACTGCAATGGATTAAGTCATAACCTTGGAGCTGAGTATGTGCTGATGGGTTTGCACAACTCCTAAGTTATGGGGTGGGGTAAATTTCAGAAAGGACTTGTTAGAATTAAAGAATCAGTAGACTTAGATATAATGGCAGGATGGGGAAGTATGTGAAGCAGATACAAAGCTTAACATTGCCTTTAGATGCAGGCAATGCATCTAAATGTTTTTTAGGATCTGTATTAGAAAATGTACTTGAGCAACCCATTCCAAATGAATGATTAATATGGAGACACTCGTGTGAGTGGCTTGTTACACTCTTTAACACCTTGTTGTTTAGCCTATGCTGTATCAATGATACACTTTTAAAAACTGGAAAGATAGATATTTCCCTGTCTTCCTCAGTTTGTCATCTCTCCCGCTGGCTCCCCTATATATCTAGAGGTAGTCCAAAGAAGGACAGAGTGCCACATATTATTTACCAGCGTTTTCCTCTGGAACACTCCTGGTGTGTTGCTTGTGATGGTGTGCTACCAAATTTTAATGATTTTCTTATGTTTTTCAAGATGAATGTCTTCCCCCACCTGGTTAGACACACAGTCAGTTTACATTGGGACAACTTCATAAAACAGATTCAACAATTCCCAAGGATGATCATTGGCTTAGAAGAAGTTCCTGTGGCCCTTTTTTCTGGTAATTCCCATGCTCCCATGCTTCAGGGTTAGGACTTGCCTACAGCTATGGTCATTCGTCGCTTCCGAGTGTCTCAAATACAAAACCTTTGAAAATGAAGCATATACACTTAGTCACCATCTGTGAAAAGTTTAGTTTATGTGACCTGTCTGGTATCACAGGTGATCTGTGGTACAAACACAGATAGAATTCAGTTACCCAGGACAATGCTCAGTTCTCTGAGGCATGAAATTATCCTTTCCCTTTCCTGTAGCCTCCTGCCTCCTTGTGCACCTCCCAGCTTTTACAAGATAAATATTCTGCTAGGATGCAAGCTGATTGACTCCAAGGAGGCTGCAAAAAACCAGCACTGAATTATTTCACTAAAGGCTATTGTAAATCTGTCCACGAGATTCCTAAATCAAGGTTGTACAAGCAAACTTAACTCTAGCATGTACCACTTTTTAGAGTGCCTGGTCTGCAACCTTTTGCATGTATTCTAACAGCTGCATTTGTTTTCCAGATGAATTTTGTCTAGAAATTCACAGGCATCACCAACATTCTGCAGTTACTGTTTCTAGCAGCCTCCGTGCTTAGATACAGAGGCCTGAAGAATTAACAATTATATTCACCATACTAACGGACTGGCCAAAAGGCACTTTCCTGTCTTAGCAGGGGGAGGTTTTGTTTCATTAAATGAAAATTTAATGGAAGAGCCCACTCAGACTTTCCCTTTATACACCTACATGGAGAAGTGATTTCTGTGTCCACCAGATGACGAACGATGAGCTGTTTGATTAACATGCCTCCCCGTTCTTCCTTCAAATTGAAAACCTGTCCAGGCTTGCTGGAATCATCACCTTCAAGGAGCACAAATTCTCAGCTCCATGCAGAAGCAGTCTGGCTATCGGTCGTGGCATTGCTAAGAGATTTCAGTCATCAGGACCATTTACAACACAACTTGCAGATGTACAAAGTGTAACTTACAGTCGGGAATACAACGGAGGTCCTGCATTTCATGTCTCTATTTCAAACCAAATGCAAGGAGCTTTTAATTACTCACGTAGGCTGGCAGGAGTTTCACGACCACAAACCTGTTCATCAAGTTGACTAATTAACGTACTTGTTCCTGAGTGTTCCAGTGTCAACGTTAGTCGCTGTATGAATGTTTGTAGCAATAAAAGGATCAGGCAACACCCAAGGTCATTTCCAACTCAAAATATGAAAACACGTTCTTGATGTACTTTCCATTTGCTATTGCCTTTACCACTTTTCCCACTTTGAAGCTGACTGAGAGCTGCTTCCAGGAAAATAATCACGACCCTCCCTAGTAGATAATGTGTTTCATCCTGGCACACAGTGAAGAAAAATAATATCTTCTTTCTTTAAAGGCAGAAATCAGTTAATTCTCTCTATTCTTCAGTTTTCAGGAGCATCTGATTTTTCTAATTTCACACATAACCTCCTTTTTCATATTTTTTGCTAAATACCAGTACTGTGCGAAATTCAGGCTCACATGGATAAAACATGCTTCTAGATGACTCGTTTTATTAGTATGATCAACCTTGGAGATGGATGTTTATGATAAAATTATGACTAGACTTTCAGTTGCCTGAGTCTTAAAGGAAGAATTTTTTTAAAGAAGACTTTAATATGAAGTGTACTTATTAAAGTTGGTGATAATGCTAATAATCTGAAGCTAAGATGAGTTCTTGCATATTTAATTACTATAGTATGATATTATCAAGTAGGACGCCAGTGAGGAAAAACAAACCACACTTCTGAGCAAAGACAGGCTTTTTACTGAATTGTATTGAATGACGAATGTTGTAAACAAATAGCATTTCTGCATCATTCTTAGGTACCTCTATCTACTTTTATAGTGTTTACATACAAAACAGGCATCATATATAGTACATGTTGTACAATCAGCTTGGAATTAGAAATGTCTTGAAAACCAAGTGTCTGCATTCTGAAGTCCGTATGCACAATTTGATATAACTTGCCAAATATACCAGTGATGCTTAAATCACTCGCGTAGTTGACTGGGAATCCCCTTTTAGAGTATAAATAAACACTTTATTTCACCCATCTGTATCTGACATTGGGAAAGAAACCTTGCTGGCAGCTCTCTTAAAAATTACATTATAGGTAGTATATTCCTGCTTTTTACTATCCTTGTAAACTCTTCTAAAAGAACTAGAATCAGGATACTGGCCAAATCAAATTAACAGAGCTTTTAAGCAGATCCTGTTTTCTACCCAAGGAACTATACTTCACCAGTGATACTGTTCATTTTCTGTAGTTGTGGCACCTGGGGACATGGTTTAGTGGCCGACTTGGCAATGCGGGGTTAATGGTTGGACTCGATGACCTTAAAGGTCTTTTCCAACCTAAATGATTCTATGATTCCATTCCCAAGATGCTGTAAAGCTGGGCCACCACTGGGGAAAAAAAAAAAAAAAAAAAAGCCTTAAAAATGTGAAGTTTCATTGCTTGTGTCACGGGATAAGAAACTGAAGCAGCATTACCACATGTTCTGAAAGACTTAGATGTATTCTGACTCCTCCATCACTCTTAACTTGAGACTAGTACCTTCAAAAGATCATTTACTATTTTGTGTTACAAAGTCATCTAGTATTTAGCCCATACTTCAGGCAGATTTATTCCTGCTCTCTTCCAAACGGGTATCCCTTTTTATTGGGCACTGGATTCTTTCCCTCACTATAAACGAGCTCTCCTCGAGCAGCAGACTAGATGACAGTGACTTTTCACTCCTGTTCCTTATAGTGCAGCTTGGTCAAGCTACAGGACATGCAAAAGGAAGATCTTTCTTTTAATGATCTATTTCAACCAGTTTGCGATATAACAGTGCTTAATCCTGTAATTTTAATAATAGTATTTTTCCATTATGAGCCATGTAAGCCGCTTTTCTGAAATAAAGGACCAGCGATACATTGTCCTGTTGTGGCGCCGACAAAAGCAAGATGGGAGTTTAGTTACAGGTTGCAACCTTATGTGCAATACTTGGGACAGGAATCTTTTGCACTCTGTAATTCTGAAGTCGTACAAAATGTGTAAATGAGTTTTCCAGCTGCTCCAGAGAGACCATCTGGGAAGAAAAAACATCCAGTGAGACAAAATCTCACTGCATACAGCATTACAAAATAGAAATAACCAGCTTCTCTAAAGGTCTGATGCTTGAAAACCTGCCTCAGTTTCCCCTGAATACAGGTTTAAGGAATTCCAGCGTTAGGAGTGCATACAGTGGAGGCTGATGAGATAAATATATGAAAATCCAGGACTGGCCTTCACAGTGTGCTATGTTGACACAGCCCCTGGTCTAAAAATCACTGTCCTGGCTGCGCTGAGTCCCTTTAGCTTTCACACCTGCAGGTACCCACCAAGAGACATCCAAACAGCCTGAAGTGTGCTGGACATCTGACAGACCAGAGTGATGGCAGTGTGTGTTCTGCCTGTCTGTGCCGCAGGAACAGAACCAAAGTTCTTTACTTTATCACCCCGTTTCATCGTATCCCGCAGCACCCCTGCTTCTCCCCAGTCAATGTGAGAACACCCACCGTGCAACACGCCTCCTGTCTAGACTGTATTTGCTGCACACCAGCGCATCTCCACCAGCCCTTCTGCACCCCCCCAGCGCCGAGCTGTGGCTCCAGCTGCCAAGTTGAGTAGTAGAACTGGATGTATTTAGGGTGAGAAGGAAGGGCTTTTAAGAAAACAGTGCACTTGCAAACATATTTTGAAAGGTCAAATGTTAATTGGAAGGCCTTTCTGCATTCATACCATGAATGAGTTCATGTAGAAGTATTAAGGTAAACTATAACCAGACAGAGCGATTTATAGATTCCCTAAGACTAATGCACCACAACACTTTATGAATAAACAATTCAAAAAGCTGGAAAGCAGAAGAACATTATTTATCTATATAGAGAGGATCACACCTATTGTGAATTATGAACTATGAATTTATATAGCAGACCATATGTGCTCACCAGTAAATCCTTTCCTGAATTTCAAGACTGAGGTGGCTATTTACTAAGTTAAATTTGACACATGTTAATGAGAAGCCTAGGAAATTAAGATAGTTCCTTCCTAAATGCACTTGCAGGCCCTGAAAGCAGCCCTGACCCTGGTGCAGTAGTAGTGCAGAGCACGTGCAGAGCTGAGAAGCTGGCACAGGGCTTGGCTCACAAAGGTGGCCCTAAGTCAGGTTACACTCCGAGTCTGGGGGTGCAGGACCACTTGCCCACTTTCTCACAGCCAGCGAACCCCAGGGCCTCTGTATGTTTTTGCCACGTCCGTTTGCATTGCTGGGACTGAAATCCTTAAAACAACTTGAGAAGATCCCAGCAGGAGAAGAGCAGAACCTGGGTGTATGCACTGAGAAGAAAAAGATGCTTCATGGTTTTAGGATGATGTCACTCACTAAAAGCTTGCATTGAAGCTGACAATTTTTATCTAATTCATATGGAATTGACAAGAACAGGGTGGAAGTCAGAACAACTTAGAAGAGTTTTTACTTATAAATCTTCACCTTTACAATTCCAGACAGTATGTTTGTGCTGCTGGTGAACCCCACAGTCTCTGGGCTTTTTTTAACCTTTAACATTGCCTCACCTGTATTATTGCTGTGACTTCTAGCATACAACATAATTAAAGCAACTCCATTAACTCAGCCCTGCAGAGTACCTGACATACACATCTTTATCAGAACTCTTAATTCTGATACGTCTGCTCTGATGCTTTTTTCTACCTCCAAGCCAAGTACCTTTTTATGACCTTTTACTCATCCTCAGCTTATAGTTTCTCATGCAATTAAAGTGAGACATGCCTATTTTTAGCACATAAAAATATTCTAGGAACTACAGAACTGTTTGCCATCTCTGTTGGTAGTGACTGATTGTTTTCATTTGTTAGTTGGTTGAAATTAGTGTGGAATTCAGTTTTTTTGTTGTTGATAATGTTTACAGTTTTTGGATAATTTCTGCCTTGACTGTGAGTTATTTGTGCTCCTTCCTGACAGGCACACCCCCTAACCTTGCTTTGCACAGCTTTAAGCGAACATGTCTTTTAGCCGTCTTTTGGCTATCGAAAGAGGTTTCATGATAATTATGTCTGTATTTCTACCTAATATTTAACAAAGCTAAAATGATGCTGTCATTTTCACATCCACATTTCAATAAGAGGGGGGATAACTTCACTTAACTTGCTCTCATATATGCTCTGCACTGTTTCAGGTAAAACACCACATTGGAAAAAACAATAAAGCAGATAAATCTCTGTAATATTAACACAATTTTTTTTCCCATTAGATATCTATCTTTCTATGATGAATTTACGTCTGAAAGGAATGTGGCTATAACATTTTCCATTAAATTATGCTCCTAAATCTTTCTTGGCAAAGATTGTGATAAGGTGAAACAGCTCAATTGCTTGATTGACAGATTATTCCAGTAATAATATAGAGGGGGGAAATTTTCTACTCCTTATTTCAGTAATGAGTTGTAGGGGTGGGGGAAGGTTTTAATCCCTTTTGCTCTGGCAGGCTGCAAACAGGACACCAGATGGGATGTATTTAATAAATAAACACTGCGAAGTCTCTGATCCACCTACAGCCAAGTCCTTACTCAGCCTCCTCTTACTGAAATCTTTTGGAGTCTAGTCAAGTACAGATAAAGAGCTCGTTTCATTTTTGGATCCAAGCTGAGCATTGCCGCATCCAAACTAGGTTAGGAACCCGATACTGGGGAGAGGTGGGAGTGTGAAAGGACAAAGAAGCTTTGCTTTTGTACTCCTCTTCCAGACTCTAGTTGTCTTGCAGTCAAGTTATAACAGTTTATTTTCTCTGCTGACAGTTGTCTCCTGAAAACTTACAAAGCTGTTCTAGCATTTGGGCTGCCACTGCGCTCTTGACATATTTTTTTCCTAAGAATCTCTTTCTTGCCCAGAGTCAACTGGAGCAGCCATGTGAGGATGCCCTCTAAACAAGGTAAAACCTCTGGCGTCCAGTTACAGTTGCTTGACAGCAAACATTTGCTGATACAAGATGGGTTGATTCTTTATCCCAAATGTAGATGTCACAATCCATTCTGCACAGTTCAGTACAGTTGCCCTGCAAAGAAAAGGTTTGGCTACTGGCTCTGATACTCTTCCGGAATTGCCGATCAGGAGGCACCCTGTCGAAGCAAACAGAATTGCACAAGCACGCAACTGATAAACACATTGGAAGATGGGCTCATGTAGTTCAATCATGTGAAATTGATAATTATTTTTAGTTGTATTTGTAATAAAACACTACATAGAGATTTTCTGTCACTGGTTCCCAGTCAGCAAAACTTAAATTTTAGAATCAGTTGTGTAAATCACTGGGAAAACTGAGAAAAGCGTTTGAAAGCGAGCGAACAAGTACCCAGGGCTACAGATTGACTGCAGCAGATGCCTGAAGATCAGACAGCTGATAACATACTTCAGTGTGCTTCAATTCATTCACCGGTACAATCAAGGGTGCCTCCTGACCTTGGCTTTACATTGTAACATTTAACCTTAGGGCACCACACAAAAATAGATGCAGCAGTAGTACAAAATCTGACCCTGTAGTTGAATATCCCATTTTAGAGGGATACCAGAACTCCATCAAGACTGTGTACACATAAACATCTACTATTATTATCATGGCATAGCGCCCAAGCTACTTTACACTTTGGGTTATATAAGTTATTGTTCACTTTTTTATGTGTGTGGTCTAACAGGCATCCTTCAGCGAGGACTGCACCATCATGCGCTGTGTCATTCCTTCAAGTCCCATACAGACCATCAAATATTAGTGTGATTTTTAACGCTGTAGTCACCTTAACAGACATAACAATGGGCTGAAATAGTACAACTGCCAGTGTGATAAAAGGAAATGATAGCTTGAAGACGTACATAGCACAAAATATTAGTCTACTGAGCAGCTGGGACCCAGTAGGTTATTCCATAGCTTGCTTTAAAAATAAGAGAAGAACAGAGAAAAGAGGTTTGGGTGCTTTTTTCATCTCAAAGACCATGCTTTAGAGACATTTGAGACATTTTCCCACTGCATCTCAGTCTGGCACACTGGCCGTTGGATGTGTTGGATATGAGCTCGTGGTGCCTTCATATGCAGGTCGTATCTTCCCATTTTCACGTGACACCAATCTGCTGCTTCAGGCCACGTGCCATAACTGAGTCCTGAAGACTTCTGCCCTCCTTTGTACCACGTAAGCACTGGCTTTTATTCCACAGGACATTCTGAATAACCAATTTCATACAAGTTATAAACTTCACTGCACACTTAGAAAACCTGTCTGGCTAATGAAGTCACCTGTATCATCAGCAAAAAACAATGGAGTAACTCTTAAAAATACATTAAATCTTAAAGACACGGCAGTCCTAAGCACATTTAATAACGTCAGGGCCATGAGTGTACTAATAGACTTTAATTGCTTTCACCACCTCCTCCTGGTGCTCCCACCTGCACCCCTGCCCACGGGCGCGCCTCGGCTCCGGGCCCTCAGCCCCTGCCTGACTATGGGGGGTGCTGGTCCCCAGCTCCACGCGCACCTGTGGTGCGGCCACGGCTGTGCCTGCCCATGGACCTCTGTGGTCCCAGCCCGGTCTTCCTCGTGCCTGGCAATCACCGGATGGCAGCTCCCTCTGTTTACTGCCACTGGACTTGATCCTGATCTGCAAATTGATTTCCTGGCATCGCCTCAGACCTGCCTCCTCCTCATGAGCTTGTCTGATGATCTGGACTCATGGCTGATCCCAGCTGCCATCCCTGGGCTTGCCCTGCCCGCGTGCTGTGGGGCTGGGTCCTGCCACCTTGGGACCTCCGAGGCTCCTGGCTCCTTGCCCCCTGGGGAGCAGCTGGCCCTCACTGGTCCCTGCCAAATCATACATGCATTGCTGCATATATCTATACATCTATCAAAAAATATTTACAGAGCGTAGAGTAGTTTTCCAGACATATTTAAGGGTTTCATTTTCTTTGGAGAAACAGAAGGATGACTGTGTAGCTGGACTTCTCTGTTAGCAAAGGAAGTTCTTTTTGCCTGACTAAATGTGCGTATCTGTATGACAGTCATGAGCTAACTAATCATTCTTGTATTATTATATACATCAAATAGGTAATTATTTGAAAACTCATCAGCTAATTATAACAAATAAAAAAGAACCGAGCATCTGGAATCAGTCAGTATGATTGCTTTTTTTCAGTCAGAATAATTTTACCCTACAAGACTGTATGTAGCTAATTTAGCATAGACATACTCTCTAAGAAAAAAAGAACATACAAGCCTATGAAATAATTCAGCCATGAAGCTTGAATATAAATATGAACACTTTATAAAAGAAGCAGGCAGATCTTTCCAGTTATCTGTTGCATCATCCAGGAGGTTATGCCATCCATATTTCAGAATTTCTCCTAAGATCACCACCAAAGCTTCCTGAACTGTCGTTTGTGTGGACAAGCATTAACCAGAACCAGTCTTTCCTTTCCCAACACAGCTGCTGATTTCACTGGGTGTTTTATCAGGCCTCTTTTCAACAGCCAGTTGACTATGACTTCTTTAGAAGAAATAAATATACAGCGCTGACTGAAGACTCACTCTGTTTCTTTCAGCGACGGATGATTCCTTTTTTGCAGGAGTGATCTTGGTGGACGTTGCTGACCCAGTGGGCTTAAACCAGGCAAAACATGCCTCTCTTACGTGACACTGCAATACAGAATGTCACAAGCCATCTATGATCTTAGTGGGATAACATCACTTGCCGACCTTTGAAAACACTTTCTCCCTTTGTTTTTCTTATACTTTTGGAATTAAAATTTACTGACAAGGCTAGGGCAAAGCGTTCAGGGGCAGAACTGTGCGAAGATCGGTGCGTGCTCCTGCTCTGCTATGGCCTCCTGCCGGGGAAACGAATGGCTGGGGACGGGGGATGAACGGGCCACAGCTACTCGTTGTTCTGAAACTGCTGCTGACACGTTGTTTCCAACTAAACCATACTCCAAAAGCAGTTTCTCTTTTGAATGTTTAACGATCCACAGCAATTATTTTAGGTCTCCTTGGGTTTGAAAAATCCCACGTACAAAATGAAGTAAGATTTACTTAACAATAAAAATACGTGGCTGAGAAGCAACGACAATTGCCCGGCAACTGAAACAGTTTCCTACCCACGTGTCCATCCACTCAGAGGAAAACAACGCGAGAACATTTGTTGCAAAATGTGATTTGTTCATTTATTTAGTCTTAAAATGTTTTGGCTCTTCATCCAACACTTCGAAGAACGGTGTTAGGAAAGATATATTGCTGAAACAAAAGATTACCTTCAACTATTACTGTACTTGAACTCCTTTGAGCACTGTTATTCATAAATTGTTCTCAAGGCTTGGGATTTTGGGGGCAGAGCTAACACAACAGAGAAGCCTGGAACTGACATAAGATTGCCTTTTCATTGCGCGTGAGGAGTTTTAAGACTTTGTACTTTTACCTTGTTTTCTGTCTACGTTGTTTTCTATAGGAAGTACTGACTGAGCCAGGAACAGATGTCATGCCTCACCTTTGTTCTTTAACTGCAAGACTATCCCTTGCCTAAATATCAAAGAGAAACCGGCAAAACAAGAATCACAAGCTTTATTAAGATACAAGCCAAATTAATTCTTGAGGTAAGCACGTGAACCAAATGCTGTTAGAAGACTCTCCTAATCTGCTGGGGGAAAATTTCATCCATTATTATGAAACATAGCTAAAAATATTCAATATTATAAGAACGCTGGAACTGTATTTGTGGCAGTACACTTCAGAGAGGATGATTAGTTGATTTGTCACCAGCAGTAACACTTCTTGAGTAACGCGTTTTTACTCACAGTTGACCCCGTTTCCATTTTGACTAAGGGAGAGTCCAGGATACGATCTGAAACTCCTTCAAGTAAAGTAAACCGTTTTGATCTGTTCAGGGGAATTGACTGGCTCTATCAGTCACAGAAGCTTTCGACGACAGCAAGCCTACAGATTGCCACCCAGGTTAACCTTGGAGTTTCCTAGCCTCATGGATGGTACCAGAAGTACAGCCAGCAAAAACACAAGAAAAAGTTAGAAAAGTCGTATCACAATTGTTTTGTCAGTCTGAAATTGCTGAGTTCTGTTACAAAAACTCAGAGAGAAGCCAGGTTCTAGTACTTTAAAAAAAGTAAAGATTTGATGAAAAAATGTAGGCTGTACGATTTTCTCTCTGCAGTCTTTCTCAGTGGCATGATTCTGTTGTTTGGTTGGGTTTTTTTTAAGGCAGTGTAGGCACGCTGGTGATTTAGAAGCTCTGAGCACTTCCTTAGCTAACACAGATTTTCTTCCCTTTATCACCTGAAAAGAGTAGTCATCAAAACTAAAAGTACAACTACTTGTGAACAGGATTGTAATGTATCCGAGGCAACCAAGGGCTATGAAAATTATGCTGAACTATGACAGAAGAGATGAAAAAAGTAATTAATGGGCAGAAACGTTATTATGAGTACAGATCTTGTTGGCAATGTTGATGTTCTGACATTGCTGTAAAACAAACACCAGAACGAGAGCTGGCAAAAGTTTTAGCAAGACATTCTAGGGTCACATGCAGAGGTAGGCCTGACGGGCTCGGCCCCTTTTGGAACCTCGATGCTGACGCAATCCGGCCTGGTTTAGTTCTGGGGAAAACACGGCATATTATACACCACACAACACAGACATGCAAATACAGCACACAAAACACAAATAAACCCGAGTCCCTCTCAAATAAACTGCACTTAACAACACGGAGGAAGAGACATACGTTGTTACTCATACTCTAATAAAAGAAACCTAACTTCAGTGCTATAATATTAGATTTACAGCTTGAGAAAAGGTCAATCCGAGGCATCTCCGTGACGCGCCTCACGCCGTGGTTTCAGGCCTGGGGTGTGGCGGGCAGGGGACGCGCGTTTCAACGTAAAGCTGAAAAGGCAGAGTTTTAAAGAGAGCGGTAACGGTAACGGCCAGCCGAGGGGAGCGGCGGTGGGTGCTGCACTTCCCAGGGCGTTCGCACAGACGTGGCCTGGGCGCAGCGCTCAGCGCTGATGGGTTTGCAACATTTCTAGGCAAAAGGGAGAGGGTTTACATAAAAGTTCGCATGGCCAAGTACTAAACGCAGTAGCCACAGAGTACTAGACTAAGTAGCAGTATTACATATGAGATTAGTGTGAGGCGGATTATAAGAATGTAATTCTGTTCAGTAGCTCGACAAACATTTTCCGTCGTGTGTCTGTAATGTGTTTAAATACCAGAGCACGGATCACCGGCACTAATGAGGTTATGGGGGTCTGGCAATAAGCGCGGTTATCCCCTGAGAGGCGCCCCCGGCCCGCCCCAGCCCCGCGTCCACCATTTCCTAGCGCTGCCGGCGGCCGGGCCCAGCCGCCCCGCCAAGATGGCTGCCGCGCCGGCGGGCCCGCGGCGTGCCGGGAGGAGGGGCCCAGGCCCCCGCCGCAGGCTGGCACGGCCCCGCCGGCCTGTGCCCCGAGCCTCAGCCCGGTACCGGCGGTGCTGTACGCAGAGCCCGCGGCGAGGCGGCGCAGGGAGAGCCCCGGCGGGGGGACGGGGCCGGCGGCGCCGGGGTACCGAGAGGCACAGCCCAGGCCCGCGGCGGGCGGGTGGCCCGGACCGGCGCGGGGAGCAAAGGCGGCCCGGGGGCGAGCTCTCCTCGGCCTGGCACGGCGGGGGGCTGGCGGCAGCCGGCGGGGCAACGGCAGAGGGAGGGGAGGCAGGCGGGCAGCTCCCGCCGGCCGGCCCGGAGAGGGTCGCGCCGTTGCGAGCCGCCTGTCGCAAGGCCGCAGGCCCGCGGCCGTCCCGCCTGTCGCTGCCCTCCGCTGCCGCCGCCTGCTGCTGCAGTACCGGGGCGGCCCGACGGCCCCTGGCGGGAGGCGTCAAGCGGGCGCCGAGCTCCCCGCACTGCGCCCTTCGCTGGGACACCCGGCACGGGGGAGGAGGCGGCGCGGGGAGGAAGCCGGAGCTGCCTGGGCGGTGAGTCACGGTGCGAAGGGCAGGGAGGTACCGCAGAGCCTGACAGCAGCCCCTCTGTCCTGCGGCGCCCTGGGAACTGCCGCGGCGCGGCCCCCCCTGCCCCGGCGAACCAGGCCGGGCCGCTGCCGCCCCTCGCCCCGCCCGCCACCAGGCGAGCGGAGAGGCTCGGTGGGCGGGCCCCGCCCACCTTTCGGCTACCGTGGTTGGGTGGCCCCGTCTGCAACTCGGATTGGTCACCCGGAAAAGAGGTTGGCGCCCATTGGCTGAGAGGTGCCCTCCAGTGAGCCGTGCGCAGAGTAGTAGGGAGGGGCGGGGTGATCTGGGGGGAGAGTGCGCGGGGCCGTGTGCAAACCGCGTGTGGCGCAGCCAGAAGGGACCCGGGAGCAGGCGGGCAGGGCCGGGCAGCGCGGGGCCTACACTTGTCCGGGCGGGCCACTGCCGCAGCGGCTCCGGAGTCCTCAGGTAATGGCCGGGCCGGCCTCGGCGGCGGAGGGCGGGGAGCTGCCGGGGCTGCCGGCGGGGAGCGAAGGCAGAGCGCCGGGGGGATGATGGCGCTGGCGCACTCTGGCCTAGTGCGCGGGAAAGTGGTGCCGAGCGGCCCGGCTGGGCTGGGGCGCGGTCCTTTGGCCTGGGGGCGGCGGGGAGGTGGCGGGCGGGAGCGCTGAGGGGGAGTGGGGCGGCGCGGGCCCCGCCAGGGCGGGCGGCGGGTGAGTCAGGCTCCGGCGGGCGGCGCGGGGGGAGGCCGCGCTTCGGGGGGGGAAGGGGGGCCGGGGTGCTGGGGCAGGCCGGGCAGCAGCTCCCGCCCGGGCGGCGGTCCGGTGGCGGCGGTTGGCCGGTGGCGCCGTGTCCGGCTGGCCGGGCCTGGCGCGGGGGCGGCGGGCAGCGCTTCATGGGGCCGGGCCGGGGAGGGGGAGGCGGCCGGGGCCGGGCCGCGGCGCGGGCCGCGCTGTGACTAACTTCCCTGTGAGTGAGCGGCCGCAGGCAGGCCGCGGAGGAGATCTGGTGAGACCAGGGAGCTGGATGGAAGGTGGCTGAAATAAAACTGTTTATTCTTTTTTTTTTTTCTTTTTAAATCTTTCCTCTCTCTTCTTTTTTTTTTAAACCCGTGCTGAGCTCCCCGGCGCGGTGGCAGCGGGGCGGCTGGCGGGGCCTTGGCCGGGCGCACCACGTGGCTCCCCACGTGTGAGGCTCTGCCGGAGACAAGAGGGTCGAGGTGTTGCAACTATTTGTCTCCGACCACAGGCATGGATGGTGGCCTGCTCCAAATCCAAATGTGGCCTATAAATGGATAGGAAAAATAGCCTGTGACATCTACAGATCGTGGACTAGTGGAGCAGCCTTTTATTTAAGTTCCTGTCAGACATAGTTCTCAAGTAACCGCTGTTACTCATTTACTATTCAGAATTGTTAAAGCAGTTATTAAACTTAATAGAGTGTTTTATTTTCATTTCAGCACTTAATCAGATCCCATTGCCACACAGCGTTAGGGTTGCCTAGTGCAGTTTTCCTCCTGAGCACAAACTTGCCTAGAGAAGCAATCCTGCATCTGTCTTCAAAGGGAAGAGGTTAAAGGAGTTCACCAGGGCTGTGCAACAACTTTGAGAGTTACAGGCTTAACCTGCCATGTTTTAAAACTGATTTTGATAGTGTCTGGACTGAATTTTATGTGAAAAACTATAAGTATTGCTGATGATGTTTACTTCAGGCTTAACATTTTGTACAGATAGCAATAAAAAATAAAAGGGGAAGATGGTAGAATGTGCTTATTTGGTAGATAATCTGGAGTGTCTCCCACTCTGTTATGCATAGGCAGAAAGTGCTACAGAGTCACATTTTTAGTGAACTTTTGCTTTCCTGATTTGAGTCAACAAAGCTATCTCAGAATTACTAGCCTAATTGAAGTCATGATATATTTCTGGCCTCTCAGCAGGTTTCCAAGTTTTCAAGTTTTGGTTAATATTCAGCATTCTTGGAGCACCTTGGCTGTGGAGTGTATTGGGGGAGTCTAAATGGAATGTAGGGCTTGGCTTTCCACCGCTGCAAGTTTTCCTGAAGTTTCAGACTGCTGCCTTTCAGAACTGGGGTATTGTTATCTGGTGGTCAGAATGCTTAATTTTATATCTTCTTCTAGTGAGGACAAAAGCCAGAGACAGGAGCATCACTAACTCTCTCTGTAGTATGTTTTCAGGTTACAGATGTGGAAGTTCAACCAGCTGAATACTCGGTAGCTTTTGTGAAAGTCATGTGTCTGTGTTCAATTCTTAAAATGCAGTTATTGGGAAATAAAAACTCCTCACGGGTAGCTTTTTTCTTTAAATGAGTAATATTTTGACTTCTCTTTTGAAACTAAATGCTAGAACTTCTGCTAGTAGTCCTTTCTGCCTTTCAGTTTGCTTATCTTACAGGAGGGGAAAACTAAGCTGCCTGTTACATAGGGGTTTCACCATGTTCAGGCTGCCTTGTCAAATTCAGGTGTGGTATTGTAGGTGGATCACCAACAGCCTGGAAGGAAACTGCTGATGATCAGGTTTGCCTCTTTGGTATAGCTGACTGGCCAGAGCTCTTAAGTACGCTGGCTTTAGCAGTGGCATTTATCTAGTCTGTCCTTTGATTGAAGTAGTGAAGTCCTATTAATACTGAATAAAAGTGATACTTGCAGATGAAAAGAAGCACCTGGTAAGTATAATGAAGATAACTGCTCCTGTTACTGTTGGGCTGTTGAATTCTAAGGAAGTGCTAGTATCCAGAAAAATCCATGAGTAATCTCAGAGGTGAAGTTCAACTTCCTTTCTACTATGGGAGCCTTAGTTTTTGTTTGTTAAAACAACTTCATCCTCAGAGGGCGTCTAGGCTAAAAGCCATAAAAAAAGGAGTGGTAGTTGTTTCCATCAGAGGGGCTACTAAACCAGGCTTGGATGTTGTTGGATCTTGTGTGTGAAGCCTGCAGATTAATAGCACATCTCCCGCTTTAAAAAGTTCTGAATGCATATTAACAGTCAAGCCACAGAAAGGCATGATCTTCCACTTTGACGTTTGATAAAAGAGTATCACTAGAAGAATCACAAACTTTTGTTACTCTGAAGCTGGGTACTTAAGTTGTTCTTGGAAGCTTTAGATTTGATGTAAGAAACCACAGTGGTGGCACTTCCCACTTGGATCTTGGAGCTGGTTTTTTAGCAGTAGGATAATCTTACAAAACAAAATTCATCCTTAATTTTTTGCTGAATGGCTGCAGGATGATTTATTTCAACTTGAAACTACCATTACAGAACTCTGTAGAAGGAGTTCAGATGAATGACACTTGTTTCTTTAGTAGAAAGGTAAGGTTTGAGGGCAACTGAACTTGTGTTTCTTCACAACTGTTGCAATCTAATCTGAGGCAGTGGATTAGTATCTTGCAGAATTTGACCTGGCTCAGAAATACTTAGTGAGGACATAGTTTGTTTTCTGTTACTTATTTTTGTGTCCTGGTGAGGTGAAAATATAGTTCTGTGGGCTGTCGAGGGGGAGGCAAGCTGCTTTGTGTGTGCTTTGTGTGACACGGTTGAACTGTGGAAAACACTAATAGATACAACTTCAGTGAAAACTTTCCAGGAAGACTTCAGCAAGTACTGGAGGTGGCCTTGATAGATAAAAGGAACTGCTGGAAACTTGCCTGTGATGACAAAATGGAGGAGTATTGACTAATAGAGGAGAATGTGAACTTGGTTGGTTTTCACTCATGGGTGATTTTTTTTTTCTCATGGAGGTTACTGAGTAATGTAATGGTGTCCAAACAGGCTGGAGACTACCCATTTAAGGACTTGTCTTCTGAACCAGCCTCTTCTCCTTAAAGGTGGCTGTTGGATTTCGTTTTCAGATAAAGCCTTTTATTGGCTTTAAAAACGAGTTTACACTGGTGGGCAGTTTGGTTTCATGTAAGGTTTCTTAGAATGTGGGGTGAGTAAAACCAGTGTCAGCTGCATCCACCTCTAGCTGGTGAGCTTGTTTTTGTTTCAGATCCTTTACAGGAAGAATGCAGAAGTTAAACATTAAAATACTGGTGAGGAGAAATTCCGGGCAAACTGTGTTTGGTACTTTTATCATATACTTAGGGTATCTGAAGATGGAGCAGCATGCTTTGTAATCGTACTTACGTGGCAGCTGTAACCTTCAAATATCTGAGTCCAGGGGGAAGAGGGGCCTCTGAAGATAAAGGGTTTTAAATGAATCTCTCTCAAATAGCCTTGAAGGATAGTTGTGCAGAGAATGTTGTTTGGCGAACTAAGATTACACAAACCGAGTAAGAAACCTAAAGCCAATTTGATGTATACCAGAGGAAAAGAAACTTCAGGTTTTCCTCTTGAGGGAGTAGTTAAAAGGGAAGCGATTCTTGAATTGGGTGTAAAACTTCTTTTTTCAGGTTCCTTTGGGGCAGTGAGTAGTGAGCTTTGGCTGTCATGCAGATCCTGACCCTCACTGGCAGATGGACAGACTAGATTCAGGCTGGCAGATCAATCTTGGTATAAAAACTTCTCCACTGTGTATCTAAAGCAGATCTAGCTCACCTATTAAGTGTTTGTCTTTTACTGTATGTTAATCTGACTTTGTTAGGATCTTCATGTGGGTAACTGGTGGCAATATTTGATCCTGTCACATACTGCTGTAGTCTCAAGTTCGTGGTTTAGAATGAAAGCCTGGTAGTTAGTATCTGTAAAAGTGTTGTAAAGACTTTAGAAGAGTTAGAAGTTGTGTGAAGAATATACCTTGGTATATAACTCAAGAGACCCCTGTCTTGTCTGCTTTAAATTTAAAGCAGCATCAACCCTTGTGCTTGAGCCCAGCTCCTGCAGTTGGCTTTGCATGTGTTTTTCCTGTTCCGCAGTGTCAACATGGTTGCTATGAAAACAGGCATAAACAATAGCACACTGAGTGCCAGCTGCTGCCACCACAGTTGAATGCTCTGCACCCTTAGGTGTCCTAATAAGATGGTTTGGAATCTTTGAAGACCGAGATGAAGCAGAGAAGACAGTTACATGTAAAATCCAAGTATATCTCTGAAGTGTTCAGGCAACCAGTTGTTTTATTCTGGTTTAGATCTGTTTAAGATCATCTTGCAACCTTTCATTTGAGCACTTTGAGTGAACACCTTCATCTGGTCGAGCTGGAAGGCAGATGTGGCATTACAGAAGTAGCATACTAAGCTTGTATCTCTCGTACTTTAAATACTGAGGGTTCTGCTGAGGTTGGAAGGATGGATAGTCACTTCTGTGCTGAAGATGATTGGAGAGAGGAACTGCTTTGAGGGAGGAGTAGCTAAAAGCTGCAGTAAGCTTGTTCAGCATTGCAGTACTTTAAATAAAAATTCATGTTTAGATGTACTCTCTCCATTTAAGAGCTAAATGCCAGGATGCCGATTCTGGTTCTTTCTTGAGGTCTTGTGTTGTTCTGACTGCTTCTGTAGTGGCTTTCTTCAAGATATAACTCGTGAATGCTCCTGGTAATCTGGGATGTTGCATGGTTTGGGGGGGAGGGAAGCATTCTAATGTGAATAGATTGTAGGGTTATGAGAGGAGGATTACCTTGATGGGGAGATTAGGTAAACTGCCAAACATACCAAATAATGATTCTGTTTCTCTTGGGTTGAGAATAATGAATTGGGAGAGAGCATGTGAAGCATTTAAACTTGAGGAGACTTCATCAAAACAAAGCTTGACAGAGGTATTTTTAGACCGGTGTACTTTAAACTTGTCTTCAAGCACACTTTTTTAAAAGGCTTAAATTTAAATGTTTAACTTCCTTGTTCTTCTTCTAGTTCTAGGAGTCTTGCGTAACTGTTTTACAGCTTAGGGGAGTTGTGGTACTGTGACCGCAGTCTGTTTAACCTGCCCCATCCTAACCACTGCCTCAGTGGCCTGTGGCAGACTGACTTTCTGCTCCACGAAATGCATACCTCTGTTCCCCAATATGGGCAAAAGAAGTGGTTTGTGCAGTCTCGGACAGGCATGCCTATCTGATGTTCTCCCAGCATTCTAAGGATGCTTTCCAAGTTAGCCTTCTAGATATCTGGCAAGTGTCTGGTGTCTTTTAGGGAAGCCAAATGTCTTAAACATTTTCTTTCCATGTAAACCTGGGAGTTAACCTGTAGCTCAGGCTGCATACTTAATATACTGCAGTTGTAAATCTTGTTTCTCAGAGTTTACCTGTGATATAGGTCTTAAAGAGCTTAAGTATTCAAATGTTAAGCTAATGTGCTCTTTAAGGCTTTAGGTTTAATAACTGCCTATTCTTACAAGTAGCTGCTAGAATGAAGCTGGATTACTCAATAAACGTAGTTGCCAGTCAGACACTTCAAGAGAAAGCCAGGAAGAAAAAAATTTGTAGAGGGAAGTAGCTGGCTTTTGCGTTTTAACTCTGGGAAATAAGAAGGTGCATTACTGAAAGAGAACAACAGTAACCCTGGTAAGACAACAGTTAAAGGGGTCTACTTCTTTTTCTCCCCCACTACGAAGCATTTTACAAGGTCTTGAAGTGAAGACTGTCTACAAAAACTGAACAGAGGAAACACTACGTGTTACGCTGGTTTTGAGTTTGTTTTTTTTTTTTTGCTGTTCAGAGCTGCCTTACTCCAGGCAAAGCTTATCCTCTACAGTGGTTTTAGTAGTCATGATCAGTATTGTAAAAGAATACTGGGTAAGCCAGAAGTCCTGCTTGGTGTTCACTGTGGGAAACCTCTAAATCTCTTAATTTTAATGCAGGTTTTGGTTTGGGGGAGGAGAAGGTGTTCTAAAAGTGTCTTTCTTCCTCAGGCAGCTAATCTGCAGCCATGAGCAGCAACGAGTGCTTCAAGTGTGGACGTACTGGCCACTGGGCTCGGGAGTGCCCTACTGGAATTGGCCGTGGTCGTGGGATGAGAAGCCGTGGCAGAGGTGATTGGTTGTTGTGATTTTTCAGTTTATTTGTGTAGTAAGATCTCTAGCTGACCACTCTGTAGTCTGTAAAACTGGCTTTGTCAGTCCAAAGTGAAGAAGATGAGACATAAACTAGTAATAAATTTGGTTGGTTCTTACCTCTGCATAAGAATTTTGCCCAGGGCATTAAGTTAACTTGTCAATTCAGCTGGCAGTGTCCTTGATGAACTCTTAGAATATTCTGAACTTAACCCTTAAGCCTTTTTTCTCTCCTGTTATTCAAGCAGGCTTCCAGTTCATGTCTTCATCTCTCCCGGACATCTGTTACCGCTGTGGTGAGTCTGGCCACCTTGCCAAGGACTGTGATCTTCAGGAGGATGGTAAGTATCACTAAATATTCTACCTCTTCAATCATATGGACAGAGATCTGGGGTTGAAGAGAAGGATACAGTACACTGATCAAAAGTCAGTAAAACATTAGCTGTACGTGTCCTATATTACAAGCATGCTACATCTCACTCTACCAAGGTTTTATAGTCTTGTTTGGTATGTTTTTCTTATTGTGGAAGCCTGCTATAACTGCGGTAGAGGTGGCCATATTGCGAAGGACTGCAAGGAACCCAAGAGGGAGAGAGAGCAGTGCTGCTACAACTGTGGCAAACCTGGCCACCTGGCTCGTGACTGTGACCATGCAGATGAGCAGAAGTGCTATTCTTGTGGAGAGTTTGGACACATTCAAAAAGACTGCACCAAAGTGAAATGCTATAGGTAAGAACTGATAAGACAACTGCAAAATGTACCTTAAGTGACACATGCATTGCTGAGTCTGATTTTGGTTAGGAAATGAAGCCTAAACTTTGGCCAGCTAGCCTAGTTGTTTTAAGAATTATCTACTGTTCAAAATGAAGATTTGTAACACCTGCTAGCCCAGTCGAGTAATCAGTTCAGTGATTTGCATCTCTAGATGGCCAGAAAAATGCAGATGTTAAATCCCTTGAGCTGTACAGGAGAAAGGGCTCTATCTTTTTGTGGAAGGTAACAGGAAGTACTTGCCTGTAGCACAAATGTAAACTAGAGTTGGGTACCCTGTATCCTCTGGGAACTAACAAACTCCAGCTGTACAAATCAGTTGACTGGCACAGCCAGCCCCAGTGAGAATATACTTTAAATGTCTTGGTTGTAGGAACTACACATAGAAGCAGGTTTTAAATCAGTTTGAAATGCCAGCTTCAAAATGCTGCCTGGCTTTCGCATGCAGACCTGTACCAGAAACAGTGCCTTCCTGAGTGCAGTCTTCTGCACTCCTGCCAAAGTTCCCTCCTGTGGAGGAAGGAGAGAGAACATGGTGTGTTTGAGTTACTACTTACTCTCAGAACAAGGCTGAACTGCAGACAGAGGCATTGAAGCAGGCAAAACCCAGCACAAGGGTGGTTTGGTTTTTTTCTTTTTACCAACTTCTGTGTTTGATGTAGCGTGGTTTTGGCATATAGTGATTAGTGCGAGTTGAGGAGTTGGGGAACAGTTCCTTGCTCTGGTGAGGACAGAAGCTTGCCTTGTCAAAGAATTTTGGAACACTAAAACAGAAGTCTTTGAGTGCAAGAACTAGTGTTGTGTGAGGTTTAAGTAGATGATGTACCTGACAGAATAGGATTGCTTTTCTGACTTGACTTTTTCTGGATGTCTTTGATCAAATCATTTGCTTTTTGCAGGTGTGGTGAAACTGGCCATGTAGCCATCAACTGCAGCAAGACCAGTGAAGTCAACTGCTATCGCTGCGGCGAGTCAGGGCACCTTGCACGAGAATGCACAATTGAAGCTACAGCCTAATTATTTTCCTTTGTCGCCCCTCCTTTTTCTGATTGATGGTTGTATTATTTTTCTCTGAATCCTCTTCACTGGCCAAAGGTTGGCAGATAGAGGCTACTCCCAGGCCAGTGAGCTTTACTTGCCGTGTAAAAGGAGGAAAGGGGTGGAAAAATCAACTTTCTGCATTTAACTACAAAAATGTTTATGTTTAGTTTGGTAGAGGTGTTATGTATAATGCTTTGTTAAAGAACCCCCTTTCCGTGCCACTGGTGAATAGGGATTGATGAGTGGGAAGAGTTGAG